>NC_052151.1:5247532-5582404 GCF_902713615.1 Scyliorhinus canicula | reverse complement strand
GTCTCCACTGACTAATTCTCTACTCCTCTCCTCCCTTCCCTTCTGAGCAACAGGGACAGACTCTGTGCCAGAGACCTGTACCCCATAGCGTACCCCTGGTCAGTATCCAAAGCGGTATACTTGTTACTAAGAGGAACGACCACAGGGGATCTGTACTGACTGCTTCCTCCCAGCCCCTCTCACCGTCACCCATCTATCTTCATTCTTCGGAGTAACTACATCCCTGAAGCTTCTAACTATGACCACCTCTGCCTCCTGAATGATCCGAAGTTCATCCAACTCCAGCTCTAGTTCCCTAACGCGGTTTCTGAGGAGCTGGAGTTGGGTGCACTTACCACAGGTGAAATCAGCAGGGACACTGACGGCGTCCCTCACCTCAAACATTCTGCAGGAGGAACATTGCACTGCCTTCCCTGCCATCCCCCCTGGGTAACTTGCGGATAAAACAAGAAATAGAAAGGAAGAGCTTACCTGATATTCACTCAACCCCTTGGGTTAGACGGAGAATTCAGAATGTCCAAATCACCAAGCAGCACGTGTTTGAGAGCTGTGGGAGGAAACTGGAGCACCAGGAGGAAACCCAGACAGTGATCCAAGCTGGGAATCGAACCCAGGTCCCTGGCGCTGTGAAGCAGCAGTGCTAAGTACTGTGCTACTGTGCCGTCCACAGCTGACAAATGGGAACACCACCGCCTGAAAGTTCCCCTCCAAGCCACTCACCATCCTGACTTGGAACTGCATGCATTCCTTCATTATCGGCCAGTCAAAATTGTGGAACTCACTCCCTAACAGCACTGTGGGTGTATCCAAACCTCCGGGACTGCAGTGGTTCAAGAAGGCAGCACACCACCACCTTCTCAATAAATGCTGGCCTCGCCACTGACTCCCACATCCTGTAAATGAATTGAAAAAAGAATGGGAGATTTTCTTCCCGAAAGGATATTAGTGAACGAGTTGCGTTTTTATGAAAATCGAACCATAGAAAATTGATGCAGGAATAGGCTATTTGACCCTTTGAGCCTGCACCGCCATTAAACATGAGCATGGCTGATCATGCAAATTCAGTATCCCACTCCCGCTTTCTCTCCATACCCCTTGATCCCTTTAGCTGCAAGGGCCATGTCCAGCTCTCTCTTGAATATATCCAATGAACTGGGGCCTCACGGTAGCATGGTGGTTAGCATCAATGCTTCACAGCTCCAGGGTCCCAGGTTCGATTCCCGGCTGGGTCACTGTCTGTGTGGAGTCTGCACGTCCTCCCCGTGTGTGCGTGGGTTTCCTCCGGGTGCTCCGGTTTCCTCCCACAGTCCAAAGATGTGCGGGGTAGGTGGATTGGCCATGCTAAATTGCCCGTAGTGTAAGGTTAATGGGGGGATTGTTGGGTTACCGGGTATACGGGTTACGTGGGTTTAAGTAGGGTGATCATTGCTCGGCACAACATCGAGGGCCGAAGGGCCTGTTCTGTGCTGTACTGTTCTATGTAACTGGTCCCAACAGCTTTTTGTGGTAGAGATTTCCACAAGTTTAGCACAGGGCTAAATCGCTGGCTTTGGAAGCAGACCAAGCAGGCCAGCAGCACGGTTCGATTCCCGTAACAGCCTCCCCGAACAGGCGCCGGAATGTGGCGACTAGGGGCTTTTCACAGTAACTTCATTTGAAGCCTACTCGTGACAATAAGCGATTTTCATTTCATTTCATTTCAAGTTCATAACTCTCTGAGAGAAGAGGTTCTTCCTCATCTCAGTCCTTAATGGTTTGCCCTTTATCTGAGGCTGTGACCCCTAATTCTGGACGTCCCCAACATTGGGAACATTTTTTGCACATCTCGCCTGTCCAGTCCCATCAGGATTTTATATGTTTCTGTGAGATCCTTTCTCATTCTTCCAAACTCCAGTGAGTACAAGCCTAGTCGATGCAGTCTTTTATGATTAGCAGTACTGAGACTTGCTTTCAATTCCAGGATTTGTAGTTCCACAGACTGCAGTGGTGGGATTTGACCCATGTCCCCACAACATTTCTTATGGCCTTATTAGCCTGGCCTCTGACCAATCACATTACCAGTTTGCCACAATCTCCCTCTAAAGATGTGATGAACATTGGGAAGGTCGTGCCTTCTCGTGATGACTAGGTCTGTTTGGTAACAATGTTCTGACATTGGGTGATGCCATGATACCATGTGGCAATGTCTACTCTGAATGAAGGTGTATGTATCGCAGATTTCATTCAAGGCACAGAACTCAAGAATCCATGTCTGCACCTCATGTCTACCAAGGCATATTGGCCATGAATCACTGTCTCTCCCAATAAAGTAAAGCCACCGTAGTCCCAGATGACCATAGTCTGCTTTGCTCTTTGAGGAGGAGAGCTGACTGGTGGTGATTTAACCAGAGGATCACCACACTTCAGGCAAGGTTGAGAAGGCCGGCCTTCATGAATCATCTCAGCCAGTACAATAATTGAACTCCCGCTGTTGGCCTCGCCCTGCATCACGAGCTAGCAGGCCAGCCAACTGCACTAAACCGGCTCCCAGTAATGTGTGCATTGAGGTCACCCAGGATGAAGAGGCTCTCGCCATTAGGACTGCTCCTCAGAACCTCACTGAGAACTGCCAGAATCTTGACATGATACATAGAAACATACATAGAAAATAGAAACAGTCCCTTCGATCCTGCTCCGACATTCATTATGATCATGGCTGATCATCGTTCAATACCTTGATCCTGCCTTCGCCCCCACCCCATAACCCGTGATCCCATTAGCCCCAAGAACTATATTTAATTCCTTCTTGAAATTACACAACAAATTACTTTTTGTGGTAATGAATTCCACAGATTCACCACTCATTGAGTGAAGAAATTTTTCCTCACCTCAGTCCTAAAATCCCTTATCCTCAAACAATCTGACCCCTATTTCTGGACTCCGCATCATTGGGAACATTCTTTCTGAATCTACCCTGTGTAATCTTATTGGAATTTTATAAGTTTCTATGAGATCCCCTCTCAATCTTCTGAATTCCAATGAATATAATCCTAATCGATTTATTCTCTCTTCATATCACAGTCCCGCCATCCCAGGAATCAGTTTGGTAAACCTTTGTTGCACTCCCTTCCATAGCAAGACCATCCTTCCTCAGATAAGGACACCAAAACTGCGCACACTACTCCAGGTGTGGCCTCACCAATGCTCTATACAATTGCAGTAAAACATCCCTAATCCTAGACTCAAATCCTCTCGCTATGAAGGCCAGCATACCATTTGGCCTTCTTTACTGCCTGCTGTACCTGTGCGCTTACTTTCAGCGACTGATGCACGAGGACACCAAGGTCTCGCTGAGTGTCCACCTCTCTCAACTTACACCCATTCCTATTTTTGCTACTGAGGCGGATAACCTCACATTTAATCCACATTATATTGCAAATGGCATGCATATGCCCACTCACTGAGCCTGTCCAAATCCCTCTGAAGCATTTCTTCATCCTCCTCACAGCTCACCCTTCAATCCAACTTTGTATCATCTGCCAATTTGGAGATACACTTAGTTCCCTCAGCCAAATCATTCGTATATAATGTGAACAGTTGGGGACCTTGCACAGATCCCTGCGGTACCCATTAGTCATTAAATCTTAGAATTTACAGTGCAGAAGGAGGCTATTCAGCCCATCGAGTCTGCACCGGTCCTTGGAAAGAGCACCCTACTTAAGCCCACACCTCCACCCTATCCCCGTAACCCAGCAAACTCACCAAACCTTATTGGACACTAAGGGCAATTTATCATGGCCAATCCATCTAACCTGCGCATCTTTGGACTGTGGGATGAAACCGGAGCACCTGGACGAAACCCACAAGGAAAACGTGCATATTCCACACAGACAGTGACCCAAGCGGGAATCGAACCTGGAACCCTGGAGCTGTGAAGCAAATGTGCTAACCACTGTGCTAACGTCATTGCCTGCCAATCAGAAAAATACCCATTTATTCCAACTTTTTGCTTCCTGTCTGCTAACCAGCTTTCTATCCATCTCAAGACACTACCCACAATTCCATACGCTTTAATCTGCTCGGTGAGACCTTGTCAAAAGCCTTCTGAAAGTCTAAATGTCCAACGGTCCTCCTTGGTCAACTCCACTAGTAAAATCTTCAAAAAATTCCAGTTGATTTGTCAAGCATGATTTCTCTTTCTTAAATCCATGCTGACTTCATAGAGTCATAGATGTTTACAGCATGGAAACAGGCCCTTCAGCCCAGCTTGTCCATGCTGCCCAGTTTCTATCACTAAACTAGTCATACTTGCCTATATTTAGTCCATAACCCTCTATACCCACCCTGCCCATGTAACTGTCTAACTGCTTTTTAAAAAACAAAATCGTACCCGCCTCTACCACCACCTCTGGCAGCCCGTTCCAGATACTCATCACCCTCTGTATCGTAGAATCATAGAATTTATAATGCAGAAAGGAGGCCATTCGGTCCATCAAGTCTGCACTATGCCTAAATCCACACCTCCACCCTATACCCACACCTCCACTCTATCCCTGTAACCCTACCTAACCTTTTTTGGACACTAATGGAAATTTAACATGGCCAATCCACCTAACCTGCACATCTTTGGACTGTGGGAGGAAACCGGAGCACCCAGAGGAAATCCATGCAGACACGGGGAGAACGTGCAGACTCCGCACAGACAGTGACCCAAGCCGGGAATTGAACCAGGGAACCTGGAGATGTGAAACAACTGTGCTAACCAATGTGCTACCGTGCTGCCCTCTATGAAGAAATTTCCCCTCTTGGCTCTTTTGTATCTCTCCTATATTTCCAAATCGCGATTCTGAGGGGCTTGGAGGGGAATTCCCAGGTGGTCATCTCCCCAAGTATCTGCTGCCCTTGATCTTTTTGATCAGTGGTGGTGGACAACATGCGGCCCAGGAGCCACATTCGACCCATCTGGTTTCTGAGAAAGGTCCACGAGACATTTTGTTGACTCTTGTCCTCATGCCAGATTGCCACATTCAGTTGATTTCCATCCATGTATTATTTTTTCCTACAGTATGACTGATGTGAGAAGCATCTAAAGCAAGGTCAAATGAAGTGGGGTGTTGCTGATTGCACACAACATTGACTGTGTGACCCGTGCACTCGCTCTGTTTCCAAAGCATTAATATTTATTCTGTTTTTACCATTTGAAGTTGATGATAGACCTATCAATGTATAAATGATTTGGGGCGCGATTCTCCGGAAAGATTTCTCAGTGTGGTAGCAAGTGGCAACTGCCGCTAGCTTCCCAGCACACATCCCAGTAAGGCCAGAAATGCTATTCAGCATTAATTGGTCTGCTTTACAAGGCCCCACAGACTTTTCACCACAAATGGAGGTTCGCCAGCCAATTCGTCAGGACCGTGCTCACCACCCCTCCTCTAACAAGGTCCAACAGCACTTAAACAGCGCTTGCACAGCCAGCCCCCTGAGCTCACAGCCATTGCTCCGAGAAGTCTGGCGCCAGGATTCGGTGATGCAGACCTGGCCAGGCTCCTAGATGTGGTCGACACCAGGAGGGATGTCCTGTTCTCCCAGAGGGTGAGCCACAGAGCAGCCAGTGCTGCCTGGATGGTGGCGACTGTAAGCTCTTCACAGTGCCAATGTCCCGGGTTCGATTCCCGCTTGGGTCACTGTCTGTGCGGAGTCTGCACGTTCTCCCCATGTCTGTGTGGGTTGCCTCCAGGTGCTCCGGTTTCCTCCCACTAGTCCCGAAAGACGTGCTGTTAGGTGAATTGGACATTCTGAATTCTCCCTCTGTGACCCGAACAGGCGCCGGAATGTGGCAACTAGGGGCTTTTCACAGTAACTTCATTGCAGTGTTAATGTAAGCCTACTTGTGACAATAAAGATTATTATTCGTATTATTATCTCCCCCTCCCCATAGCACCCTCTTGTCGTGGACATGTCCCCGGTGCTGTGTCCCATCCCCTGGGTGTTCGGATATTGGCTGCTGCATGTGTGGCGTTGCCTCCCACAGTGTTCAGGCACAGAGTCCGGGCATCACGGTCTGATAGGGATGCTAGGCAATGACTCCTGTTAGCTTCTGGATGCTGTTCAGTAAAGAGTCAAGAGTTCTGCTCCTTTCCCAAGACACCTTTATTTTCCTTGAACACTTTGTTCGAAACTCTATCACCACACCACACCAAACAAGTGCCACCTGCAACCTCTTTACACATCAGTGTCAATTATTGGATACTTAAAATCAATGAGACATCTAATTGAAATGTCTCAACCCATTCCTTAACATCTCCCACATGCTACATGGCCTGCCCGCTCACTGGAATCCACGTGGGTTGTGTGAAGTGCTCACTTAATCACGATTGTCAATTCCCTATTATCAATAGCCTTCAGCCAGAGGCCGCAGCACTCGGTGACGGTTATGGGTGGTTGGTGGGGCAGAGGGGCAGGGCTAGGGTTTCTCCTGGAACGGTACACATGATCTATGGTTTGGCATGCTGGTGCCATGCGCAATTGCCCCCCAGCGCCTCCACCCCTCCAAAAGCACTGGGGCAGCAAGCCCAGCGCTCCCGGGATCATTGCCTGTGAACAAGGATGGCTACTCACCTCCTCGGCTCCCCACAGAAGCCCTTCCGCCAGGTTCCCATTTTTCAAAAGGAACACTGATCAGCGCCAGTGTGCCCACTTGATGGGGAGGCCGATGAATAACGAGAATGCCATTGGATATGGGCTGGTTCCCGTGAATTGTATGGAAATACGGTTTAAGCGGTAATAATTGGTTTCTCGCCATGCTACGGCGAGATCGCAATTTCACCTACAGGAGCGGGCATCGCAAACTGGTGCCTGGTGCGGTTCTTGTTTTCAGCCTCTCCCGCTGTTCAATGGCCTTGTTTCTCTTGAGCAAGAGCACAACGAGGCATGAGAATCACGCCCTAACCATTTTCTATAACTCGTTGTGAAATATTCAGCATGTATTAAATGTATTTAATCCTATTAATGAAGTCATAGTTAGTGAACACGCCTGAGTTCAATCTTGTGGCTCACTGAAATGAAGGAGGACCACTCGTGTGGCCCACTTTGTCGTCTAGGTTGCCCATCACTGTTCTAGATCATAGTAGTTTGGAAGATCTTGTTGAAAGTAAGAGCAAGCTCAAATGGGCAAACGACGGATTACAGTGTAATTTTTGTGTTATGCCTCGGTTTTGATTTTTGCTGCATTGAAGATGACCTCTTCAGAAGGACTTTCTTATCCCTGCACCACATCAGCACTATACTGCTTGCCATTGAGGTAGCTGTATTACTCCTTCATTCACAGAGACTATTGTAAGAAACACGGCTAACTTTTGTTTTGCTTGTGTCATTGCTTAATGCTCCAATACCTGGAATGGTTTGAAATTGTAAAGATTAGTATAGTTTCACTCAGCTTCCATGCTAATGTGTTTTGTTAAATGAGCATTAAGAGAGAAAATTGATTTTCACCAACGCCTGAAGTTTAAGTGAATGGACATTTTTACACTTGACATTCCAGTGTCCGTTTGTAAAATTAGTACATGCTGTATTTCTCTTCCACTACCTCCCCCTGCAAATATTGCAGACTATTGGGGGAGGGGGTTGCTGAATGACATCAACTACATCATGTACCGAGGGCTCTTTGTCAGATTAAGTAATGTATCTCATGACAGTATCTTGTTTTATCTGATCAATACTTTGCAGTGCATTTGACCTTGGTGACTACACGGAGTATATGATGTGTTCCAAAAATACCTTTGATTATAAGTGGAAAGATAGGACTTACTTCGTAATCGCTTTACTAAGTGCACTATTTTAAAGTGAAAATTTTAGTTTCCCTCGATAGATCAGTGGGTTACTTCACTTTCATTATAAGCCTTGAATATATGATATTAAATCCCTGTTATCTGCAGAATTAGCTGTTCTGAGGCAAAAATGACACTGGCTTCCCTTGGACAAGAGATAGACAATCCAGCTTGAAAATGCACTTGTGTTCAATACAGGGGGTTAGGAAGCAAGGGGTGTAGGGGGAGGGAGTTAGACTATGTCGATCTAGCTTAGGCGAGAACTGTGGGAGATGGAGGGGTGTGTTCCGTGTGGAACTATGTTTATATCTGTACTTGTGTCTTTTGTTATTATAAAACCATAATTGCCTTAATAAAATGTTTGTAAAAAAAAAAAAGAAAATGCACTTGTGAACATCAGGTGAGAAGAAGACTTTTTTCTCTGATGATCATTCTGAAAAGATAACTGAGGACTTTAACACATAACTAATGGGGGTCTCCATGCAAAATTGAGAGTTATTATCCGATATGAACAAGTCATGGTGGAGTGCCTCGGATTCAGCCTTTTCCACAACCATATTTTAGAATATCCTGAAATTCTTTTATATAAATAGTACCCATTAACAAACTCCAACCAATTAGGTGAATCTCTACATTATAACTAAGTAGTTATTTGCTGAGAAAAATGAATTGTTTCTTATCCTTTGCTGGATATGATGTAATTGAAAGGAAAGTTGAAGTGCAATGGCAATAACAGCCACAAGGGTGCTGCACTATAAAACAATCCTCACCATGTGGCTCACTGGCAGCAAGTATTCATTATTTAGTAGTAACAGGAAATGTAGAGCATTCTAGTAAGGACAGGGTACTGAAATAGTCAAACTTGACCTCTGATAGAAACTGTTAGAGACATGGCTGATAGTAACATGCACGGATGAAAATAACTCCTCATTTATCTGTGAGAGAACTTGTCTACTTGATTCGGCTGAGAATGAACGATATGGTTGAGAAGAAATCTGAAGATATATTGGGATTTGAGTTTGAAGCAATGATTCACCTACAGACTGAGAAATCGTATGAACATGGTCAGAGCTCGACATCTCAGGATGCAAGTCATGGTATGTGGCACTACTTGTGCTGCCAAAAGCGGGACCAGGCCTTCATTTTTACATGTAGGTGCCTTTTAGATGTGTATGGTTAAACACAAAATCACTGCTCCTATTTAATTCAAAATAAAATTCTGTAAATATTTGACTGTCTACACTGCACGCCATAGATTCGCCCCTTTTTAAACTGCTAGGTGGATGATTGAGAGATCATCTGTCTGATTGTTCAGTTCTAGTTGTTTGTACTGCAGTACATTTAGATGTCTCAAGTGTTTCTGAGTTTGGATGTGTATAAAATGAGTGATGCACTAAACCAGGTTCACTCCTGTGTAAACAAGTTGATAGGAGAATTCAGTATATGGTACAACTGTAGACTTTTGTATGGTTCATTTAAGACAGCCTTATGTCTCAGTTAGTGTCATTAATCTTGTGTATTTTTATGGAGCATTGTCACTTAACAGTTGCTTTGGAGTTGTCAGGTCATTGTCTCAGGAAATCATTATGCTTTGCTTTTATTTTTGCAATCAGTGCTGAAATCTGTGTCTAACATAGGATCTAATGAATGTTAGAAACAGAAAATGCTGGAATATGCAGAGGTCTGGCCACATTTGTGGAGAGAGAAACAGAGTTATAGTTTCAAACATAAACTATTTCTCCATGCATGCTGACGGACTAGATGTCCCCAACATTTTCTGTTTTCATTCAAATGTCCAGCATCCTCACAAGTTTGCTTTTGTAATGATTTGTTGGTGGACTTTATCTGATGTATAAGTTTTAAATTGTCAGTAATGCTTTGAGAGTGTTACTGAAAATTGAAGATTAAAAATTGGCTACTAGGGCAGCACGGTGACACAGTGGTTACCATTGCTGCATACGGCGCTGAGGACCCGGGTTCGAATCCTGGCCCTGGGTCACTGTCCGTGAGGAGTTTGCACATTCTGCCCGTGTCTGCGTGGGTTTCACCCCCACAACCCAAAAGGTGTGCAGGGAAGGTGGATTGGCAGCGCTAAATTGCCCCTTAATTGGAAAAATAATTAGGTACTCTAAATTTTTTTTAAAATAGGCTACTGATGTGTTTTATTGCTGGCTTGAAAAACTTGCACAGATTAGATTCATCGGTCTTACCAAGATATAATTGGTTTGGGGTTTTAACTAATATTTTTGGGATTCCCAACCACTCTCATGGATAATTTGTGAGAAGTACAAGGGTCAAATTGAAAGGATCATTTATTGTGCTAAATTCACATTTAAGGTGGTCTGATCACAAGATTCTTGGATTCACCTTTATGTGATAGGTTCTTGCTGATTGTCAATGGAGCCTCTCAACTCGGTCAATGATATGCCAGCGCAATTGGTCGTAGAAATCAGCACTCCTGCTCTGTTTCCAGTAACCTTGGTCAAATTGCATGCGAATAGATCCGGTGAGAATAATTTGCTGAATGTAACTGCTCAAACCAATGCTCCCTTCGCACGGATGGACCCTATCAAATTGAAACTCATTTAATTCACGATTTTGCCACTTGCGAGGTTTTGCAGGAATGAAAGGGGAGGTCACCCTGTTGGGAGTTTTCTATAGGCCACCTAATAGTTCTAGGGATGTAGAGGAAAGGATGGCGAAGATGATTCTGGAAAAGAGCGAAAGTAACAGGGTAGTTGTTATGGGAGACTTTAACTTTCCAAATATTGACTGGAAAAGATATAATTCGAGTACATTAGATGGGTCGTTCTTTGTACAATGTGTGCAGGAGGGTTTCCTGACACAATATGTTGACAGGCCAACAAGAGACGAGGCCACATTGGATTTGGTTTTGGGTAATGAACCAGGCCAGGTGTTAGATCTGGAGGTAGGTGAGCACTTTGGAAACAGTGACCACAATTCGGTGACCTTTACGTTAGTGATGGAAAGGGATAAGTATACCCCGCAGGGCAAGTGTTATAGCTGCGGGAAGGGCAATTATGATGCCATTAGACATGACTTAGGATGTGTAGGTTGGAGAAGTAGGCTGCAAGGGTTGGGCACACTGGATATGTGGAGCTTGTTCAAGGAACAGCTATTGCGTGTTCTTGATAAGTACGTACCAATCAGGCAGGGAGGAAGGGGTCGAGCGAGGGAACCGTGGTTTACCAAAGAAGTGGAATCTCTTGTTAAGAGGAAGAAGGAGGCCTATGTGAAGATGAGGCGTGAAGTTTCAGTTGGGGCGCTTGATAGTTACAAGGAAGCGAGGAAGGATCTAAAGAGAGAGCTAAGACGAGCAAGGAGAGGACATGAGAAGTCTTTGGCAGGTAGGATCAAGGAAAACCCAAAAGCTTTCTATAGGTATGTCAGGAATAAAAGAATGACTAGGGTAAGAGTAGGGCCAGTCAAGGACAGTGGTGGGAAGTTGTGTGTGGAGGCTGAGGAGATAAGTGAGATACTAAATGAATACTTTTCGTCAGTATTCACTCAGGAAAAAGATAATGTTGTGGAGGAGAATGCTGAGACCCAGGCTATTAGAATAGATGGCATTGAGGTGCGTAGGGAAGAAGTGTTGGCAATTCTGGGCAAGGTGAAAATAGATAAGTCTCCGGGGCCTGATGGGATTTATCCTAGGATTCTCTGGGAAGCCAGGGAAGAGATTGCTGAGCCTTTGGCTTTGATTTTTATGTCATCATTGGCTACAGGAATAGTGCCAGAGGACTGGAAGGTAGCAAATGTGGTCCCTTTGTTCAAGAAGGGGAGTAGAGATAACCCCAGTAACTATAGGCCGGTGAGCCTCACGTCTGTTGTGGGTAAAGTCTTGGAGAGGATTATAAGAGATACGATTTATAATCATCTAGATAGGAATAATGTGATTAGGGATAGTCAGCATGGTTTTGTGAAGGGTAGGTCATGCCTCACAAACCTTATCGAGTTCTTTGAGAAGGTGACTGAACAGGTAGACGAGGGTAGAGCAGTTGATGTGGTGTATATGGATTTCAGTAAAGCGTTTGATAAGGTTCCCCACGGTCGGCTATTGCAGAAAATACAGAGGCTGGGGATTGAGGGTGATTTAGAGATGTGGATCAGAAATTGGCTAGTTGAAAGAAGACAGAGGGTGGTGGTTGATGGCAAATGTTCAGAATGGAGTTCAATTATGAGTGGCGTACCACAAGGATCTGTTCTGGGGCCGTTGCTGTTTGTCATTTTTATAAATGACCTAGAGGAGGGCACAGAAGGTTGGGTGAGTAAATTTGCAGACGACACTAAAGTCGGTGGAGTTGTAGACAGTGTGGAAGGATGTTGCAGGTTACAGAGGGACATAGATAAGCTGCAGAGCTGGGCTGAGAGGTGGCAAATGGAGTTTAATGTGGAGAAGTGTGAGGTGATTCACTTTGGAAAGAATAACAGGAATGCGGAATATTTGGCTAATGGTAAAATTCTTGGCAGTGTGGATGAGCAGAGGGATCTCGGTGTCCATGTACATAGATCCCTGAAAGTTGCCACCCAGGTTGATAGGGTTGTGAAGAAGCCCTATGGTGTGTTGGCCTTTATTGGTAGAGGGATTGAGTTCCGGAGCCATGAGGTCATGTTGCAGCTGTACAAAACTCTGGTACGGCCACATTTGGAGTATTGCGTACAGTTCTGGTCGCCTCATTATAGAAGGACATGGAAGCTTTGGAACGGGTGCAGAGGAGATTTACCAGGATGTTGCCTGGTATGGAGGGAAAATCTTATGAGGAATGGCTGATGGACTTGAGGTTGTTTTCGTTAGAGAGAAGAAGGTTAAGAGGTGACTTAATAGAGGCATACAAGATGATCAGAGGGTTAGATAGGGTGGACAGTGAGAGCCTTCTCCCGCGAATGGAGGTGGCTAGCACGAGGGGACATAGCCATAAATTGAGGGGTAATAGATATAGGACAGAGGTCAGAGGTAGGTTTTTTACGCAAAGAGTGGTGAGGCCGTGGAATGCCCTACCTGCAACAGTAGTGAACTCGCCAACATTGAGGACATTTAAAAGTTTATTGGATAAGCTTATGGATGATAATGGCATAGTGTAGGTTAGATGGCCTTTAATTTTTGACTTCCCATGTCGGTGCAACATCGTGGGCCGAAGGGCCTGTACTGCGCTGTATCGTTCTATGTTCTATGAAACTTGTGCGAAGGACGGGTTTATATTGTACCAGCCTTAAAGCTGCTCAGCTGTCCTTTTGGGGAGATATGGAACAGGGTTGAAAACATGATTTCGGTTGGAAATATGAATCAATCAAAGGGAAAATTAAGGAAGTACAGAAACCTCATGTCGTCTGGAATTACAATTATCAGCTCTATTTTCTAGTTGGGGCGAGGGAATAGGATGCTAACATTTCTTTCCACTCCTTTCTTCCTGATGACGTTGATGACAAGCACTGAACAGGATTCAAAGTCCATGGTAGTGGTGGGTGAAATAACCCTGGAAACCTCTACCATATCCCCCAAAAAGTCAATGACTGGAGAGAAAGATTGAAGAAAGGTAGAATCACAGAATAGAATCATACAGTACAGAAGCAGCCCTTCAGCTCATCAAGCCAGCATCAACAAAAAAAACAACTCTAATCGACACTAATCCCACTTCCCAGCACTTGGCCCGTACCCTTAAATGTTATGACAAGTGCTCAGCCAAGTACTTTTTACAGATTGTGAGATTTCCTGCCTCAACTACCCTCCTAGGCAATTCATTTACAGATTCCCACCAACTTCTGGATGAAAAAGGTTTTCCTCTAAACCTCCTGCCTTTCACCTTAAAGTTATGCCCCCTTGTTATTGACCCTTTGGCTAAGGGAACAGCTGCTTTCTGTCCACTCTGTCCATGCACCTCAATCAGGTCCCCTCTCTCCCTACTCTGCTCCAAAGAAAACAACCTGAGCTTATCCAGCCTCTCTTCATAGCTCAAATGCTCCAGCAGACAGCTTCCTGGTGAATTTCCTCTGCACCCTCACTACTGCAATTGCTTCCTACAGTGTGGCACCTACATGTAAAAATGAAGGCTTGGTCCCGCTTTTGGCAGCACAAGTAGTGCCACATACCATGACTTGCATCCTGAGATGTCGAGCTCTGACCATGTTCATACGATTTCTCACTACTGCAATCGCTTCCTTCAGAACTGCACACAGTACTTCAGCATGTGGCCTAACCAAAGCCCTGTACCGCTCTAATGTAACCTACCTGCTCTTATAATCTATGCCATGACTGATAAGGCAATTGTCCCGTATTCCTTCTTAACTATCCTATTAACCTGTTCTATCCTGTGTATTTTGATGGAGAAGCAGCGAGTGCGGAGACAATCTGTGAAGAGCTGCTTCTCCAGTCACAGATTCTACCACTCCATGTCGCTCCTCCACAGCTCTCCTTCCTCCCACTCTTTGGTTTCTGACCTTGGCCTTTTACCTAGCTGGAATGCTGGTTCTCTTGGGCAGCAAGAGCTTTTTTTATTTGTTCATGGGATGTGGGTCTCACTGGCTAGGCCAGCATAAATTGCCCATCTCTAATTGCCCTTGAGAATTTGATAGTGAGCTGCCTTCTTGAACCGCTGCAGTTCATGTGGTGTAGTTACACCCACACTGCTGTTCGAGAGGGAGTTCCAGGATTTTGACCTAGTGACAGTGAAGGAATGGCAATATATTTCCAAGTTGTGCTAGTGAGTGGCTTGGAGGGGAACCTTCCAGGTGGTTCCCATGTGTCTGCTGCCCTTTTCCCTCGAGATCAGTAGTGGTAATGGATTTTGAAGGTGCTGTCTTAACGGGCCTCGGTGAAATGCTGGAGATGGTACACACTGTTGCTACTGTGCATTGATGGTGGAGAGAGTGAATGTTTGTGAATTGGGGGCCAATCAAATGAACTGATTTGTCCTGGATGGTGTAAAGCTTCTTTAGTTTTGTTGTCATCCAGGCAAATGGAAAGTATTCCATCACACTCCTGAATTGTGCCTTGTAGATGGCTTTGGGGAGTCAGTAGATGAGTTACTGGCTCTCAGATTCCTAGCCTCTGACCTGCTCTTGTAGCCACAGTATTTGTATGGCGAGTCCAGTTCAGTGTCTGGTCACTTATAACCCCATGATGTGGGGGATTCAGCAATGGTAATGCCTTTGAATGTTAAGAAGTGAAGGTTAGATTCTTTCGGTCAGAGATGGTCATTGCCTGGCACTTGTGTGGCAGTAATGTCACTTGCCAGTTGTCAGCCCAAGCCGAGATATTGTCCAGTTCTTGCTGTATTTGGACAGATACTGCTTCTGTGTCTGAGGACCGTTGGAGCAGACGTAGGCCATTCAGCCCATCAAGTCTGCTCTGATGTGATAATCCTCAACGCTGCTGTTCAACCTTATCCCCATAACCTTTGATTCCCTTACTGATCAAAAATCTGTTTATCTCACCCTTGAACACATTTAACAACCCGATGCTCCAACAGGGTGCATCTTAGGGGGGCAGCAGGGTAGCATGGTGGTTAGCATAAATGCTTCACAGCTCCAGGGTCCCAGGTTCGATTCCCGGCTGGGTCACTGTCTGTGTGGAGTCTGCACGTCCTCCCCCTGTGTGCGTGGGTTTCCTCCGGGTGCTCCGGTTTCCTCCCACAGTCCAAAGATGTGCGGGTTAGGTGGATTGGCCATGCTAAATTGCCCGTAGTGTCCTAATAAAAAAAAAAGTAAGGTTAAGGGGGGGGTTGTTGGGTTACGGGTATAGGGTGGATACATGGGTTTGAGTAGGGTGATCATGGCTCGGCACAACATTGAGGGCCGAAGGGCCTGTTCTGTGCTGTACTGTTCTATGTACTCTGAGATTATGCCCCTTTATCCTGGACTCTCCAAAAAGTGGAAACAAACTCTCAGCATCTAACCTATCAATCACGTTGCTGACTTCTGTCTTTATTACTACTAATAACCACAATGTGCGAGTGTGTTCCATGTATTGGACAAATGACCACACAAGTATTTAGTATAATCACAGTTTACTATTTTTTTTTTATTAAATTTTTTTTTTTTATTTATAAAATATAAACCATAACGACAAACAATGAAATGCAACAAAATAACCCATAATAACTGTAACACCCCCAGACCATATGTATCCCCTCCCCCCACCCCCCAACCCCAATGAACAACAAAAGAACTTAAAAATAAATTTAAATTAAATAAACAAACATAGTCATTGTCCGCCCCCCCCCCCCCCCTTTTCCCTCCCCCTTCCCCCCCTCCCCCCCGGGTTGCTGCTGCTACTGTCCCTGTACCCTATCGTTGAGCCAGAAAGTCGAGAAAAGGTTGCCACCGCCTAAAGAACCCTTGTACCGACCCTCTCAGGGCGAATTTGACCTTCTCGAGCTTAATGAAACCCGCCATGTCATTGATCCAGGTCTCCAAGCTTGGGGGCCTCGCATCCTTCCATTGTAGCAAGATCCTTCGCCGGGCTACTAGGGACGCAAAGGCCAGCACACCGGCCTCTTTCGCCTCCTGCACTCCCGGCTCCACCCCAACCCCAAAAATTGCGAGTCCCCATCCTGGCTTGACCCTGGATCCCACCACCCTCGACACCGTCCTCGCCACCCCCTTCCAGAACTCCTCCAGTGCCGGGCATGCCCAGAACATATGGGCATGGTTCGCTGGACTCCCCGAGCACCTGACACACCTGTCTTCACCCCCAAAGAACCTACTCATCCTCGTCCCAGTCATGTGGGCCCGGTGCAGCACCTTGAATTGGATGAGGCTAAGCCGCGCACACGAGGAGGAAGAATTAACCCTCTCCAGAGCATCAGCCCATGTCCCGTCTTCGATTTGTTCCCCCAGTTCCCCCTCCCACTTAGCTTTCAGCTCCTCTACTGACGCCTCCTCCGCCTCCTGCATAACCTTGTAGATATCAGATATCTTCCCCTCTCCGACCCAGACCCCCGAAAGCACCCTGTCGCTCACCCCCCTCGCAGGAAGCGAAGGGAATCCCTCCACCTGCCGCCTAGCAAATGCCTTTACCTGCAGATACCTGAACATGTTTCCCGGGGGGAGCCCAAATTTCTCCTCCAACTCCCCCAGGCTCGCAAACCTCCCATCAATAAACAGGTCCCTCAGCTGTCTGATGCCCGCTCTGTGCCAACTCTGAAATCCCCCATCAATGTTCCCAGGGACGAACCTATGGTTCCCCCTTAACGGAGCCTCCATCGAGCCCCCCACTTCTCCCTTATGTCGCCTCCACTGCCCCCAAATCTTGAGGGTAGCTGCCACCACCGGACTCGTGGTATACCTCGTAGGAGGGAGCGGCCACGGCGCCGTTACCAGGGCCCCCAGGCTTGTATCTCCACAGGACGCCCTCTCCATCCGTTTCCATGCTGCCCCCTCCCCCTCCATCACCCACTTGCGCACCATCGACACATTGGCCGCCCAATAATACCCCGAGAGATTGGGTAACGCCAGCCCCCCCCCCATCTCTACCCCGCTCCAAGAAGACCCTCTTCACCCTCGGGGTCCCATGCGCCCAAACAAAGCTCATGATGCTGCTAGTCACCCTTCTAAAAAAGGCCCTAGGGATAAAGATGGGCAAACACTGAAAAAGGAACAAGAACCTCGGGAGAACCGTCATTTTGACGGACTGCACTCTACCCGCCAACGATAGCGGTACCATGTCCCACCTTTTAAATTCCTCCTCCATCTGCTCCACCAGCCTGGTAAAATTAAGCTTATGGAGAGTCCCCCAACTCCTGGCCACCTGCACCCCCAGGTATCTGAAACTCTTCACTGCCCTCTTAAATGGGAGTCTCCCAATTCCCTCCTCCTGATTACCCGGGTGTACTACAAATACCTCACTCTTGCCTAAATTTAACTTATAGCCCGAGAAGCCCCCAAATTCCGCTAACAGCTCCATCACCCCCAGCATTCCCCCTTCTGGATCCGCCACATACAACAGCAGGTCGTCCGCATACAGTGATACACGATGTTCCTCCCCACCCCGCACCAGACCCCTCCATCTCCCTGACTCCCTCAACGCCATAGCCAAAGGTTCAATCGCCAGTGCAAAGAGCAAGGGGGACAGGGGGCACCCCTGCCTGGTCCCACGGTAGAGCCTAAAGTACTCCGATCTCCTTCCATTGGTAACTACACTTGCCATCGGAGCCGCGTAGAGCAGCCTCACCCATTTGATGAATCCCTCCCCGAATCCAAACCGCTCCAGCACCTCCCACAGGTACCCCCACTCAACTCTATCAAACGCTTTCTCCGCATCCAGCGCCACCACTATCTCCGCCTCCCCCTCCACTGCCGGCATCATAACAACATTTAGCAGTCTCCGCACATTCGTGTTGAGCAGCTCAACACGAATGTGCGGAGACTGCTAAATGTTGACAAATCCTTGTCTGATCCTCGTGTATCACCCCTGGCACACAGTCCTCTATCCTGGTGGCCAGGATCTTCGCCAGCAACTTAGCGTCAACATTGAGGAGCGAGATAGGCCTGTATGATCCACACTGCAAGGGGTCCTTATCCCGCTTTAGGATCAGAGAGATCAGTGCCCGCGACATCGTCGGGGGCAAAGCCCCCCCTCCCATGCCTCATTGAAGGCTCGCACCAACACGGGGCCCACCAGATCCGCATACTTTTTATAAAATTCCACCGGGAACCCATCCGGCCCCGGCGCCTTACCTGACTGCATTTGTCCAATCCCCCTGACTAGCTCCTCCAACTCTATCGGCGCCCCCAGCCCCCCCGACCAGCTCCTCTTGAACCCTTGGGAAACATAGTCTGTTCATGAAGCTCTCCATCCCCCCTCTCCCCATCAGAGGTTCTGACCGGTACAGTTCCTCGTAGAAGTCCCTAAAGACCCCATTTACTTCTGTCCCCTTCTGCACTACATTCCCACCCCTATCCGTCACTCCACCAATTTCCCTAGCCGCATCTCGCCTACGGAGCTGATGCGCCAACATCCTGCTCGCCTTCTCCCCATACTCATATACCGCGCCCTGCGACCTCCTCCACTGTGCCTCCGCCTTTCTGGTTGTCAACAAGTCAAATTTGGCCTGCAAACTACGCCGTTCCAGCAGCAACCCCTCCTCCGGTGCCTCCGCGTATCTCCTATCCACATCCAGGAGCTCCCTCACCAGTCTCTCCTTCTCCTTCCTCTCCCTCCTTTCCCTATGGGCCCGGATGGAGATCAGCTCCCCCCGGATCACTGCTTTCAGAGCCTCCCAGACCATCCCCACCCGGACCTCCCCCGTGTCATTGGTATCCAGATACCCCTCAATACTTCCCCGGACCCTCCTACACACCTCCTCATCAGCCAGCAGCCCCACATCCAGGCGCCAGAGCGGGCGCTGGTCCCGCGCCTCCCCCATCTCCAGATCAACCCAGTGCGGAGCATGGTCTGAAATCGCTATGGCCGAATACTCTGCATCCTGCACCTTCGGGATCAATCCCCTGCTCAGGACGAAAAAATCTATTCGGGAATAGACCCTATGGACATGGGAGAAAAAGGAATACTCCCGCGCTCTCGGCCTCCCAAACCTCCAGGGATCCACCCCTCCCATCTGGTTCATAAACCCCCTCAGCACTTTGGCCGCCGCCGGTCTCCTACCCGTCCTTGAACTGGACCGGTCCAGTGGGGGCACAGTTTACTATTGAACATAGGATTAGTTCTATACTTAATAAATTACACGCTACTACACACTAGACTATATCTAGCAGTTAAACAACCTTTACTTAACTTCCAAGTGACCGGCTCCGAAAGCTAGTGATTTGTAACAAATCTGTTCGACTTTAACCTGGTGTTGTAAGACTTCTTGCTGTGCTCACCCCAGTCCAGCGCCGGCATCTCCACATCATGCCTATTTTTAAAAGTAAACACATTAAACAGTTCTATGGCTTGTGATCCAGTCACTGTGAGAAACAGTGCAATTTTTCGCTGGTCACTGGCTGACTCTAGTGCTGAAGCTGAGAGATATAACTGAAATTGCTGATTAAAGCTTTTCCAATTCACATCCATTTTACCAGTAGTCTTGAAGTGCTGCGGAGTCTGTAGACCTTCCAGCTTTTTGCTTCTTTCACTCGGTGTGTCTAGATGCGACTGGCTGTAGAGTGCGATGGGGTTTTTTTTCGATGGTTTTTCTTTCTTCGATTAAGTTTTTTTTCCAACGATCTTCTTTCTTTTTTTTTAATAAACAATTTTATTGAGGTAGTTTTTGGCTTTATAAACAGTTACAGACATCATCAGAAAGAAAGCAAAAAAAAGGCAAAAATGTGCAAACATCCACGTACTTTCAATACTTCCATCGTAACATATTGCACAAGCCCGCTCCCCTCCCACCGGTACTACCCGCCATATTTTCCCTCCTACTCTACTCTACCCCCCCCACTCCCCCCTGCTGACGCTCACTCTCCCACAAAGAAGTCAATAAATGGTTGCCACCTCCGGGTGAACCCCTGCACAGATCCCCTCAAGGCGAACTTAATTTTTTCCATCCCCAGGAAACTCGACATGTCCGCAAGCCACCACTCAGTCTTCGGGGGCTTTGAGTCCCTCCACGCCAATAATATTAGTCGCCGGGCTATCAGGGAAGCAAAGGCCAACACATCGGCCTCTTTCTCCCCCTGGACGCCCGGGTCTTCCGAAACCCCAAAAATTGCCACCCCTGGACTCATCACCACCCTTGTTTTTAGCACCTGGGACATGACCCCCGCAAATCCCTCCCAGTACCCCCTCAGCTCAGGGCATGCCCAAAACATGTGCACATGGTTCGCTGGTCCTCCCGCGCACCTAGCGCATTTGTCCTCTATCCCGAAAAATTTGCTCATCCGAGCCACCGTCATATGGGCCCGGTGAACGACCTTAAATTGGATCAGCCCGAGCCTAGCACATGTCGCGGTCGAATTTACCCTACTCACGGCCTCTGCCCACAGCCCATCCTCCATTTCCCCGCCTAGCTCCTCCTCCCATTTAAGTTTCAGTTCCTCTGTCTGGGACCCTTCCTCCCTCATGAGCACCTTATATATACCCGAGACTCTGCCCTCCCCTTCTTCCCTCCTAGAGACTATTCTGTCGAGGATCCCCATTGGCGGGAGGCGTGGGAAAGATGGGACCTGTCTACGAACAAAGTCCTGCAACTGTAGGTATCTAAAATCATTTCCCCTTACCAACCCAAATTTCTCCTCCAAGCTCCTCAAACTCGCGAAGCTCCCTTCCAGGAACATATCACCCACCCTTCCCGCCCCTGCTCGCCTCCATACTGCCGGGGGCAAACCGATGGTTGTCGCAGATTGGCGCCCAGACAGACGCCCCCATCTCCCCCACATGCCTCCTCCACTGGCCCCATATCTGCAGGGTCGCCACCACTACCGGGCTGGTGGTGTACTTGGCCGGCGGCAGTGGTAGAGGAGCCGTGACCAGGGCTTCCAAGCTGGAGCCCCTGCACGAAGCCGCCTCCACCCGCTCCCAAATAGACCCCGTACCCACCATCCACTTCCTTATCATAGCGATGTTGGCCGCCCAGTAATAATTGATCAGACTCGGCAAAGCCAGCCCTCCCTCGCTGTGGTTCCTCTCCAACATCGCCTTCTTCACCCGCAGGGATTTTCCCACCCAGACAAAGCTCATGATCAGCCCGTTAACTCTTTTGAAGAAGGACTGTGAGATAAAGATCGGGAGGCACTGAAAAATAAACAGAAATCGAGGGAGGATTGTCATCTTTACAGTCTGCACCCTCCCTGCCAGCGACAGCGGGAGTGCATCCCATCTCCAAAACTCTCCCTTCATTTGCTCCACCATCCTGGCCAAATTTAACTTGTGCAGCCTGCCCCAGTCTCGTGCCACCTGGATTCCCAAATACAGGAAATTTTCCTCAACCAGCGTAAACGGTAGCCCTCTCAATCTGTTCTCCTGGCCCCTTGCCTGGACCACAAACATTTCACTCTTGACCGTATTTAATTTGTATCCTGAGAGCTGGCCGAACTTCCTCAGCATTCCCAGTATAGTTCCCATCCCGGCCACTGGGTCCGACACGTACAGGAGCAGGTCGTCTGCATAAAGAGAAACCCTGTGTTCAACCCCGCCCCTCACCATCCCCTTCCAACCCTCTGCGGCTCTCAGCGCAATCGCCAGCGGCTCTATAGCCAGCGCAAACAGCAGCGGGGAGAGCGGGCAGCCCTGTCTGGTCCCTCGGTACAACCTGAAGTACTCCGACACTTCTCTGTTGGTCTTGACGCTGGCCCTCGGGGCCTGATATAATAATTTGATCCAATCCACCAATCCCTCCCCGAACCCAAACCATCCGAGCACCTCCCATAGATAGTCCCACTCCACCCGGTCAAAGGCCTTCTCGGTGTCCATTGCCACCACTACCTCCACCTCCCTACCCGCCGGGGGCATCATTATCACATTGAGTAATCTCCTCAGATTGGCCGCCAGCTGCCTACCTTTCACGAACCCCGTTTGATCCTCCCCAATCACCTCCGATACACAGTCCTCCATTCTACCCGCCAGTACCTTTGCCAGGAGCTTGGCGTCTACATTAATCAGGGAGATTGGCCTGTAGGACCCCCACGCCTCCGGGTCTTTACCCCGCTTAAATATCAGAGATATGGTGGCTTGTGACATTGTCGGCGGCAGGGTCCCTCCGTCTCTTGCCTCATTGAAAACCCTCGCCAAGACCGGGCCCACCAGCTCAGAGAACTTCCTATAAAACTCTACTGGGTATCCATCCGGCCCCGGGGACTTCCCCGACTGCATAGCCTTAAGGCCCCCCAATACCTCCTCTACTCTAATCGGGGCCCCCAGCTCTTCCACTCGCCCTCCACCAACTGTTGGGAATGTTAACCCGTCCAGAAACCTTTTCATCCCCTCCGGTTCTTCCGGCGGCTCCGAAGTATACAGCTTACGATAGAAGTCCCGGAATACCCTATTCAATTCTGCCGGGTCCTCCACTTTGCGCCCCCCCCTCGTCCCTCACTCTACCTATTTCCATGGCCGCCTCCCTCCTCCTGAGTTGCTGCGCTAACAGTCTGCTAGCCTTTTCCCCATGCTCGCACACCACTCCCCTCGCCTTCCTAAGCTGTTCCATGGCCCTGCTCGTGGATAGTGCCCCAGTTCCGCCTGTAGTCTCTGCCTCTCCCTGAGTAAAACCTCCCCCGGGGACTCCGCGTGCTCTTCATCTATCCGACCCATTTCCCTTACCAATCTATCCATCTCTGCCCGGTCTGCCTTGGCTCTGTGGGCCCCAATTGAAATCAGCTCCCCCCGCACTACTGCCTTTAGCGCCTCCCACAGGGTCGCCGCTGAGACCTCCCCCGTGTCATTCACCTGCAGGTAATTTTTTATACTTTTCCGAAGCCCCTCGCAGATCCCCTCCTCCGACAGCAGTCCCACATCTAGCCTCCATTGCAGGCGTTGATAGCTCGCTCCCCCGAACTGCAGGTCCACCCAATGCGGGGCATGGTCTGAAATGGTAATTGCTGAGTATTCCGTGTTCTTTACCTCCCCCATACAGTCCCTGCTTAGTACAAAGAAATCTATCCTGGAATATACTTTATGGACGTGCGAGTAAAACGAGTAGCCCCTTCCTGTTGGCTGTCTATCTCTCCAGGGGTCCACTGCCCCCATTTGCTCCATAAACCCTTTCAGCTCCCTTGCCATTGCTGAGAGTCTACCCGTTCTGGGACACGACCGATCCAAAGTCGGGTCAAGGACCATGTTAAAGTCCCCTCCCATTATTAGCCTGCGAGAATCCAGGTAACGATCTTCTTTGTAACATTACTAAACCCAATTAAAAGCCTTTAGCAATCACGCCTGGTACCATGTTGTGTTCTTTGTATTGTTCTTCAGGATGGTAGAGGTTGTCGTGTTGACAAAGAACACCAAGTAGTGTTTAACAAAAAAAGCTAATTTATGACACCACACAACTAGATTCGAACATTTACTAAGGAATTATATAAGTAAAGGATACACTACACTTCTACAATTCTAAACTATGCTATCAGCTAAACTATCTCATCTACTGAGTTGACTTTCTTTCACTCTCTACTGTGTCTCCCGTCTCTCTCTTGTCTATCTCCCAGAAGTCAAGGAGACATGTGATATTTATATGGTTGCTCTATAGCTCTATCTAGTGACTAGAGTAGTAATATTACATTAACCCTTTCTGTTCTTTACAATATCCACATATTGTGACAGTATGATTTGAAACCATGTCCCCAGGTATTATCCTGGGCCTTTGATTGCTGGTTTAATGACATTACCACTTTGCCACTGCTCAAAATAATCCACCAAAATCATGGATTCAAACAGTGTGATTATTGAAAATGTTCCTATCTGGAAGAGAATATGTACGGGGGATTAACTGCAATGTCGAGTGGCTTTCGCTTTCCTTATCTCTTGTTCACATTTCCTGAAAGCAGTTGCAACTATCAATTTATCTTGGTTGGAAGAAGTTGATTATCTGCAAAAGCTGCTTCATTCTACTCCCCCCATCTCTGTGTACCACCAACCCCTCCACCCCAAAATAAAATGTAAATGATAATTTATTCTGCCACTGACACAGTAGCCAGTCCATTTGTTATTGGTCTTGCACTTAAAAATGTTGCCAAGCTAGAGTAATGAGTCAATATTATTGTAATACCTACTGTGTAGTGCAGTCTCACACATTATTTCCCACACAGTCATTTCATATGCGAACCAAAGATTTTGTGTTAATGAATGAAATTTTAGTTGCTGTAATCCAAACTTTTACTCAGTGTGATTGTGAGAAGAGAAAATGTTTCAGCCTTTTAAGTTGCCGCCTTCTTGCAATTGACTTTACATTTAAAAGATGGGTTACTTTTGGATGTCCATTTGCGCCTTTGCAGTTAGTTCAGCTTTATTAATTGTTATATTAACTGCAACTGGCTGGATTTTATTTCCTTTGGACATAACCTGAATGGCAGTGTGGTAACAGGTTCAGGAGTTGGTATTTTTCAACCATTAAGGTTGTTCCTATCGTTCTGGCATTTTCCACAATTCTACATTCAAGTGCATTATTACTTGCCGTAGTGCATGATCACCTGGCTTTCTGTCAAACAAATCTCCTTGTGCTTCACTCAGGACTAGGAGTACTTGAAGTGAAAACTTATCCATCTTCTGCACTGTGCTGTCTGTTCATTGAGAGTGAGGACAGGGTGGCAGATTGTTCCTCTGCTTTCAAGATGAGGTGTCAGCTTCTACAAGCTGTCCCATCAATAACCCAGTTATGCACTAATGTGAACTGGGAGGAGGAACTGTAGGTTGGCTGGCTTCACTGAGACAGAGTGATTGCACCCTTGGATAGGAGCCCACACAGTGAAACTGGTGTATTTGTCATGGTTCTCTGGAAAGCCACGTTTGTAGCTGTTGGGAGACCAAACAAAGTCTTTATTTAAAACTAAAAATTCTACTATTTAGTTGCGGCTAATTGAATAGGTTTTCTAAATAGTCAAAAGAGGCATTCTGCTGGGAAACGATTACTTATTTATGGAGTGATCAGTCCAAGGAGTCTCAAACTGACTGCTGTCCAATTGAACTGAGCACTTTCAAACATGTGTCACCTGTACATATAAATCACACCATGAAGCTTTTATGGTCTGTCTAATTTTGTGTTCAAAGCTAATTTATCGTGCATAGTTGATTTTTGAAAATAAATTTAGAGTACCAAATTCATATTTTTTTTCCAATTAAGGAGCAATTTTGTGTGGCCAACCCACCTAGCTTGCACATCTTTTGGTTATGTGGGCAGCCAATCAAACATGGGGAGAACATGCAAACTCCACACGGACAGTGACCCAGAGCCGGAATCGAACCTGGGACCTCGGCGCCGTGAGGCAGCAGGGCTAACCCACTGCGCCACCATGCTGCCCTGTGCATAGTTGATTTAAGAGATTATCAACTGGTATGTATTATAGGGGCATGATCTAACTGCCGGAGATCCGTGCGAGCCAGTTAGATCGCGGGAGAGACCAAAATCGGGATTCCCGTCGGGCATTGATGGGTTTCCAATCTGACAGGCCCACTTCCCTGGGCGGGTTCCTAGATTTTTTTTTTTTAATATAAATTTAGATTACCCAATTATTTTTTCCAATTAAGGGGCAATTTAGCGTGGCCAATCCACCTACTCTGCACATTTTTGGGTTGTGGGGGCGAAACCCACGCAGACACGGGGAGAATGTGCAAACTCCACACGGACAGTGACCCAGAGCCGGGATCGAACCTGGGACCTCAGCGCCGTGAGGCGGTTGTGCTAACCACTAGGCCACCGTGCTGCCCGGGTTCCTAGACATGGCCAATTTCCAATTAACACCAATTGAGGGCAATCTCCTTCTCATTAATGGCCTCCTGAGATCTAACCGGCTCCCCAACGGGTGGTCACACAGGTACCCTTTAGCGCACCTATTTATAAACAGGAACCTAGCGCAATGGCTGCTGGGGAGAACGGAGGAGATTTTTTCTTTCCTCAATTCATTTTTCCAATTAAGGGACAATGTAGCGTTGTCAACTCAACTACCCTGCACATCTTTGGGTTGTGGGGTCGAACAAACAGGGGGAGAATGTGAAAACTCCACACAGACAGTGACCCAGAGCCGGGATCGATCCTGGGACCTCAGCGCCGTGAGGCAGCATTGCTAACCACTGCACCACCATGCTGCCCGAGATCGGAGGAGATGAATAACCCTCTTCAAAATTGGGCACGCAGCCTGGAAATACAGGCCCAGAGCTCGGCAGTGAGGTGATGAGGTTGGGCAGAGCAGATTGGGAGGACTGGGCGCCACCTGTGGGGACGGAGTAAGGGGCTCGTCACCCGCAAGTCCTACAGGCCATCCCCTGAAAGTTGTACACCCATAAAAGGGGCAACTTCAGCAGATGCCTTTGTGTCTCACCAAACACCTCCAAGCTGAGCCCTGTCCGTGGTCATATGGTGGAGGTCACTTTAACGCCCCCTACCATGTGCAGCTGCTGGCTGCACAGCTGAAGGCTATTGTTAATAGGGAATTGCCATTGTTAGTTGTATGAACACTTCACAGCTGTTGAGTGGAGTCCCGTGGGTACACGTGCCTTGTCTCAGGCGGCTGTTATTGCCGAGCATCCCAATCAAACTGTTAGGCCTGGACACTTTTGCCTGAATCCTGGAGGCATCAACACCACAGAGGCAGCAGCCAACATTCAAACACCCTAGAGCTGGGCCTCAGCACTGGGATTATCCCAACGATCAGAGGGTGAGTGTGAGGATGGGTGAGGGAACCTGAGCCCGGTCCAATTAGGTCCATTGTCTAGGGCTCCTGCTGTGATGGGGATACATGTGAATATGGCGGATTCCCCCAGCACAACCGGCTCGTAGGATGGCACCCTGAAAGAAGGCAGGAAACGTAAGGGTGTGGAGGCACCCGGAGTGGAAGCCATAACTGATTGTTGGTCTCTCACTCTCTCCAGGTGGATAGGTTGGCATGGTGGTGCAGTGGTTAGCTGACTCACAGCGCCGAGGATCTGGCTTCGATTCCTGGCCCCGGGTCACTGTCTATGTGGAGTTTGTACATTCTCCCCATGTCTCTTTTAAAAAATAATTTTTATTAAAGTTTGCATTTTTACACTGTACAATAAAAATATGGATAAGGCAGTAACAGTTTACATGTTCCTTTTTGTGTCCCCCCCCACCCACACCTCCACTGTTTCCAGGTGTTATCATAGGCTTTCTTTCACTGCAGGTGCTTTGTCGTTATCTTGTGGCTTTGTGTTGGGCCCTCTGATCCACGTGTCAGTCTGTCTCTGAGGTCCCCCCCCCCCAACCTCGCACCTGTTCCAGGCTGTTTTCTGCGGCCCCAGTGGCTCTCATGCAACCCCTCAGTTCTATCAGTTGTTGCCTTCGAAGAGGTCTTGGAATAGACATGAATGGCCTGCACACTTTCTGGAAGACATGCTCCGACCCTCAAATGGTGACCTTGATCTTCTCCAGATGGAGACATTTCGATAGGTCAGCCAGTCAGTTTGCAGCTGTGGGTGGTGCTGCTGATCGCCAGCCGAGCAGGATTCTACGGCGGGCGATTAGGGAAGCAAAGGCCAGGGCGACAGTTCTCTTCCCCATCTAAAGTTCTGGCTGGTCTAGTACCCCAAAGACTGCCACTCTCGGGCATGGATCCACCCTCACCCCCACAACTTTGGACATTCCCTCGACAACGGCTGTCCAGAACCCGACATGTAGGTGTGGTTGGCCGGGCGACTCTGGCACTGTTCACATTTGTCCTCCACCTCCGGGAAGAACCTGCTCATTCGGGTTCAGGTCAGGTG
Organism: Scyliorhinus canicula; assembly: GCF_902713615.1. NCBI lineage: Eukaryota > Metazoa > Chordata > Chondrichthyes > Carcharhiniformes > Scyliorhinidae > Scyliorhinus > Scyliorhinus canicula. The sequence goes on along the minus strand of NC_052151.1, from coordinate 5,554,276 downwards.
TGCTCTGTGCACCATTTTAAGCTGCATTAGGTTGAACCTTGCGCAGGAGGAGGTGGAGTTGGCCTGGTTCAGTGCTTCGCTTCAGAATCCCCACCCTACTTCCATCCAAAACTCCTCCTCCCATTTTTCCCCTGTTCCGCTCAATGGGAAGCGTGTCCTTTCTAAAAGTCGTCCGGGCAGCACGGTAGCATTGCGGTTAGCACAATCGCTTCACAGCTCCAGGGTCCCAGGTTCGATTCCGGCTTGGGTCACTGTCTGTGCGGAGTCTGCACATCCTCCCCGTGTGTGCGTGGGTTTCCTCCGGGTGCTCCGGTTTCCTCCCACAGTCCAAAGATGTGCAGGTTAGGTGGATTGGCCATGATAAATTGCCCTTAGTGTCCAAAATTGCCCTTAGTGTTGGGTGGGGTTACTGGGTTATGGGGATAAGGGGAGGTGTTAACCTTGGGTAGGGTGCTCTTTCCAAGAGCCGGTGCAGACTCGATGGGCCGAATGGCCTCCTTCTGCACTGTAAATTGTCTGTAAATTGTCTGTCTGTATGTGTTCCCACAATTCCCCTTTTCCAGACTGTCTGCATCCAGTATTTCCTCCAACATTGTGTCTCTCAGGGTGCTCGGGTACCTCCTCATCACCTTGCGGAGAAAGTTTTTGATTTGCAAATGTCGGAGTTCCTCATTTTCTCCATGACTGTGTGGGACTCACTCCCAAAATCCAAATATGTGCAGGGTAGCTGGATTGGCTACGCTAAATTGCCCCTTAATTGGAGAAAAAATGCATTGGGTGCTTTGGTTTTCTCCCACAAGTCCCAAAAGACGCGCTGTTAATAATTTGGACATTCTGAATTCTCCCTTAGTGTACCCGAACAGGCGCTGGAATGTGGCAACTAGGGGATTTTCACAGTAACTTCATTGCCGTGTTCATGTCAGCCTACTTGTGACAATAATAAAGATTTCTGATTTCCAAAACCTTTTCCCATTTAGAAAATAATCTATGCTTCCATTCTTCCCACCAAAGTGCATAGTTTCACACGTTTCCACATTGTATTCCATCTGCCACTTCATTGCCCACTCTCTTAGCCTGTCCAAGTCCTTCTGCAGCCCCCCTGCTTCCTCAATACTACCTGTCCCTCTGCATATCTTTGTAACATCTGCAAACTTAGCAACAGTACCTTCAGTCCCTTCTTCCAGATTGTTAATGAATCCCTCACAATCAACATCCTAAGGGTTAGCCATATTAATAATGTGGCTATCAGGGCAGGTCAAAGGCTAGGTATCCCAAGGCGAGTAACTCACCTCCTGACCGCCCCCCCAAAAGCCTACAAGGCACAAGTCACGAGTGTGATGGAATATGTGATGAGTCCAGCTCCAACAACACACAAAAAGCTCAACACCATCCAGGACAAAGCAGCCCACTTAATGGATCCCCTGTCACAAACATTCAAACCCTCCACCACCGACGAACAGTGGCAGCCGTGTGTACCATCTACAAGATGCACTGCAGTATTTCCCAAAGTTTCTTAGACAGCACCTTCCAAACCCACGACTACTACCATCCAGAAGGACAAGAGCAGCAGATACCTGGGAACCCCACCACCTGCAGGTTTCCCTCCAAGTCACTTAACTGCCTGACCTGGAGATATATTGCCGGTCCTTCACTGCCGCTGGAGCAACATCCTGAAAATCCCTCTCTGACAGTTACACCCTCGGGACTGCAGTGATTCAAGAAGGCAACTCACCACCACCTTCTGAAGGGCAACTCGGGATGTGCAATAAATGCTGGCCTAACCAGCGACCCCCCCATGTGTGGCCTTGGATACTGAATGTTGCTAGGGGGCACCAGTGTTGAGTCCAATTCTGTCCAGATCCAGTCCTTTCAGTAGGGAGCACTGGACAGCTGTGGTCTGATTTCCTCTCCCTAAATTAGTGGTACTGAGACTGTGATTTGCTTACTCACGATGGCTGAATGCTGGGCAAACATTTTGTCACTTGAATGCGCAGAATGCATGGTCATACTATGATGTTACATGATGCCTTTCAGTATTGGCTGACTGTTATTGGCAAGCTTTGAATATACAATCTGTCAATGGAATTCATTTACACACTTTTCTGTATGCTAATTATAGCTCTAAAAGATTCCAACTAAATGTACCATTTTATTTTAAAATTCTGTGCATAAAAGAACATGCTGTGTAGTTGCATAGGGAAAAAACAGTCACTCTGTGACATCTGTGAATGAATTTGTGTATCTGCTCTTTATTCCTGTGTTAACTTTTTATAAAAGAATATCCTTTATCCCCGAACAGGTGCCGGAATGTGGCGACTAGGGGCTTTTCACAGTAACTTCATTGAAGCCTACTCGTGACAATAAACGATTTTTATTTCATTTCATTAAATTATTTTCCTTGTTTCCCCATTTCAGGTCCAACATTATCACGACAGAATTCACAACTGTTCCCACAAGTGCAGAATGGACCATGCCAGGAGGAACTGGAAATTCAGAGGTGGTAAAGACTTACTTGTTTATCCTGGAGAGATAAAAATGGTGACTTGTCCTGAAATGTGTCTAACATTACATGCTATTATTTTAATAAGATAAAAAAAGCTTCCTAATAAGGTAAGAGCCCATGTTGGGGGTCAGATGTTAGCGTGGACTAACATGTAACTAGTAGTGTGCCACAGCGATCAGTGCTGGGGCCACAATTATTTCCATAATATATTACTGACCTCGACGAGGGCAATGAATGAAGTATCGCCCAGTTTACAGATGGCACAAAAATAGATGGGAAGTAAAGTGGTGAGGATGGCACAACGAGTCTACAGTGGGATATAGACAGTTAAATGAATGTGCTAAAACTTAGCAACTGGAATATAATATAAGAAAATATGAAGTACTGCTCTTTGGTAGGAAGAATAAAGGAGCTGAGTATCATTTAAATGGGGAAAGACTGCAGAAAGCAGCAGCTCAGAGGGATTTGGGGCCCTCGTGCTGCAGAAAGCAGCAGCTCAGAGGGATTTGGGGCCCTCGTGCTGCAGAAAGCAGCAGCTCAGAGGGATTTGGGGCCCTCGTGCTGCAGGAAGCAGCAGTACAGAGGGATTTGGGGCCCTCGTGCTGCAGAAAGCAGCAGCTCAGAGGGATTTGGGGCCCTCGTGCTGCAGAAAGCAGCAGCACAGAGGGATTTGGGGCCCTCGTGCTGCAGAAAGCAGCAGCACAGAGGGATTTGGGGCCCTTGTGCTGCAGAAAGCAGCAGCTCAGAGGGATTTGGGGCCCTCGTGCTGCAGAAAGCAGCAGCACAGAGGGATTTGGGGCCCTCGTGCTGCAGAAAGCAGCAGCTCAGAGGGATTTGGGGCCCTCGTGCTGCAGAAAGCAGCAGCTCAGAGGGATTTGGGGCCCTCGTGCTGCAGAAAGCAGCAGCACAGAGGGATTTGGGGCCCTCGTGCTGCAGAAAGCAGCAGCTCAGAGGGATTTGGGGCCCTCGTGCTGCAGAAAGCAGCAGCACAGAGGGATTTGGGGATCTCGTGCTGCAGAAAGCAGCAGCTCAGAGGGATTTGGGGCCCTCGTGCTGCAGAAAGCAGCAGCACAGAGGGATTTGGGGCCCTCGTGCTGCAGAAAGCAGCAGCACAGAGGGATTTGGGGCCCTCGTGCTGCAGAAAGCAGCAGCACAGAGGGATTTGGGGCCCTCGTGCTGCAGAAAGCAGCAGCTCAGAGGGATTTGGGGCCCTCGTGCATAAATCAGAAAAAACTAGGAAAAGCTGGAATGGTCTTTATTTAAAAGGGAATGGAATATAAAAATAGAGACGTCCTGCTAAAACTATAGAAGGCACACGCTAGAAATATTGGCAACAGTTTGATCCCCATACCTAAGGAAAGATATTGGAGACAGTCCAACACAACGTTCACTAGGTTGATCCCAGGTATGTCAGGATTTTCTCATGAGGAACGGTTGAATAGGTTAGGCCTGTATTCATTGGAGTTGAGGAGAATGAGAGGTGACCTTATTAAGACGTATAGGCCGGGATTCTCCGAAATCCCGGCCAAGTGTTGACGCCGGCGTTAAAACCGGCGTGAGCGACACCGGTGTTAACGGTCCTCCAGGCACAGTCATTCTCCCCTTCCTTGGGGGCTAGCACGGCGCCGGAGACTAGCACGAAAGCCGGCCCTATACGTCCGGCATGGTTCTGCGCATGTACGCCACGGCCGTCTCCGCATCGGCTTTCGGGCAACATGGCGGAGCCCTATGGAGGAACATAGGCCCCCCGCCACCCCCCGGTTGCACCCAATCGCGGGCCTGGCCACCGTGGAGGCGCCCCCGGAGTCGGCACCCCCTGCCCCCACCAGGACGGCCCCCGCAACCAGAATGCAGAGGTCCCGCTGAGTAGGCCCATACACGAACAACGTCGGCGGGCACTCGGCCCGTCGAGTGCAGAGAATCGCCGCGGGGGCTGCTTTCAACGGCCCCTGACCGGCGCCCGTGCTGGCACGATTGGCGGCGATTCTCTGCTCATCGGAGAATCGGCGGCCCGGCGTCGGAGCAGCGTGGCGGGATTCACGCGCACCCCGACGATTCTCCGACCCAGGCTTGGAGAATCCCACCCCATAGGATTTTTAAGGGGTTTAACAGGGTAGATGCTGAGAGGTTGTTTCCCCTTGTGGGAGAGTCTAGGGCCAGAGGGCATAGTCTCAGAGTAAAGGGTCACCCATTTAAAATCAAAATGAGGAGGAATTTCTAACGTCAGAGGGTAGTGAATCTGTAGAATTCTTTACTGCAGAGAGCTGCAGAGGTTGGATTGTTAAGTACGTTCAAGGCTGAGACAGACAGATTTTTGATTAGTAATGGTTATGAGAATAAGGCAGGAAAATGGAGTTGAGGATTCTCATAGCAGAAGTCATGATCTGATTGAATGGCAAAGCAGACTCATTGGGCCAAATGACCTACTTCTGCTCCTACATCTTATTGGACATGGTTGGGATAGACTGCCTGGACCTGCTGGTGATGGGGCAGGTCCACCTGCCGTCCACCGCCGCCAGCCAGTGCCATAGCTAGAGACCCCCGCCCGTGAGCCAAGCAACGATGATAGCAGCTCGGATGGCAGCCTTCACGGAGACTTGGGAGACCCCGTAGCTCGGGCCGGAGGATGACACTTTCCATCACAGCTGTCTCCAACACCCTCCACCATCCCAAACGCTCACCTCGGTTGGGCATTTTAATGAAGAGGCTCCTGGGATGCTATCTTGTGTTCACTACACAGCTGCTTGGATACAGCAGGTGGAATTAGGAACATCCGAGAGGGCGGAAGGTCGGAGGGCAGGCCGACCCCAGGGACTCGCTGCTGTTCAGGTGGGTTTCGGGCTTCTGGACAGTAGATCCCACCCATAGTGGAGATGCAGTCGCAGAGCCAGGGACTACAAGAAGGGTTGTCAGTGAGCAGCCAGTACCTGCAGCTGCAGTTGGAGGAGTCCAACCACATGTAGCAGCAGGAGGTGATGTTGACCATTTGTGCCACCAGGCCAACACCGCACGGGTGGCATCTGCGCTGGAGACATTGGGTGCAATGGTTATGGCTATGGATCAACATCTGTGCTGTGCTGGTCGAGGCTCAGGGCAGGGTTGCTGCCTCTCAGGCAACCATGTGCCAGAGCCACCTGGACATTGCAGCGACACTCCTGAGCCTGATCCTGTAACAGCAGGCCATGGCTGGAAAGTCAGCGGCATTGCTCAGGTGGTGAGGGCGGTGTGGGGCTGCGGGTGGTATTAGTGGGGGTTGACCCACGTGTCATGGGAAACCGCATGACACAAAGGGAGGTGGCCCAATCCCAGAGGGAGATGGCACAGTCACAGGTGATGTGGCACAAACCCAGTAGGTGGTGGCACAGTCAATGGGTGATGTGTCACAGTCCCAGATAGATATGGTCCACTCCCTGTGCTCCATGTCCGGGAGCGTGCGGACTCTGGTAGAGACCAGGGCCTCCAGGACTGGCAGCGTCAGGTGGCGGGGGAGCCTCGGGGGATAACTCCGCTCAAACCCCCATCCCTGGAATAGCCCAGGGCAGCATGGTAGCGCAGTGGGTAGCACTGTTGCTTCACAGCTCCAGGGTCCCAGGTTCAATTCCTGAGTTGGGTCACTGTCTGTGTGGAGTCTGCACGTTCTCCCCGTGTCTACGCGGGTTTCCTCCGGGTGCTCTGGTTTCCTCCCACAGTCCTCAAAGACATGCTGTTAGGTAATTTGGACATTCTGAATTATCCACCTGTGTACTCGAACAGGCGCCGGAACTAGGGACATTTCACAGTAAGTTAATTGCAGTGTTAATGTAAGCCTACTTGTGACAATAAAGATTATTAAAAGGGGCCATCGGGCACCTCGAGGGAGGAGGAGGTGATGGAGTCCATGCTGATGACTTCTACAAGGAAAGAGTTGGAACCACTGCAGCACCTCGGACTCTTCCCCCCCCCCAAATCCCTGGTGCATGAGGTGGGCAGCAGCCGGAACAGGGCGGTACCACGTCACCTGGGACACACGAGCAGCAGCCAGGCCCATCCACCCAGGTCGCAGGGTGGCAATCAGAACAGGCCACCTCCACTCCTGCTGCACCATCTGGGGAACCACCTAGAAGTAGTGTTAGGGCCTATAAGACCTGAAAATTAGACACCAGTTAAGATGGAATGGGTGCAGGGCACAGTTATAGGGGCTAGGGTGCAAATCTGTAAATATTTGTTCACAGTTAAACAACTCCAGAATGGAGACAGTCAACCGCTGTGTAACTGCTCCTCCTCCCTTCCCTGTGTGTTCTATCTGATATTTTCTCCCCCCTTATCGCCATCTTCAGTGCCTCCCTGTTCTGGTTGCAACGCATGTAGTTGCCGATTGCCAGTGCCATCTTTTCACAAAAAGCCTTGTCAGCGAGCAGAGCCGTGTCCAACCTCTCATCCACATAATGTGATTCCTGGTCTGAGATAGCTGTTGCTGAATATTCAGTCCCTACTATTCGATTTCCCCACTACAAAGAAGTCTATTCAGGAGTAGGCCCTGAGAACATTTGAGAAGAAGGAGCACTCCCATCTCTTCCCCCTGCGGTGATGTGGTAATCAGGAAACTAATTAACCCTCTTTCAGAAAACTTCCCAGTCCACTTATGTCTCAAAGGGAACATCGTGTATAAAAGAAATATGCGCTTTTTCCAGTATGTGGACCATCACAACTCTCTTGCAATGATTCTTAACTTTAATTTGTGTCGCTTCAACTGGAACTCTTTTTACACATGTTATTCTATATTTTTACACATGACGTGATTGCGTTTATTGATAGGCTTAGCAGCTGGTTCAGTCAGCAATCCCCTCAGTTATTATGAGATAGTGAGCTGTGAAATAGCTATTTGACTAGAAGAAACTCCATTAAGACATTTGCATCATTGTACTGGTGCTGAGTTGTGGGCTATTAATTCAGTCTGTGTCATAAACCAGGCATTCATGTTAGGAAAGATATAAAAGGATTCAAATCAATCCTAGTTATTATTTTGCAAGTTAGCAGCCATGAAGCTGTTCGACAAAAATGTGTATCAGAAGAATATGGGACCAGATATCAGACATTTCTTAGCGTGAGTACAATAAGCCAACTATGTCAATTTACAATAAGTATTTTCATAGAGTGAGTCATACAGCACAGAAAAGGCCCTTCAGCCCATTAAGTCTGCGCTGGTCAAAAACAACACCTAACTATTTTCAGCAGTGTTCTTAACAGGAAAACCATTACTATAGGACGAATTTGGTTATGAACGATAGTGAATGGTACCCTTTGTTATTCTATATTATATATTTATGGAATTCTGGATTTACCAGATCTATTGATAAACTGTCACTGATTAAGTGACTGATAAACAGTCTACCAGGTTTAGCACCATATCCATACATATACCTATGGAAAATCAGGCACAATTACTGCTCCCAATTACTATTTTGGCTCCTAAAAAGTACAAGTGGAAGGTTACCAAGTGAGTCTGGGATTTAGACCGTAAGGAAACCAAAGGATATGATGCGAAAGTGGAGATGAGGTGGAAGATCAGCTCAATGAAAAACAGTCTCGAGTAGCCATATGGCCTACATTTGCTTCTCTTTCTTATATTCTTGTCAGATGAAATTGTAATGCCTCCATTGTTAAATGGACTGCTGCTCACATAAAGACTGAAGTATTTATGGTCACTGTCAATAGCTTGAGGGGCAAAGAAGAAAAAATGGGAAATAAGGTAATAATTGCAATCTCTGGTTTACTCAGATTCCAGGCTTATTATGTGTTGCAATTAAAATGTTTAATTTTACAGATGAATTTAGGCTGAATTCCTCAAAATATTGTAAATGTGAAGCCTCTGACCTTTGTATTTAGTATATAGTCTTGGTGTGCTTATATCAGTCTAATAGTTTGAATGAAAACTGACAGGGCAGCAGCACTCTGCAGTTGTTTGAATGTCCAATTGCCATGTGCTTCAGTGATTTATCAGTTAATTGAGAGGTGGTCATCACACACACACACACAGCAATTCTTGTTTGAGTTGGGTACCAGGGACGAGAATGCAAACACGTAGCCATTGACTTGTTAATGATGGTACTGAAGGACAGAGGGAACTCTCCTGGAGGGGTCTTATGTTCCAATCTGCCTTACTAGCTAATGAACAAATAGATTAATTTTCTGAACTGGTGTGAGTAGATCTTAAACAAAATAACAAATTGGTTGAACTTAAATGCCCCTAAAAATGCAAGAGTAGAAAATTGGATGGGATGCGCCAAGTAACTGCGAAATGAAAAACAATACCCAGTTGATAGGTATGGAGATGATGAAGTCTACGTTTGAGGGTTTGATACGAATTGAATGAAAATGACTGCAGTTTGAATCTTGTCACTCATTAACTAGCCATTCTGTACACCTTACTAATGTAGATAACATAGCTCTTAAACTGCAGCAGCAGTTGTACTCTGGGTGCAGAGTTTGACAGCAAGGTAACTATTAGTAATTGTATAAAAGCAAAATACTGCGAATGCTGGAAATCTGAAATAAAAGCAGAAAATGCTGGAGAAACAGCAGTAGTATCTGTGAAGATTGAAACCGAGTCCGTATGACTCTTCTTCTGAGCTTGAACTGTTAACTTTCTCTCTCCACAGATGCTGCCAGACCAACTGAATTTATCCAGCATTGTCTGTGTTTTTATTAGTAACTGTATGTTGACAGAATTTTGAACTGGTTGATTGTCTGCATAGCTTTTCAGGCTATCCTATTGTCATTGACTGTCAAAAGATTATTAATCATTTGGCAGTATATCCAGTGAGTACAATTAAGTGGCAAGAAATGGCCCAAATTCAGCTTTTACATGCATGCATTGTATGAATGTAAATGTTTCCTCCTATTCTATTGTTGGAAACATCGGAATAAAGATGGTTATATTATTTTTCATGGCGACGCTTTGAAGTGATTAGAACATTATATTTGTCAGATTTTGGAAGGTTGTGCTTTCTTTTGCACCTTCCTGTTTTAGGGCTTGAAAACAAACTGATTCAATTGTACATTGTCATTGATCCAACTAACAATTGTCATATTAACATAGATGGGAAAGAATATTTGGCTTTAATATAGGCCATATTCTGTAAATTAATTCCAATTCAGCCCAACTCTCTCAATACAGAGTACTTCACAAAAATCTCAATCCATCACATGTCTCTCTATTACTCTCCTGTTAGACTGTCTAATTAAACAGAATTTTGCAGAGCGCAAACAAGGCGTATGGGACAACAGGTCTATGCTGGTACTTATGCTCCACACTTCAAATTTTCTGCTCTGAGTCATTTGAATGTTTTTCCTTAATGGTGAGAATAAGGAGAATAGGTATAGTCATATTATGTACTTAATATGGGTCCTTTATGTTGCACTGGTGGTGACTGATTGGTGAGACCTCGAGGCTTGTGTTTAAGCATAAACATCTTTATTGGTAGGCTCTAGTTATTTACAGTTCCAAGTATGGACAGGCTAGCTGCTAGAGTGTTGTTCTAGACTGTTCTCTGACCATGTGACTACATACGTCACACTGTGCCAGTGCCACTCTCCAGTCGGATAACTCACTTTGCAGAGCAGCTTACATTATAATGCATGTAGGAACATGTCATCACAGGTATAACCTGGAAAAGGAAAAGTGAGGACCAATATCAGGAAGCACTTAACTAATACATAGAATGGTCTTTCTATTGTGTAGGGTAGTGGCTGCAAAAACTCTGGAGTCACTCTCGAGATTCATTGAGACATTCATTTCTAGTAGATTTGTCAAGCATGATTTCCCTTTCATAAATTCATGCTGACTTTGTCTGATTATACCATTGTTTTCCAAATGCTATTGTTATGGGCAGGGTTTAGAGAACCCCAAAGTGTATCATGGAGTTCACCTGATCCACAACTTTTAATAGATTGTGGTATGGGGAGCACAAGGCCCACTCTACAGGGGTGGTACAGCAGAAATGGAAAAGTATTTTTTAAAGCAAAACAATGTTTATTCTATGAACTTCAGACTTCTGTACCTTCTGCCTGATGGAAGAGTCTGGAAGAAGGCAGTGCCTGGGTGGCAGGAGTCTCTGATAATGCTGTCTGCCTTCCTGAGGCAGCGGGAGGTGTAGACAGAATCAATGTGGGGGTGGCAAGCTTGTGTGATGCGTTGGGCTGAGTTCATCACACTCTGCAGTTTCTTGTGGTCTTGAACCGAGCAGTTGCCATACCAGGCTATGATGCAGCCAGATAGGATGCTGTCTATGGCACATCTGTGGAGGTTTGTGAGAGTCGATGCAGACATGCCAAATTTCTTTCGTTTCCATAGGAAGTAGAGACGTTGTTGGACTTTCTTGACTGTTGCATCAACATGAGTGGACCAGGACAGACTGTTGGTGATGGTGACCACCCAGGAACTTAATGTTATCGACTATCTCCACTTTGGAGCAAAAGGGAAAATGCTGGAAAATCTCAGCAAGTCTGGCAGCATCTGTCAGGAGAGAAAAGAGCGAACGTTTCGAGTCCGATGACTCTTTGTCAAAGCTAACAGACAGAGAAAGTGGGAAATATTTATACTGTGGAGTGAGAATGAAAGATGAGTCATAGCCACAGAAACCCAGGGAAACCGGGTGCTAATAGCCACAGACACCGCGGGGAAAGAGTGTTAATGGCACCACTTTGGAGCCATTGATGCAGACGGGAGTGTGTGTCGTGCTACGCTTCCTGAAGTTGATGATTAGTTCCTTGGTCTTTCTGACATTTAGGGAGAGGTTGTTTTTGGTACACCTGCAACCACAGTCGGATCATCCGCAAACTTGTAGATTGAGTTGGAGTTAAATCTTGCCACACAGTCATGTGTGTATAGGGAGTACAGTAGAGGACTGAGCACACATCCTTGTGGGGCTCCGGTGTTGAGGACTATTGTGGAGGAGGTGCTGTTGCCTATCCTGACAGATTGCTGTTGGTGTGGAAGTCAAGGATCCAGCTGCTCAGGGAGGGGTCAAGTCCAAGATTGCGGAGTTTGGTTATTAGTCTTGTTGGGATAATGGTGTTGAAGGTGGAGCTGTAGTCGATGAACAGCAGTCTTACATAGGTGTCCTTGTTGTCGAGGTGTTTGAGTGTTGATTGTAGAGCCAGGGAGATAGCGTCTGCTGTGGATTGGTTGCGGTGATAGGCAGACTGCAGTGGGTCGGGACCGTTTGGGAGGCTGGCAGTGATCCGTCTCATGACTAGCCGCTCGAAGCATTTCATGCTAACAGACGTCAGGGCCACCGGCCGGTAGTTGTTGAGGCAGGCCACCTTGTTCTTCTTTGGTACTGGTATTATGGTGGTCTTCTTGAAGGAGGTGGGGACCTCACAGCGGAGGGGTGAGGTGGTGAAGATATCTGCGAATACACTCGCCAGCTGGTCTACACAGGCTCTGAGTGCTCGCCCAGGGACTCCATCGGGACCCGTCACTTTCCACGGATTACCTCTGGGGCTGTAATAGAGGGTATGGGTGTGTCCAGGGCTGTTGGGGTGGGTGGCACTGATATATTGGCTGATTGCTCAAAGCGGGCATAGAATTTGTTCAGATCGTCGAGTAGGGTTGCTCCTGCCCCAGCGTCGGGCCTTGCTTCATAGCCTGTGATCCTGTGATAATCCTATTGACTCCCACGAAGAAAGATTTTGAATGAAAAACTGGAAGGCACTGAAACAAAAATAGAAACCTTGGGAGGATATCCATTTTGACCGACTGAACCCTCTCTGCCAAAGTCAGCAGGAGGTTATCCCAACTCTTTAGGTCATCTTTCACCTCTTTAACCTGGGCCCCAAAATGTAACTTCCGTGGTGAGGCTGAACCATGGGCCACCCGAATTCCCAGGTAACGAAAACTCGACCTGGCCAAGCAAATAGGCAATCGCAGAAGGAGTAACACCTGCCCCTTTACCTCCTCCCTGCTCATCATCTCAGGCCCTAAACATGCTTTTCAAGTGAGGCAGTGCTTCGTGTGCACCTCCTTCAATCTGATCTATTGCATTCGCTGCTCCCAATCTGGTCCACTCTACATTTCAGAGACTAAAAGTAGATTGGGTGACCACTTTACACAACACCTCCAGTTCGTCTGCAAGCAGGACTCAGACCTTCCTCCCGCTGCCGTTTCAGCTCACCGTCCTGCTCTCACATCCACATGTCCGTCCTTGGCCTGCTACAGTGTTCCAGTGAAGCCTAGCGCAGACCGGAGGAACAGCACCTCATCTTCCAATTAGCCACAATATAGCCTTCTGGACTTAACATTGAGTTCAACAACTTCAGACTGGGAACTCGCTCCTCCACCTTCACCCCATTTTTAGTTCTATCAATTTATTTTCATTTCTTCCATTGATCTGTTTTTCCTCATTATTGTTCCCCTCCCCGCACTCCACTTCGGCCAACTGTTCCCAGTTTCCCTTTACACACTGCTCACCTTTGTTCTGCCATCCATACATTTTAATCTTTACGTGCCACGGGCAGCACGGTGGCACAGTGGGTTAGCACTGTGGCCTCACGGCGCCAAGGTCCCAGGTTCGATCCCGGCTCTGGGTCACTGTCCGTGAGGAGTTTGCACATTCTCTCTGTGTTTACGTGGGTTTCGCCCCCACAACCCAAAGATGTGCAAGGTGGATTGGCCATGCTAAATTGCCCCTTAATGGAAAAAATGAATTGGGTACTCTAAATTTAAAAAAAAATCTTAATGTGCCACTATCAGCACGCTTCTTAGCCTTAATCACTCCCATTTACATTCCTTTTATCTTCTGTCCTCGACATCTTTGTCTATCTCCACCTATCACTGGCCCCTATCCAGCCCCACCGCTCCTAACCCCACTACAGTATAAATCTGACCCCATTTCCAGTTCTCTAGCTTTGACATACAGTCATCCAGACTCGAACGTTCGCTCCCCTTTCTCGCCACAGATGCTGTCAGACCTGCTGAGATTGTCCAGCATTCTCTGTTTACGTGTCATGCAAAAAAGGCAACTTCCCAAGTCAGCTTCCCTCCCTGGAATATTCACTGGAAAGCATTCGCATTTACCCAGGTTCAATCTCTATCCCGAGAAGGAACAGAGCAGCTTCATTATCCCCTCTGCACTGGAGAGAAGGTCTGTCACATGCAGCAGCAGGTCGTCCACATATTATGACACCCTATGCTCCCTCCCCTCTCTGTTCCCCTCCAGTTTGTGGAAGACCTGAATGCTATGGCCAGGGACTCAATCGCCCTGGCAAACAATAGCGTGGACATTGGGCACCCCTGTCCCATGCCTGGTTTAGCACTGGGCTAAATCGCTGGCTTTTAAAGCAGACCAAGGCAGTCCAGCAGCACGGTTCAATTCCCGTACCAGCCTCCCCGAACAGGCGCCGGAATGTGGCGACTAGGGGCTTTTCACAGTAACTTCACTTGAAGCCAACTTGTGACAATAATCAATTTCCATATTTCATTTCATTTCCTCGGTTGGAAGTATTTTGAATTTAAAGCGTTTATACGGACACTCGCAGTAAGGGCTATAAGAGCTGGAATACATGATAAATGGCAGGACCCTGGGAAGCACTGAGGGTCTCAGGGATCTTGGTGTGCATGTACTGGTCCCTTCAGATAACATAAGAACATACGAACTAGGAGCAGGAGTAGGCCATCTAGCCCCTCGAGCCTGCTCTGCCATTCAATGAGATCATGGCTGATCTTTTGTGGACTCAGCTCCACTTTCCGGCCCGAACACCATAACCCTTAATCTCTTTATTCTTCAAAAAACTATCTATCTTTACCTTAAAAATATTTAATGAAGGAGCCTCAACTGCTTCACTGGGCAAGGAATTCCATAGATTCACAACCCTTTCGGTGAAGAAATTCCTCCTAAACTCAGTCCTAAATCTACTTCCCCTTATTTTGAGGCTATGTCCCCTAGTTCTGCTTTCACCCGCCAGTGGAAACAACCTGCCCGCATCTATCCTATCTATTCCCTTCATAATTTTAAATGTTTCTATAAGATTCCCCCTCATCCTTCTAAATTCCAACGAGTACAGTCCCAGTCTACTCAACCTCTCCTCATAATCCAACCCCTTCAGCTCTGGGATTAACCTAGTGAATCCCCTCTGCACACCCTCCAGTGCCAGTACGTCCTTTCTCAAGTAAGGAGACTAAAACTGAACACAATACTCCAGGTGTGGCCTCACTAACACCTTATACAATTGCAACATAACCTCCATAGTCTTAAACTCCATCCCTCTAGCAATGAAGGACAAAATTCCATTTGCCTTCTTAATCACCTGTTGCACCTGTAAACCAACTTTCTGTGACTCATGCACTAGCACACCCAGGTCTCTCTGCACAGCGGCATGCTTTAATATTTTATCGTTTAAATAATAATCCCGTTTGCTGTTATTCCTACCAAAATGGATAACCTCACATTTGTCAACATTGTATTCCATCTGCCAGACCCTAGCCCATTCACTTAACCTATCCAAATCCCTCTGCAGACTTCCTGTATCCTTTGCACTTTTCGCTTTACCACTCATCTTAGTGTCATCTGCAAACTTGGACACATTGCCCTTGGTCCCCAACTCCAAATCATCTATGTAAATTGTGAACAATTGTGAGCCCAACACGGATCCCTGAGGGAAACCATTAGCTACTGATTGCCAACCAGAGAAACACCCATTAATCCCCACTCTTTGCTTTCTATTAATTAACCAATCCTCTATCCATGCTACTACTTTACCCTTACTGCCATGCATCTTTATCTTATGCAGCAACCTTTTGTGTGGCACCTTGTCAAAGGCTTTCTGGAAATCCAGATATACCACATTCATTGGCTCCCCGTTATCTACTGCACTGGTAATGTCCTCAAAACATTCCACTAAATTAGTTAGGCACGACCTGCCCTTTATGAACCCATGCTGCGTCTGCCCAATGGGACAATTTCTATCCAGATGCCTCGCTATTTCTTCCTTGATGATAGATTCCAGCATCTTCCCTACTACCGAAGTTAAGCTCACTGGCCTATAATTTCCTGCTGTTTGCCTACCTCCTTTTTTAAACAGTGGTGTCACGTTTGCTAATTTCCAATCCACCGGGACCACCCCAGAGTCTAGTGAATTTTGGTAAATCATCACTAGTGCATCTGCAATTTCCCTAGCCATCTCTTTTAGCACTCTGGGATGCATTCCATCAGGGCCGGGAGACTTGTCTACCTTTAGCCCCATTAGCTTGCCCATCACTCCCTCCTTAGTGATAACAATCCTCTCAAGGTCCTCACCGGTCATAGCCTCATTTCTATCAGTCACTGGCATGTTATTTGTGTCTTCCACTGTGAAGACCGACCCAAAAAACCTGTTCAGTTCCTCAGCCATTTCCTCATCTCCCATTATTAAAACTCCTTCTCATCCTCTAAAGGACCAATATTTACCTTAGCCACTCTTTTTTGTTTTATATATTTGTAAAAACTTTTACTGTCTGTTTTTATATTCTGAGCAAGTTTACTCTCATACTCTATCTTACTCTTCTTTATAGTTTTTTTTAGTAGCTTTCTGTTGCCCCCTAAATATTTCCCAGTCCTCTAGTCTCCCACCAATCTTTGCCACTTTATATGCTTTTTCCTTCATTTGACACTCTCCCTTATTTCCTTAGATATCCACGGTCGATTTTCCCTCTTTCTACCGTCCTTCCTTTTTGTTGGTATAAACCTTTTCTGAGCACTGTGAAAAATCGCTTGGAAGATTCTCCACTGTTCCTCAACTGTTCCACCATAAAGTCTTTGCTCCCAGTCTACCTGAACTGGTGGATACAGTGCTTAAGCAGGCATATAGTGTGCTTGCCTTTATTAGCCGAGGCAGAGCTTAAGAGCAGGGAATTTATGCTGGAACTGAATAAAATGTTGGTTAGGCCACAGCTAGAGCATTGTGTGTAGTTCTGGAATCCACATTACAGGAGGGATATGACATCATTGGAAAGGGTGCAGAGGAGATTTATCAGGATGTTGCCTGGGCTGGAGAGTGTTAGCTATGAAGAGAGATTAGATTGACTGGGTTGTTTTCCTTGGAGCAGAAAAGACTGAGGGGGGGGACATGATTGAAATGTACAAAATTATGAGGGGCATAGATAGAGTAGACAGGAAGAAACCTTTCCCCTTGGTGGAGGGACCTTAATGACCAGGGCTCATAGAGTAACGGTAAGGGGCTGGAAGTTTAGAGGGTATGTGAGGATGAACATTTTACCCAGAGGGTGGTAAGAGTTTGGAACCTGCAGCCTAAAATAATGGTAAGAAGTCTTACAACACCAGGTTAAAGTCCAATGGGTTTGTTTTGAATCACTAGCTTTCGGAGCACTGCTTCTTCCTCAGGTGAATGAAGAGGTGGGTTCCAGAAACATATATATATAGACAAAATCAATGATGCAAGACGATACTTTGAATGTGACTCATTGTGGGTAATTGTGGTCCAGGCGGAGCAACTGGAGAAAGGGGTAACCCCAGGTTAAAGAGGTGCGAGTTGTCTCAAGCCAGGACAGTTGGTAGGATTTTGCAAGCTTGGCCAGATGGTGGGGGGTGAATATAATGCAACATGAATCCAAGATCCCGGTTGAGGCCGTATTCATGTGTGCGGAACTTGGCTATAAGTTCCAGCTCGGCGATTCTGTGTTGTCGCGCGTCCTGAAGGCCGCCTTGGAGAATGCTTACCCGAAGATCAGAGAGTGAATGCCCGTGACTGCTGAAGTGTTCCCCGACTGGAAGGGGACATTCCTGCCTGGCGATTGTTGCACGATGTACCACCATTACACATGAGACCACTCACCAGGTACGTGGTACATACTCGTGCGACTCGGCCAACATTGTCTACCTCAAACGCTGCAGGAAAGGATGTCCCGAAGAGTGGTACATTGGTGAGGCCATGCAGACGCTGCGACAACAGATGAATGGACATCGCGCAAAAATCGCCAGGCAGGAATGTTCCCTGGTGGAGGCAGAGACCCTCATAACCTTTAAGAAGTATTCAGATATGCCCTTGCGGTGCCAAGGCATACAAGGCTATGGGCCAAGTGTTGGAAATTGGGATTAGAATAATAAGGTGGTTGTTTTTTTACCAGTGCTGATGTGATGGGCTGAAGAAGCTTTTTTGTGATGTAGGGCTCTATGACTCTATAATTAAATCTAGGTCCAAGCCAAACCTCCCCAAGACCTCTAACAAATAGCCCCACTCCACCCTATCAAACACCTTCTCCGCATCTAGCAAGATAATCGAACATTCAAGGGATGAAGAGGGGGACAAAACCTGATTATGCAACCTCCGAACATTGGCTGCTGTCTTCCCTTAACAAACCCCATCTGCTCGTCAGATATAATCCCAGGGAGGGAGGGTTCCATGCACTTTGCCAAGACCTTGCCAACAGCTTTGCATCCGTATTGGATAATAAAATGGGGCGGTGCGGCCCACACTCTGTTGGGTCTTTATCCTTCGTTACCATCAAGGAAATTGCCACCTGCGCCAAACATCTCAATCAGCACTGAGGCCAGCAACCCGGCAAATATTTTATAAAATTCACTTGGGAACCCACCCAGCCCTGCACCTTCTCCAACTGCATCAAACTCATACCCTCCATAACCTCCTCCAAAGGAGCCTCAAATTCTTAACTTTTCTCCCGTCCAACAACCCGAACATTGACAACCCATCCTCCAGGGCTCCGGCTCCTAAAGGTTCCGATTAACCAACTCAAATGTCTCATTAACCTTGGCTGGGGTCAAGACCAGTTCACCCGCCACGCCCCTGATCGGTGCAATTTCCTGAGAAACCGCCTGTCGTCTCAACTGGTGCGGCAATAAGCGACTAGACTTTTCCCTGAGCTCATAAAAAACCCGCTCGAATGTCTGGGTGGCACGGTAGCACAGTGGTTAGCACTGTGGCTTCACAGCTCCAGGGTCCCAGGTTCAATTCCCAGCTTGAGTCACTGTCTGTGCAGAGTCTGCACGTTCTCCCTGTGTCTGCGGCGGTTTCCTCTGGGTGCTCCATTTTTTCCCCACAGTCCAAAGATGTGCAGGTTAGGTGGATTGGCCACGCTAAATTGCCCTTAGTGTCCAAAAAGATTGGGAGGGTTTGCTGGGTTACTGGGATGGGGTGGAAGTATGGGCTTAGGTGAGGTAGTCTTTCCAAGGGTCGGTGCAGACTCGATGTGCTGATTGGCCTCCTTCTGCACTGTAAATTCTATGTTCTATATGCAACAGCACACCTCCTGGGATTGGATTTGTTTATTGTCACGTGTACCGAGGTGCAGTGAAAAGTATTTTTCTGTGAGCAGCTCAACTGATCATTAAGTACATGGGAAGAAAAGGGAATAAAAGAAAATACATAATAGGGCAACACAAGGTATACAATGTAACTACCATAAGCACTGGCATCGGAGGGCGGCACAGTGGATTAGCCCTGCTGCCTCATGACGCTGAAGTCCCAGGTTAGATCCCGGCTCTGGGTCACTGTCCGTGTGGAGTTTGCACATTCCCCCCTTATTTGCGTGGGTTTCGCCGCCACGATCCAAAAATGTGCAGGTTAGGTGGATTGGCCACGCTTAATTGCCCCTTAATTGGAAAAAATGAATTGGGTACTCTAAATTTATATTTACAAAAACCAAAATAAAGCACTGGCATCGGATGAAGCATACAGGGGTGTAGTGTTAATGAGGTCAGTCCATAAGAGGGTCATTTAGGAGTCTGGTAACAGCGGGGAAGAAGCTGTTTTTGAGTCTGTTTGTGCGTGTTCTCAGATTTCTGCGTATCCTGCCCGATGGAAGAAGTTGGAAGAGTGAGTAAGTTGGGAGTGAGGGGTCTTTGATTATGCTGTCCGCTTTCCCCCGGCAGCGGGAGGTGTAGATGGAATCAATGGATGGGAGGCAGGTTCGTGTGATGGACTGGGCTGTGTTCACGACTCTCTGAGGTTTCTTGCGGTCCTGGGCCGAGCAGTTGCCATACCAGGCTGTGATGCAGTCAGATAGGATTTCTATGGTGCATCTGTAAACGTTGGTAAGAGTTAATGTGGACATGCCGAATTTCCTTAGTTTTCCTGAGGAGGTATAGGCGCTGTTGTGCTTTCTTGGTGGTAGCATCGACGTGGGTGGACCAGGACAGATTTTTGGAGATGTGCACCCCTAGGAATTTGAAACTGCTAACCATCTCCACCTCGGCCCCGTTGATGCTGACAGGGGTGTGTACAGTACTTTGCTTCCTGAAGTTAATGACCAGCTCTTTAGTTTTGCTGGCATTGAGGGAGAGATTGTTGTCGCTGCACCACTCCACTAGGTTCTCTACCTCCCTCCGTATTCCGGCCCACTATGGTCGTATCGTCAGTTAACTTGTGGATGGAGTTGGAACCAAGTTTTGCCACTCAGTCGTGTGTGTACAGGGAGTAGAGTAGGGGGCTAAGTACGCAGCCTTGTGGGGCCCCGGTATTAAGGACTATTGTGGAGGAGGTGTTGTTGTTCGTTCTTACTGATTGTGGTCTGTGGGTCAGAAAATCAAGGATCCAGTTGCAGAGTGGGGAGCGAATCCTAGGTTTTGGATCTTTGATATGAGCTTGGCTGGGATTATGGTGTTGAAGGCGGAGCTGTAGTCAATAAATAGGAGTCTGATGTAGAAGTCCTTGTTGTGGAGATGCTCTGGGGATGAGTGTAGGGCCAGGGAAATTACGTCTGCTGTGGACCGGTTGTGGCAGTATGCGAATTGCAGTGGATCATGGCGTTCTGGGAGTATGGAGGTGATGCGTTTCATTACCAACCTTTCAAAGCACTTCATTACGATTGAAGTCAGAGCCACCGCACAGTAGTCATTGAGGCATGTTGCCTGGTTCTTCTTTGGAACCGGTATGATGGTGGTCTTCTTGAAGCAGGTGGGGACGTCGGAGTGGAGTAGGGACAGGTTAAAGATGTCCACAAACACCTCTGCCAGCTGGTCCGTGCAGGCTCTCAGTGCACAACCAGGGATCCTGTCCGGGCCTTCGCCTTCCGAGGGTTCACTTTCAGGAAGGCCGATCTGACTTCGGAAGCTGGGCTGTTGGGGCACTCGACAGCGGATTGTTGGTTTCCTGCTCGAACTGAGCATAGAATGCATTGAGTTCTGCAGCAGGAGATACTGCTCGGCTTTGCTTTGTAGCTTGTTATATTGTTTAGTCCTTGCCACAACCGCCGAGAGTCTGTCTGTGATTCTATCTTGGTGTGATATTCTCTCTTAGCATCTCGGATGGCTTTGCGGGGGTCATACCTGGATTTCTTGTATAGGTCATGGTCGTCTGACTTGAACGCCCCAGACCTGGGGGCAGCACGGTAGCATAGTGGTTAGCACAATTGCTGCACAGATCCAGGGTCCCAGGTTCGATTCCCGGCTTGGGTCACTGTCTGTGTGGAGTCTGCACGTTCTCCCCGTGTGTGCGTGGGTTTTCTCCGGGTGCTCCAGTTTCCTCCCACAGTCCAAAAATGTGCAGGTTACGTGGATTGGCCATGCTAAATTGCCCTTAGTGTTCAAAATTGCCGTTAGTGTTGGGTGGGGTAACTGGGTTATGGGGATAGGGTGGAGGTGTGGGCTTGTGTAGGGTGCTCTTTCCAGGAGCCGGTGTAGACTTGATGGGCTGAATGGCCTCCTTCTGCACTGTAAATTCTATGGTCTATAGACCTGTTCTTCAGTAGGGAATCAATCTCGCGATTGAGCCGTGGTTCCCGGTTGGGGAACATACATACTGCTTTCTTTGGCACGCAGTCGTCCACACGTTTGCTGATGAAGTCTGTGACGGTGGTGGCATACTGATTTAAGTTGGTCGCTGAGTTCTTAAATATGGACCAGCCCATTTCTCTAAGCAGTCATGTAAGAGCTTTTCTGTTTCCTCGGACCAGCACTGCACAACCTTCTTAGCTTGATTCTCCCACTTGAGTTTATGCTTGTACGCCAGGAGAAGGAGCACCGTCTTATGGTCTGATTTCCCAAAGTGCGGTCGGGGGATAGATCGGTAGGCGCAAGAGTGTTGTCGCCCCTGGTGCAACCTTACCATTGATAGCAGCCCAATTTTGATTTTTTTCCAATTAAGGGGCAATTTAGTGTAGCCAATCCACCTACCCTGCACATCTTTGGGTTGTGGGGGTGAGACTCACGCAGACACAGAGAGAATACGTAAACTCCACACCTGGGGAGTGACCCGGGGCCGGGATCGAACCCGGGTGATTGGCGCCATGAGGCAGCAGTGCTAACCACTGAGCCACCATGCCACCCTGCCAAAACCCAACTGTAGCTTCTTCCTACAAGCCAGTTACTCCGGTGTCTGATTGGCCAAATATTGACACCCACTTCCAAGATGGCATCCACCAACCTTTGTCTCTCCATCCTTTCATTCTTCTCCTTGTGCGCCTTAAAATAAATAACCTACCTTCCAACAACTTCCTCCAATGCCTCCCACGGCATGGAAGGGGAAATCTCCTCACTCCTATTAAATATCAAGTACTCCTCAATTGCGGGGCAGACCCTCTCGCAAAAGCTTTTATCTGCCAGCAGCGACATATCTGAGTATTGCCCAACACAACCACCAGGTCCACATAATAGGAGGCGTGATCAGAAATCATTATCAGTGAGTACCGCGCCCCAGCCACCCATGGCAACAGGAATCTACTTCCCACAAAGAAGTCGATCCTGGAGTAGACCTGGTGGACCTGTGAGAAGAACGAGAAATCCATCTCCCCTGGGTGCAGAAATCTCCAGGAGTCAGCACCCCCCCATCTGCTCCACAATGGTCAACGGTGCTTTCGCCATCCCAGAAGGCCTCAACACCTTAGGCTTTGACTTATCCAGTCAGGAATCTAATACGCAATTAAAGTCCCCAACCGTAATTAGATGGTGCAAGTCCAAATCCGGGATCAAAGACAACAACAAAATTAATAAAAGCTGCGTCACCCAATTTGGGGCATACACATTGACCGAAACACCGGTGCACCTGCTAACACCCACTAACTAGTACATTCCTCCCATTCGGATCTATAAAAATCTTCCCCGCTGATCACCTTCTCGTGGGCTCCTGAAACCTCTCAACGCAGTTTCTGTACTTTGTAACGCGCCAGGGTTTAGAAAACTCCATTGGATATCATGGAGTTCACCTGACCTACAACTGTTTATTAATTTTGGTTATGGGGAGCACAAGGGCCTACCTTTCAGGTGTTCTTCACCAGAGGCCTTAAGCATTTTTAATCAAAAACAAAGTTTATTCTACAAATTTAGCTAACATTTTTATAAACACACACAGTAAACATTTTTATCAACTTCCAACATAAATAGCGCACACAACAACAGCATTCTGTGTTTAACCCTCAATAAATTTCCCTTAACTGTTTCAATTTTATAACAACATCCCATAAATTAGAAAACCCTTTAACCAAAACAGTAGGTTTGAATTCCTTCCAGAAAACAGTTATCACGTTTCAAGTTATGAAGTCATCTGGAAACTGCTTTTAAAATGCAGAGAGAGAGACTCCAAAATACTTGTCTGTCTGAATACAGCAGTCAAATGTGAAAACGAAAGCAAAAAACTCAGAGCCACACAACAGTCCCAAACCAAAGCGAAAGTAAAACTCAGATCCACAGCCCAGCTCCACCCACACAATGACATCACTGAAGCCATGTGATAAGGCAAAACGTTTCTTAAAGGGACACTGCCATGACAAGTTCTACAGCCAAACTTTCCACGATTAAGGGAGAGGCCCCTTGCGTTGTAATCGCCTCTGTCATTTTCTTTTCCCCAGTGCACACAAAGCCTCTATTTTCAAAGCTGTTTCCTTATTCTTTTGTTGTCTAGTTCTACACCGATTGCACTTCCCCTTACTGTGGGAGACTTAAATCATCGAGTTAAAAAGTTTTGGGTGGGAGTTCCACTGCCGGTCAGGCGAAAATAGTTGTAAATGTGATCTCCGTCGGGAGCTCCCACACGTGCGACCGCTCCGTTACATGCGGCAAGGGAAGTCTGACTGAGCAGGTTATTGCTGAGTAGTGTTGCTTGACAACTCGTTCCATCAATTTACTGATTGGATTTAGGCAGATGGGACAGCAGTCGGCCCGGATGGATTCATTTTGCTTTTGGCGGATGGGACACACGTGGGCAGTTTCCCATATTGCTACAACTGTGCTGAAACTTCGCTAGCAGCATAACTAGTTCTGAAGCACTGGCCTTGAGCATTGTAACTGGGATGTTGTTGGAACCTGCTGAGTCAGCCGCTTTGTGATATTGTAATTTGAAATGGATGAAAATAAGCATCTGTTGAGAATTATGAGGTTGTTTAATTCTTCACCATTCGCAACTGCTTGTAGTGGGACAACAGAGTTTTGACCTGATCAATTGTTTGTACCATCAACTAGCTCTCTCTAGCATGCTGCTTTTGCTGTTCAGCATTATTGATACATTTTAGACACTAAAGAAATGGAGGAATGTGGGAATAAGGCAGGAAAGTTGAGTTAAGGTGGAACATAGAACATATAGTGCAGAAGGAGGCCATTCGGCTCATCGAGTCTGCACCGACCCACTTAAACTCTCACTTCAACAATGTCCCGTAATCCAATAACTCCTCCTAACCTTTTTGGACACCAAGGGAAATTTAGCATGGCCAATCCACCTAATCCGCACGTCTCTGGACTGTGGGAGGAAACCGGAGCACCCGGAGAAAATCTTCGCAGACATGGGGAGAACATGCAGACTCTGCACAGACAGTGCGGAAGATCTCATTGAGTGACTGAACATGCTTGAGGGGCCATATGGCCTTTGCTCCTATTTCTTGTGTTCTTTTATACCCCTTCCAGAGAACAACGGTGTGATGGTGATGAAGTAGTGCGGGATATGCCAAGAGTAGGCGGCTACAGATTGTGGTCATAGAACTGTGCAGACGGAGGCCATTCGGCCCATCGAGTCAGCACTGACCCACTTAAGCCCTCACTTCCATTCTATCCCCATAACCCAATAACCCCATCTAGCCTTTTTGGTCACTAAGGGCAATTTATCATGGCTAATCCACCTAACCTGCATGTCTTTGGGCTGTGGGAGGAAACCGGAGCACCCGGAGGAAACCCACGCAGACACGGGGAGAACGTGCAGACTCCACACAGACAGTGGCCCAGTGGGGAATCAAACCTGGGACCCTGGCACTGTGAAGCCACAGTGCTATCCACTTGTGCTACCGTGCTGATCTAATATGCATATGCAATTCTGTTGTTGCTGATGCCCCATGGATGCCCAGTTTTTAACTGTTGGATCATCTCTTAAGCAAGTCCATTTAGCAGAGTGGTATTCCACATGACAGGATGGAAGATGTCATCATTTTAAAGATGGACTAGATCTCCTCACAGACTTACCCGGTTTTCATGTACAGACACATGTGCAACAGGCAGACTGGTGAGAGCAATGTCAAGGAAGTTATTCCTTTGTATTGACATTGTTAGCATCTGCAGCAAGCCCAGTCTTGCAGCGATATCCGTCCTAGTGTCAGGCCACATTTGAAGGTGAACATCGAACTCGCCCAACCAAAGTGCAATCTGTTCCCTTAAAATCCTCAGCTCTTCTTCTAAGTGATGTTGAACATCAAGGAGTACTGACTCAGTAACTGATAAGGAAGGGCAATAGTTGGTTGCCAGCAGGAGTTTCTGGTCTGCGTTTAACTTGAAGCCATGAGACTACAGGGGTCAATGGTGAGTCTTTTCCCAAAGAGTCTTTTATCCACAGCTAAATATCACTGTGCTTCAATGAGGTGGATCTGTCCTACTAGTGGGATAGAGCATACTCGGGTATGATACTGGAGGAACCTGGAGCATTGGTAGATGGTTATAATGTTGAGAGTGTGACAATTAAGTTGTATCTTGAATAGCTGTCCCAGTCCCCAGATGTCAGTGAGAAGGACTTCATAAGTTTTACTGAACCAGAAGTCATTGGTATATGTTGCCACCCAGGTTGATAGGGTTGTGAAGAAGGCCTATGGTGTGTTGGCCTTTATTGGTAAAGGGATTGAGTTCCGGGGCCATGAGGTCATGTTGCAGTTGTACAAAACTCTAGTACGGCCGCATTTGGAGTATTGCGTACAGTTCTGGTCGCCTCATTATAGGAAGGACGTGGAAGCTTTGGAACGGATGCAGAGGAGATTTACCAGGATGTTGCCTGGTATGGAGGGAAAATCTTATGAGGAAAGGCTGATGGACTTGAGGTTGTTTTCGTTAGAGAGAAGAAGGTTAAGAGGTGACTTAATAGAGGCATACAAAATGATCAGAGGGTTAGATAGGGTGGACAGTGAGAGCCTTCTCCCGCGGATGGAGGTGGCTAGCACGAGGGGACATAGCCTTAAATTGAGGGGTAATAGATATAGGACAGAGGTCAGAGGTGGGTTTTTTACGCAAAGAGTGGTGAGGCCGTGGAATGCCCTACCTGCAACAGTCGTGAACTCGCCAACATTGAGGGCATTTAAAAGTTTATTGGATAAGCATATGGATGATAAGGGCATAGTGTAGGTTAGATGGCCTTTAGTTTTTTTCCATGTCGGTGCAACATCGAGGGCCGAAGGGCCTGTACTGCGCTGTATTGTTCTATGTTCTATGTGCAAGGTACAGAGTTTGTAGAAAGAGGGGAAGGCATCGTGGGCAACCAAGAGATTTTTCATAGAATTTATAGTGCAGAAGGAGGCCATTCGGCCCATCGAGTCTGCACCAGCTCCTGGAAAGAGCACACTACCCAAGTTCAACACCTCCACCCTATCCCCATAACCCAGTAACCCCACCCAACACTAAGGGCAATTTTAGACACTAAGGGCAATTTATCATGGCCAATCCACCTAACCTGCACATCTTTGGACTGTGGGAGGAAACCGGAGCACCCGGAGGAAACCCACGCACACATGGGGAGGATGTGCAGACTCCGCGCAGACAGTGACCCAAGCCGGAATCGAACCTGGGACCCTGAAGCTGTTAAGCAATTGTGCTATCCACAATGCTACCGTGCTGCCCATTTGAGAGCAAGTTGTTGTCATTTTGGTGTAAAGAGAGAGAGAATGTCTTGTATTTTTTTTTAAGAGAACAAAGTGGCCAGTGCAATTCATACATTTAGTACTAAAGGTTGTGTTACAATTTTGTGGCCTGTAACTCTGCCTTGGCATAACATCCACTGTGCCTTCCTGTGTGTTCCAGGCAACTGCAAGAGCAGCAACGACAGAAGGATTTGGAAAGAGAACGCCTGGAGCGTGAGCGGATGGAACGTGAGAGATTGGAAAGAGAGAGGCTTGAACAGGAACAGGTGGAACGTGAAAAGCAGGAGAGAGAAAAACATGAGCGTATGGAGCAAGAAAGGCAAGAACGAGAAAGACAAGAACAAGAGGAACTGGAACGACAAGAAAGGGAACATCAAGAACAGCTCGAGAGAGAACAGCTGGAGTGGGAGTTGGAACGGAGGATGTCATCTGCTGGTAAGTGATAAGTAGAGGTAAATGTAAGTTATGTGCTGGTCACAGTAAATGGATCAGATTTGAAGCTACAGTATCTCTTTTTGTTGGCCGTCCCTCCGACCTATTTCACTTACAGGTTTGTTCGGTTCAGTATGTGATAAAAAGGTTTGTTTTAATTTGGGATTGTGATGCAGAGCTTAATATTTGATTTGCTATACAGGTTCAAGGACTGGAGAGTGAACTGATTCAGAACTGGCCTGCATTTCAGTTAAAGCTTGGGATTTTGTAGTCAGCAGTGAGGGATCAGAACTCATGGTTCATCATGCTTGCAGCTGCCCACAGACTTTTTGTGGACTTTTGAGCGGCATCTTGTATTATTAGATCATTTTCAGCACAGTGCCCTCAACAATGCATCTGTTGTGTATCCAGGGTGATCAACCACCCCTTGATTTATTGGGTTGCCCCATAATCGATTCTACTGTTCCAGGTTCCAGGACACTCTTTCCCATATTTCGGACTTTTAAATCATGTGCATGCGCAGCATCTACTCTGCTCCCATTTGCACCGGCCCCAAACTCTGACAGCATCCCCATGCCAGAACGTTCCTTAATTTTCCCCGCGAGAGTTGGGCAATCTGGACATATTTGAACAGAGCAAGCAACAGCAATGCTCTTCAACCAATCAGGTTGAAGAATCTTCTCTGACACGAGGAAATATAAATTAAAATATTTAATTTGTGGTCAAAAATTATAGAGCAAGATACTTTCTAAATAGGAAGAGACTATGTACAGTGGATGGCTAAGTAGACTTGGATGTTCAGGTGCATAGATCACTAAAATGCCAGGAATAAGTGCAGAAAATAATCAAAAGGGATAATAGAATGCTAGACTTTACATCTAGAAGATTGGAGTATAAAGACACAGGGGTTATGCTGCAGCTTTACAAACCCCTGGTTAGTCCTCACATGGGGTACTGTGAGCAGTTCTGGGCACCACACCTTAGAAAGGATATGTTGATCTAGGAGGGAGTAAAATGTAAGTTTACAAAAATGATACCTGGACTACGGGCGTTAAGTTCCGACAAGATACACAGATTAGTCTGTTTTTGCTAGAATTTAGAAGGTTAAGGGATGATCTAATTGAAGTCTTCAAGATATTAACAGGAAAAGTCAGGGGAGATAAAGATAAACTATTCCTACTGGTTGGAGATTCTAAAACTAGGGGGCATCGTCTAAAAATTAGGGCCAGTCCGTTCAGGAGAGATGTTAGGAAGCACTTCTTCATGCAAAGAGTGGTAGAGGTTTGAGAACTCTCCCCCACAAACAGCAGTTGAAGCTGGTTCATTTTAAATCAGAGATAGATTTTTGATAAGCAAAGATATTAAGGGATATGGGCCAAAGGCAGGTAAATGGAGTTAAGTCACAGATCAGCCATGATCTCATTGAATGGCGGGACAGGGGCTTGAGGGGCTGAATGGCCTACTCCTTTTCCTAAAATTCTATTAAGCAAAATGGAGAAGGAAATAAAGATAGGATTAACAGAATGCCTGAAGTATGAGCAAGTGAAATGCGAGAACTTTGAAAAAAAACAGAACAAATAAAAGACAATGTGAAACAAGTACAGGGATATTAATCTTTTAAAGGTTCAACCTGAATTAAATTGGGAAGGGATGAGACTCCATGCATATAAAATTAACTTTTCAGAGCCAGAGAGGGTGTTTGAAAATAATTTTGACTAATTGGCTGTAAAAATTCATTTACAACTGAACACACCAGCTCTTACTAGGTTTAGGATGTTTACTGATATTTGGTGGGGAAGGACATCAACTTCGCACATGGATTTCGATGACAAATCTAGTAGTGCAGAAATGTTATAGCTCAACCTGTGGATGAATAGGATGGGGGGATACTCCGGCCATTCGCTGGCAGTGGGGATTCTCTGGTACCGCCGGCAGTTCACCCCGCTGTGGGTTCCCGGCAGCGTGGGGTGGTTTCAATGGAAAATCCCACTGACAAGCGGCGGGATAGAGAATCCGGCTGCCAGCGAACGACACGTCAAACTCTCCATCCTCACTAGCAACGGTAATGAGGAGGACTTGAAACGGAGAATGCCAGTCTGTAACTTGGGCAGTAACTTCGAGATTCAGGTAACTTCTCATGTGTGAACTTTGGAAGTTGCTATCCGATTTACTCCACAATACTGAGCTTCACTGATAATCTTGACACAAAATCTAGACCATTATATCCCTCTTTAGAGCATTACATTGTCAATCCAGATTTCAATCTACATTGGGGTATATGGCACGTCATTCTTGATGTAGTATTCCTCAGGTTGCAATTTTGCACTTGTACTGCCAGGATGATTCAAGTCGCTGCTTTGTGAAGGCTGTTCGGATGCAATTTGTATTCTAACCTTGGCTAACCTTCATTGAGCGTTCAACAATCTTTAGATCTACAAAGATTCCAACATAGATAGTGGAATACAGTATGCTTTCATTAAAATGTGTTTGGAATGATTATTTGGCAACTTGGTTAAAGATATGGAATTCCCTGCCCAGTGAAGCAGTTGAGGCTCCGTCATTAAATGTTTTCAAGATAAAAATATATAGTTTTTTGAAGAATAAGGGAATAAAGGGTTATGGTGTTCGGGCGGGAAAGTGGAGCTGAGTCCACAAAAGATCAGCCATGATCTCATTGAATGACGGAACAGGCTCGAAGGCCCACATGGCCTACTCCTGCTCCTAGTTCTTATGTTCTTAAAGTAACTTTACCTATGCATGACTGGCAATAGCTCCTGTTGCAGTAACAAGAGGTGCCAGGTGGGGTAATTGAGCAAAGATTAAGAGTCATGGTTTCAGGATCCAGTCACCTACACACACCTTGCAGATGATTCAAGTGTCATTGCTTGTTCTTTCAATTAAGAAATGAGGCTTGTCAGAGGGCATGTGAGAGAAGAATTTTTTTAGTCGAAACATAAACGGTCAGAAAATGTAATTTCAACATGCACAATGAGAGTTTGTTTATTGTGAATGTAGATATGTCTGGTTGGAAAGTTCACAAACAAACGTATTTTAGCTTGAAATTCAAAACTGTAAGCTTGTAAATTAGACCCCAGAAGAGATACTGTAGCTCTGTTAAAAGTTTGCTTTTTGTTTAGAGAGATGTTGTTTCATTTGTTCACTGAATGGATGATGATTACTCCAGCTAATATTGATTTATCTTCTGAATTGTGTATTTACAGCTTGCCTCACAGGACTAGCCATAAAAGGAGGGGGATTTATAACCTTGAAACGCTTTTTAAAATAAATTTAGAGTACCTAATTATTTTGTTCCCAATTTAGCATGGCCAATTCACCTACCCTGCACATTTGGGTTGTAGGGGTGAGACCCACGTAGACACGGGGAGAATGTGCAAACTCCACACGGGCAGTGACCCAGGGCTGGGGTCCTCCACTTTAGGACACTCCAAGCCCTCCAGAAACTCCTTCACATCTGTCCCCTCAGCAGGTGGCTCCAACCTATAAAGATTCTTATAGAATGCTTCAAGCGGCCATTGACTAAATCTGATATGGACACCTCCTCCGAGTTTCAATTTCAAATGTTGCTAAAATTGTCTCCATATCTTCAGGGTGGAGACAAGCATTGAATATTTCACTGGTGAGAACGGGAACAAGGCCGTTGCTAGTGCCCTTAACCCTGACCCCCTACATGATTTCGACTCCAGCTGTACCCAGGTAGCATCCAGATCCCCACACCACCCCAACACCTATGGGGCTGGTTTAGCACACTGGGCTAAATCGCTGGCTTTTAAAGCAGACCAAGGCAGGCCAGCAGCACGGTTCAATTCCTGTATCAGCCTCCCCAAACAAGCGCCAGAATGTGGCGACTAGGGGATTTTCACAGGAACTTCATTGAAGCCTACTCGTGACAATAAGCGATTTTCATTTCACCTTTTCCGCATTCGCCGACTGTAATAATATACCAGGCTCGGCAACACCAACCCCCCTGACTTCTTGTCCCTCTGAAGGACTGTCCTACGAATCCTCGCCACTCTACCCACCCAAATAAAGGACAGAATTAATTTCTCGACTTCCCCCATAAAAGGACTTAGGAAGAGAAACAGGCAAACACTGGAACAGAAATCTTGGTAAAATATTCATCTTGACCGACTGAATCCTACCTGCCAAGGACAAAGGAAGACTATCCCACCTTTGCAAATCGGTCTTGTCCCTTCCCATTAAGCTTGTATAGTTAAACTTACAGAGTTGGGACCAATTCCAAGGAACCTGAATCCCCAGATATCTGGTAAAGGCAAAGTACTGAGGATGCTGAAACCTGAAACAAAAACAGAAAATACTGGACAATCTCAGCAGGTCTGACAGCATCTGTGGAGAGAGAAAGGAGCGAACGTTTTGAGTCTGTACTTTTCTCCCAGTTCAATTTTTACCCTGAGAAAGAGCCAAAGTGTCTCAGCAGCGCCATTGTGTCACCCAAAGTGGGTCTGTCGCATACAGTAAAAGACCGTCAGCTGACAGGTCCCCCCTGCCCGAAGCTCTCAAGTCAAAAGCCAAGGACTCTATTGCAAACTAGAGGGGGACATATGACACCCCTGTCTCGTTGCCCTGCTCAACTGAAAATATCCCATGCTCACGGTGTTTGTGCGGTCACTGGCCTTCGATGCTTTATACCACAATCGTACCCACCACACAAAATTAGGCCCTCTCCCAAACTTTTCCAGTACTGCAAACGGATACCCCCATTCTACTCAAAAGCCTTCTCGACATCAAATCTGCCAATAGCGCCACACCCAGACTCCATGCCAGTCCCTGGGCCAACCCTGTCTCCAGTGCCACATTTACCTGATGTGAAGCGTGATCCGAGATAATTATCGTGGAATATTCCGCTTTCCTCACCCCCGCAGCAGAAACCTTCCCATCATGCAGACGTCGATCTGCGAATACACTTGAAGGAGATGGGAGGAGTGGATCCGTGGCAGTTTCTGCATCCAGGACCTCGGGAATACTCCCTCTTTTCCCCAATACATAAAGAAGTCAATCTGCGAATACACTTTATGTACTGGGTAAAAGAAGGAGACCACCCCCCCCCAAAACCGGGTGCAGAAACTGTCACGGACCCCCCCCCCCCCCCCCCCCCCAAAACCGGGTGCAGAAACTGTCACGGACCCCCCCCCCCCCAAAACCGGGTGCAGAAACTGTCACGGACCCCCCCCCCCCCCCCCCCACAACCGGGTGCAGAAACTGTCACGGTTCCTCCCCCCCCCCCCCCCCAACCGGGTGCAGAAACTGTCACGGATTCCCCCCCCCCCCAAATCGGGTGCAGAAACTGTCACGGATTTCCCCCCCCCCCCCCCCAAAACCGGGTTCAGAAACTGTCACGGATTCCCCCCCCCCCCCCAAACCGGGTGCAGAAACTGTCACGGATTCTCCCCCCCCCCAAACCGGGTGCAGAAACTGTCACGGATCTCCCCCCCCCCCAAAACCGGGTGCAGAAACTGTCACGGTTCCTCCCCCCCCCCCCCCCCCCCCAACCGGGTGCAGAAACTGTCACGGATTCCCCCCCCCCCCCAAACCGGGTGCAGAAACTGTCACGGATCTCCCCCCCCCCCCCAAAACCGGGTGCAGAAACTGTCACGGTTCCTCCCCCCCCCCCCCCCCCCAAATCGGGTGCAGAAACTGTCACGGATTCCCCCCCCCCCCCCAAAACCGGGTGCAGAAACTGTCACGGATACCCCCCCCCCCCCCCAAACCGGGTGCAGAAACTGTCACGGATTCTCTCCCCCCCCCCCCCCCCAAACCGGGTGCAGAAACTGTCACGGACCCCCCCCCCCCCCCCCCCCCAAACCGGGTGCAGAAACTGTCACGGATACCCCCCCCCCCCCAAACCGGGTGCAGAAATTGTCACGGATTCCCCCCCCCCCCCCCCCCCCCCAACCGGGTGCAGAAACTGTCACGGATACCCCCCCCCCCCCCCCCAACCGGGTGCAGAAATTGTCACAGATTCCCCCCCCCCCCCCCAACCGGGTGCAGAAATTGTCACGGATTTCCCCCCCCCCCCCCCCAAACCGGGTGCAGGAACTGTCACGGATTCTCAGAAAACAACCAAAACCCGTATCTCCAATGTCCTCTGCCTCCCTTCCACCGCCAGAAACATATACTTCCTCAACACAAATCATAAATTTCAATGAACCATATCTGTACACAAAAAGGATAAACAATAATACAACATCCCCAAACAGGACCCTCTCCTTCTTTTGATAGCTATGAAAGTACACTATCGCCACTCAATACCTTTAATAATAAGGTGGCTCATTTCCTCCGTGGCTTCACCCGGTGGCCGCTGTCCAGCTTGAGGGGAGAAATCTGATCCTCCTTCCCCAACAACTTTGTGAACAGGGGTGGCATGTGCACAGTGGTTAGCTCTGCTGCTTACGGCGCTGAGGACCCGGGTTCGAATCCCGGCCTTAGGTTACTGCCTGTGTGGAGTTTGCACATTCTCCTCACGTCTGCGTGGGTTTCGCCCCCACAACCTGAAGATATGCAGGTTAGATGCATTGCCACGCTAAATTGCCCCTCAATTGTAAAAAAAATAATTGGGTACTTTAAATTTTAAAAAAAACTTTGCTTGCAAAATACTCAGTTGGGCCCTCCACCCCCTCCAGCAACCCCACAATCCTGAGGTTCTGCATTCTCGACCTATTCTCCATGTCCTCGATCTTAGCCCTCAGACCCTTGTTCTTGTCCTCCACCATCAACAACTCAGCTTCCAGTGAGGCTATCTGGTCACTGTGTCGTTACAGGGTCTCTTCTCCCACCTTCAGCACCTCACCGTGCTCCCGCACTGTCTCCAAGATCTTTACCAATGTTTCCTTTATCAAGCCCAAAGAATCCTCCACTGACTTTTTGAGGGCGCGCATCATCTCTCTCCCCTGCTTCTCAAAATGCTTGCTGAATTGCCTTTCATAATTCAGGTCTTTGGCGCTATGAGGCAGCAGTGCTAACCACCGCGCCACTGTGCTGCCCAGTCCTGTTCTCACCTGACGTCCGCACGAGGATACACTTTCCAATAGGAAGCACTTGATACTGATCAGTAAATGGATTTCCTTCTCCACCCTGGCATATTTAAGGCCCATTATTGCCCACCATTGCTTTTCTAGCTGAGATCAGCCAACTGGACAGAGGTGGAGAATTGAATGTAATGAGACTGCTTTTTTCAAAGGAAAGCGAGGATCACTGATTAAGTTTTCTAATATAAAACTATTAGAACCCAGTGAGGAATTAATCTATTCAAAGAATCTCTGATTAAAGCTTTTGTACTCTAGTGTCTGTTGTGTCCTATTTGACAAGCCTCAAACAGGAGGAGCAAGCATTTAGGCAGTGCTGTGCATGTGTCGAGAAACAGTTAGCTCCTCATTATTGAACAGAATCAACCAGTTGAAAGCTGGACTTTTTTGATCCAGTTTAAAATAATACGATTGCAGGGGCAGCACGGCGGCACAGTGGTTAGCACTGATGCCTCAGGGTGCCGAGGTCCCAGGTTCGATCCCGGCTCTGGGTCACTGTCCGTGTGGAGTTTGCACATTCTCCCCGTGTTTGCGTGGGTTTCACCCCACAACCCAAAGATGTGCAGGTTAGGTGGATTGGTCACGTTAAATTGCCCCTTAATTGGAAAAAATGAATTGGGTACTCTAAATTTTAACAAAAAAAAAGTATGATTGCTGTGCTGTAATATATCAAACAGGAATATCTGGAACCAGCCATGTGGTCACCCAACTAAACTGAAGATTTTGATTTTTGTTTACTTATATTGATTTACTTTGTCTTTCTCCAGGTTGTTTTAGGAAGTTAGCTACAGTAAACTGATATTTCTGTCAGTTTACCAAGACAGTCCTATGAGGCAAACTGCAACTTTTTTAAACATGGTTTTCTTTCACTACTGACTTTGTTGCTATGTTAGCCATATTTTTCTCTTCTTTCTCTCTCCTCTTGTCTCCTTTTTGTGCTGCTTCCATTTCATTTCCAGCCTCATCTTTCGAATACAACACACCACCTCCTGAATACAGCAGCTGTCAACCCCCATCAATTCCTCCGCCTCCTTACACAAAAGCTGCGTCTGCTGTCCCTGTCTCATCATTCACTCCCTCCTCATCTGATTCTGTTTCGGAGTATGCATCACTAGCCTCATCTAATTCCACCCCACCCACCCCACCTTTGCGCCACTCAGCATCTCGCTTTGCTACTTCACTTGGTTCTGCCTTCCATCCTGTCCTACCCCATTATGCAACTGTTCCCCGCCCTGTCCATAGAACCCCTGGACCATCATCTCCCATCAGTGCTCCACCATCTCTTCCCTCAGTCCCCAAACCAGTGGTCTGGCCCGCCACAAATTTTTCTCCTCTTCCACCTTCCCCACCCGTGGTTATAAGCAGCCCACCTGCCAAAGCCACGGGTCCTCGCGCAGTTCTTCCTGTTCCAACTCCCATCCAAATCCAGAAGCCACCATCACCCACTGGCTTTAATGGTCCACCAGATATTTTACCCCAACAGGTCCCAAATCCTGTCCAAGCTACACCACCACCACCCCCACCTCCTCCACCTCCTCGTCCTCCATCTCATCTGCCACTCTCAGTGACATCCTCTCACGCTGCTGCATTATCAAACACCATTGTCCCTTTGTCTCAGTCTCCTGTGCCACCTCCTCCCTCTGCAGTCAACCCTACCTCCCCCAAGCTGCCTGCCTCTGAGAACTCTCTCTCTCAGCTGGGAGACTCCTGGGCTCCTGAGCCAATCACCCAGACACTCCCTCAGCTGGCTGAACCTACAATTCGACAGGGTAAGGCTTTCTCTCTGCTACGGTATATCAGTTCTAGGGAAGAAACAAAGTTTGCTTCAGTGTAACCCAAGTGTTGATTTTCTGATTTTCATTTTCTGCTAAACAACATTTTGACTCTTTAATGGTTTGATGAAATATGCTCTGCTAATAATGTAGAGTGCATTGGGACATCTGGTGGTCATGAAAGGTGTTATAAAAATTCAAATAATTTTGCTGACAGGTGAGCTAAATAAATTGCATCAATTTGTTTTATTTCAGCATTAATTGAACATCATCTACTTGGTAAAGATCCTGGGTTAGTTTTCCATCTGTGTGAAGTTTACTGATCTTCACTTACTCAGCTGTTAAGGGTGCTTCAATATCTTTGTAGAAGTGAGGAGAGAGTCGGTTTGCCTTAATTGCTGAAACGTACACATATGCCTATCCAGACGGAATGATAAATAATATGCCAGCAATCAGTCTATAGGTTTCCTCAGGTTGAACAGCCGTTTGGTTGATATACTAGAGAGTCTCACGCCTCCTGAACTCTCCTCTGGCAGGCCAGGAAAAAAGAAGTGGGGAGAAGTCTGACAAATAAAAAAACAAACAGTAATCAGGAACCTTTGTAGTGTGTATTCCAACCAAATGATGCCAAGTAATATTTAAGTAAAACCTATAGACCGGAATTGCACGTTATATGGGTTTGCTGAAAAATGGTTACCACTGCTTTATTGATGTGATATGCACTACTGTTACTGTGGTGTAGAAGTGAGGAGAGAGTCAGTTTGCCTTAATTGCTGAAACGTACATATGCCTATCCAGACGGAATGATAAATAATATGCCAGCAATCAGTCTATAGGTCTATAGGCAATCAGTCTATAGGCAGGCCTTTAGGGAGCTAGGATGGAAGCTCAGAGTGAGAACAAACAGAGTTGTTATCTCTGGGTTGTTGCCCGTGCCACGTGATAGTGAGACGAGGAATAGGGAGAGAGAGCAATTAAACACGTGGCGACAGGGATGGTGCAGGCGGGAGGGATTCAGATTTCTGGATAACTGGGGCTCTTTCTGGGGAAGGTGGGACCTCTATAGACAGGATGGACTACATCTGAACCTAAGGGGCACCAATATCCTGGGGGGGAGATTTGTTAGTACTCTTTGGGGGGGTTTAAACTAATTCAGCAGGGGCATGGGAACCTGGATTGTAGTTTTGGGGTACGGGAGATTGAGAGTAGAGAGGTCAGGAGCACAGATTTGACTTCGCAGGAGGGCACCAGTGTTCAGGTCGGTGGTTTGAAGTGTGTCTATTTCAATGCCAGGAGTATACGAAATAAGGTAGGGGAACTGGCAGCATGGGTTGGTACCTGGGACTTCGATGTTGTGGCCATTTCAGAGACATGGATAGAGCAGGGACAGGAATGGTTGTTGCAGGTTCTGGGGTTTAGGTGTTTTAGTAAGGTCAGAGAAGGGGGGCAAAAGGGGGGCAAAAGAGGGGGAGGTGTGGCGCTGCTAGTCAAGGACAGTATTACGGTGGCAGAAAGGATGCAAGATGGGGACTCTTCTTCCGAGGTAGTATGGGCTGAGGTTAGAAACAGGAAAGGAGAGGTCACACTGCTGGGAGTTTTCTATAGGCCACCTAATAGTTCTAGAGATGTAGAGGAAAGGATGGCGAAGATGATTCTGGAAAAGAGCGAAAGTAACAGGGTAGTTGTTATGGGAGACTTTAACTTTCCTAATATTGACTGGAAAAGATATAGTTCGAGTACATTGGATGGGTCGTTCTTTGTACAATGTGTGCAGGAGGGTTTTCTGACACAATATGTTGACAGGCCAACAAGAGGTGAGGCCACTTTGGATTTGGTTTTGGGTAATGAACCAGGCCAGGTGTTAGATCTGGAGGTAGGTGAACACTTTGGAGACAGTGACCACAATTCGGTGACCTTTACATTAGTGATGGAAAGGGATAAGTATACCCCGCAGGGCAAGAGTTATAGCTGGGGGAAGGGCAATTATGATGCCATTAGACATGACTTAGGATGTGTAGGTTGGAGAAGTAGGCTGCAAGGGTTGGGCATATGTGGAGCTTGTTCAAGGAACAGCTATTGCGTGTTCTTGATAAGTATGTACCAGTCAGACAGGGAGGAAAGGGTAGAGCGAGGGAACCGTGGTTTACAAAGAAGTGGAATCTCTTGTTAAGAGGAAAAAGGAGGCCTGTGTGAAGATGAGGCGTGAAGTTTCAGTTGGGGCGCTTGATAGTTACAGGGAAGCGAGGAAGGATCTAAAGAGAGAGCTAAGACGAGCAAGGAGGGGACATGAGAAGTCTTTGGCAGGTAGGATCAAGGAAAACCCAAAAGCTTTCTATAGGTATGTCAGGAATAAAAGAATGACTAGGGTAAGAGTAGGGCCAGTCAAGGACAGTGGTGGGAAGTTGTGTGTGGAGGCTGAGGAGATAAGCGAGATACTAAATGAATACTTTTCGTCAGTATTCACTCAGGAAAAAGATAATATTGTGGAGGAGAATGCTGAGATCCAGGCTATTAGAATAGATGTCATTGAGGTGCGTAGGGAAGAAGTGTTGGCAATTCTGGACAAGGTGAAAATAGATAAGTCCCCGGGGCCTGATGGGATTTATCCTAGGATTCTCTGGGAAGCCAGGGAAGAGATTGCTGAGCCTTTGGCTTTGATTGTTAGGTCATCATTGGCTACACGAATAGTGCCAGAGGACTGGAGGATAGCAAATGTGGTCCCTTTGTTCAAGAAGGGAAGTAGAGATAACCCCGGTAACTATAGGCCGGTGAGCCTAACGTCTGTGGTGGGTAAAGTCTTGGAGAGGATTATAAAAGGTACGATTTATATTCATCTAGATAGGAATAATATGATTAGGGATAGTCAGCATGGTTTTGTGAAGGGTAGGTCATGCCTCACAAACCTTATCGAGTTCTTTGAGAAGGTGACTGAACAGGTGGACGAGGGTAGAGCAGTTGATGTGGTGTATATGGATTTCAGTAAAGCGTTTGATAAGGTTCCCCACGGTCGGCTATTGCAGAAAATACGGAGGCTGGGGATTGAGGGTGATTTAGAGATGTGGATCAGAAATTGGCTAGTTGAAAGAAGACAGAGAGTGGTGGTTGATGGGAAATGTTCAGAATGGAGTTCAGTTACGAGTGGCGTACCACAAGGATCTGATCTGGGGCCGTTGCTGTTTGTTATTTTTATAAATGACCTAGAGGAGGGCGCAGAAGGATGGGTGAGTAAATTTGCAGCGACACTAAAGTCGGTGGAGTTGTAGACAGTGCGGAAGGATGTTGCAGGTTACAGAGGGACATAGATAAGCTGCAGAGCTGGGCTCAGAGGTGGCAAATGGAGTTTAATGTGGAGAAGTGTGAGGTGATTCACTTTGGAAAGAATAACAGGAATGAGGAACATTTGGCTAATGGTAAAATTTTTGGTAGTGTGGATGAGCAGAGGGATCTCGGTGTCCATGTACATAGATCCCTGAAAGTTGCCACCCAGGTTGATAGGGTTGTGAAGAAGGCCTATGGTGTGATGGCCTTTATTGGTAGAGGGATTGAGTTCCGGAGCCATGAGGTCATGTTGCAGTTGTACAAAACTCTAGTATGGCCGCATTTGGAGTATTGCGTACAGTTCTGGTCGCCTCATTATAGGAAGGACGTGGAAGCTTTGGAACGGGTGCAGAGGAAATTTACCAGGATGTTGCCTGGTATGGAGGGAAAATCTTATGAGGAAAGGCTGATGGACTTGAGGTTGTTTTCGTTAGAGAGAAGAAGGTTAAGAGGTGACTTAATAGAGGCATACGAAATGATCAGAGGGTTAGATAGGGTGGACAGCGAGAGCCTTCTCCCACGGATGGAGGTGGCTAGCACGAGGGGACATAGCCTTAAATTGAGGGGTAATAGATATAGGACAGAGGTCAGAGGTAGGTTTTTTACGCAAAGAGTGGTGAGGCCGTGGAATGCCCTACCTGCAACAGTAGTGAACTCGCCAACATTGAGGGCATTTAAAAGTTTATTGGATAAGCATATGGATGATAAGGGCATAGTGTAGGTTAGATGGCCTTTAGTTTTTTTTCCATGTCGGTGCAACATCGAGGGCCGAAGGGCCTGTACTGCGCTGTATCGTTCTATGTTCTATGTACCGTCTACAAGATGCACTGCAGTAACTCACCAAGGTTCCTTAGACAGCACCTTCCAAATCCACGACCACTACCATTCTAGAAGGACAAGAGCAGCAGATACCTGGGAACCCCACCACCTGAAGGTTCCCCTCCAAGTCACTCCCCACCGTGACTTGGAAATATATCACCGTTCCTTCATTGTCGCTGGGACAAAATCCTGGAACTCGCTCCCTAACAGCACAGTTGGTGTACCTACACCTCAAGGTCTGCAGCAGTCAACGGTGGCACAGTAGTTAGCACGAGGACCCGGGTTAGATCCAGGCCCCGAGTCACTGTGCGTGTGGAGTTTGCACATGCTCCCCGTGTCTGTGTGGGTCTCACCCACACAACTCAAGGATAATAATAATAATCGCTTATTGTCACGAGTAGGCTTCAATGAAGTTACTGTGAAAAGCCCCTAGTTGCCACATTCCGACGCCTGTTCAGGGAGGCTGGTACGAGAATTGAACCCGTGCTGCTGGCATTGTTCTGCATTACAAGCCAGATGTTTAGCCCACTGTGCTAAACCGGCCCCTACGTGTAGGTTAAATGGATTGGCCATGCTAAATTGCCCCACAATTGGAAAAAATAATTGGGTTCAAGAAGGCAACTCACCACCACCTTCTGAAGAACAACTAGGGATGGGAATAAATGCTAGCCTAACCAGCGACGCCCACATTCGTAAAATGAATTTATTCAATTTATATTCTTCAAGAGATTAAAGACCTTCCTGGATTATTAGTTGAAGGTTACAACTGTAATAATGTATGATATTCTGGGTGTGAAGCAATACGTCCAAAAGGAGGTGTGGCCGGTGGATGCCAGGAGGTCCCTCAGCTCCAGGGGTTTCTCCATCGCCTGCCTCTGGGGAAACTCCAGCTCTTCCAAAAACTGTCCCCCCCAGGTCCGCCTTGTACAATCCCTGATAATACTCCCTGAAAACCTCATTGATCTTCCCCGGCTCTGACACCACATTCCAAGCTCCAGTCTGTATCCTCAATATTTTGCTAGATGCGGCCTGCCTACGCAGCTGGTTCAGTAGAATATAACTCGCCTTCTCCCCATATTCATATTGCACCCGTCTTGCCCTACTTAGCTGTCTTACCACCCTCCCCTTTGTCAACCTGCAATGTTTCCTCTTCGCCACTCCCTCCGTGGTGGGCACCCTCAAATACTCCCTGTCCACCTCCACTATCTCACTCATTAGGCGGTCATATTCCTCCCTCCTTTCCCTATCCGCGTGAGTCTTCAACAAGATCATTTCTCCCTGGACCACTGCCTTCAGTGCTTCCCAAAAAATGGCCTGCATCATGTGACAAAAGTCTTCACCCGCCAGCAACCCTGAATCAATCCTCCACCTTGGCTTCTGCCCTCGTCCCGGTCTAAGCCAAATCTCCAGCCAGTGGGTCGCATGGTCTGAAATAACTATCAACGCATACTGTGCCCCCTCCAACCCAACCAAAATCTCCTGGCTCCCAACAAAATAATCGATCCTCAAATACACCTTATAGATTGGTGAAAAAAGGAATACCCCCTTCCCCTGGGTTCTGAAAGCACCACGATACCCAGCCTTTCTGTAAACCCACCCAGCTCCCTTGCCATTCGTACCCTACCCATCGACCTGGGGCTCGACCTATCCACCCTCGACCCGAGGACACAGTTAAAATCTCCTCCCATAATCAACTGGTGCTTGGCCAAATCCGGGATCGCTGCCAGCAACCCTTTCATAAAACCCACATCATCCCAATGTAGGACATACACGTTTACCACCGGCGCCCCTTCCAATACCCCACTCACAATCACATATCTCCCACATGGATCCCTCACTTCCTTCGCACTCACAAACCCCATTTTCTTGCTCATTGTAATTGCCACTCCCTTCGATTTCGAATCAAACCCCGAGTGGCAAACCTGCCCCACCCACCTGTTCCTAACCTAACCTGGTCCTTCACACGGAGGTCTGTCTCCTGCAGAAAGATCACCTCCGCTTTCGTGCTCCTAAGGTACGCAAACACCCGTGACCTTTTAGCTGGTCCATTAAGTCCCGGGACATTCCACGTCACCTTCCCCATTAACAGCCCTGTTAATTCCACCCTGTATCTAGCCCATCCCAGATGGTTCCTGACCATGTCATCTCTCACCCCCTGCCACGTCGCGTCAACCTCCCCCCTCCATCCCCACCCCTACTCCCCCGTAGTTTATGCTCCTTGATGAAGTCAAGATCTTCCTTTCCCAGCTCTAAGTGTTGACTTCTGTCTCTTTTAATAAGAATAATCACAGTGTGTGAGTGTACCCTGTGTATTGGACAAAGGATCACACAAGCATTCAGTTTATTTATTGAACATAAGATTAGTTCTATACTTAAGAAATCACACGTTCCTGCTCATTAGAACATAGAACATACAGTGCAGAAGGAGGCCATTCGGCCCATCGAGTCTGCACCGACCCACTTAAGCCTTCACTTCCACCGTATCCCCATAACCCAATAATCTCTCCTAACCTTTTTGGACACTAAGGGCAATTTAGCATGGCCATTCCAACTAACCTGCACGTCTTTGGACTGTGGGAGGAAACCGGAGCACCCGGAGGAAACCCACGCAGACACGTGGAGAACGTGCAGACTCCACACAGACAGTGATCCAGCGGGGAATCGAACCTGAGACCCTGGCGCTGTGAAGCCACAGTGCTATCCACTTGTCCTACCGTGCTGCCCATAAGACAATAATGATCTGTTTGAACGACCTTGACTTAATTTCCAAATGACGGGCTCGGTGCAGGGTAGATAAGGCCTTATCTGTTTCCTCATGTGTGGCGGCTGGAGGTTGTCTGCTGAGAGGTTGTCTTCCGGTAGATGTCCTTGAACTTGGCTGGTGTTGGTGGTCAGGAGCCGGTCGAAAAGAGACAGAAATCATGGCTGCATTGTCTTTTAACTGTAAGGAGTCTTAACAACACCAGGTTAAAGTCCAACATGTTTGTTTCAAACACGAGCTTTCAGAGCACTGCTGCTCCCTCAGGAAGGAGCAATGCTCCAACAGCTAGTGTTTGAAACAAACATGTTGGACTTTAACTGGTGTAAGACTTCTTACTGTGCTCACCCCAGTCCAACGGCGGCATCTCCACATCATGGCTTTTAACTGGCTTGAGTTTTCCCTGCCCCTTTTGTGGGCGCTTTCGGGGTCACTGTCAATCAGTTCCTCAGGGCTCCACCCTCTAATTGGTCACATCCAATGAGGGGTTGCCACATCACTTTTGGGGTAGGCACTCAGTGGCCAATCCTGGGCGGGCTCCAAGCAGAAGCTCGGTGCTGCCTAGTCTGGAAGGTGTTGTGATGGACCTGATGGCCCCATTGTTACTTTAATCGCCTTGAATGGTGCGTTTGTAGGTGTGAATTGCTGCATATGTCTGAGTGGTTGTTTGCAAACCACAAGCTGCAGCTTGTCTGTGTCCCAACCTGACCACAATTCCCATCATTTTAGATTAAATGAAAATCGCTTATTGTCACGAGTAGGCTTCAAATGAAGTTACTGTGAAAAGCCCCTAGTCGCCACATTCCGGCGCCTATTCGGGGAGGCTGTTACGGGATGGCCACATAGGCTTCTGCCTCAGGGACCTGTGCGTCTGTTCACTTTATGGGCCTTATCTAGCACCCACTCTGCCACCAGCCCCATCAGCATCTTCAAGACGTACCTCGTGGCACTCACACCTTCCACTCCTTCAGACAGGCCCACTATTCGCAGGTTCTGCCTCCTCGAGGTATTCTCCTGCTCCTCTACCTTTGCCCTCAAAAGTTTTGCAACGGCCTCCTAAAAGCCCCACTTCTGCCTCCAGTGCCACCACACGATCGCTGTGGTCCAAGATCACTCCTTCGATCTCTAGGCTCTGCGATCCCTGCACCTCCAAGCACTTCTCCAGGCATTCCATCGAGCTCTTCAGGGATGCTCCTTCGATGGCCTTCGAGCGATCCTCCCACATCTCCTTCCTCTGCTGGCGGAATTCCTCTTTAATAAAAGTCATCAACTGCTCCATCTGGGGCTTTCCACCTTGTACCAGCCCTTCCCCCTGCACCATCATTACACCCACTGCTGCGCCACAGGTTTCCTCCAACTCTTTGGCCAG
This sequence comes from Scyliorhinus canicula, assembly GCF_902713615.1. Taxonomy (NCBI): domain Eukaryota; kingdom Metazoa; phylum Chordata; class Chondrichthyes; order Carcharhiniformes; family Scyliorhinidae; genus Scyliorhinus; species Scyliorhinus canicula. The sequence goes on along the minus strand of NC_052151.1, from coordinate 5,510,219 downwards.
GTCTCTCACCGTCTTCTATCAGGTTTGGTAACCAGCAGACATACCACTCCTGAGGGAAACTACTCCTCCGACCTTCAACTATACCTTTTCGTCGAAATTACACCCAATATCGGGTAAAAGAACTCTCTCCCATGCCTTTGAGCAGGAGCCGCCCTGTGTGCGAACACTCATACCACTGGCCACCACCGGATGTTCAGAGAAGGTTCACTTGACTGACTCCTGGAATGTGTGGGTTGTCATATGAGGAAAGGCTGAACAGGTTGGGCCTGTATTCATTAGAATTGAGAAGAATGAGAGGTGATCTTATTATAATAGTAATAATAATCTTTTATTGTCACAAGTATGAAGTTACTGAAGTATATGAAGTATGAAGTCCAAAGATGTGCGGGTTAGGTGGATTGGCCATGCTAAATTGCCCGTAGTGTAAGGTTAATGGGGGGATTGTTGGGTTACGGGTATACGGGTTACGTGGGTTTAAGTAGGGTGATCATTGCTCGGCACAACATCGAGGGCCGAAGGGCCTGTTCTGTGCTGTACTGTTCTATGTACTGTGAAAAACCCCTAGTCGTCACATTCTGGCGCCTGTTCGGGTAAGCCGGTATGGGAATTGAACATATAAGATCCTAAGTGGACTTGACAAGGTGGATGCTCCCTTGTGGAGAACCTAGAACTAGGGAAACGGGGTCTCCTATTTAAGACGGTGATGAAGAAAAAGATTTCTCTCTGAGGGCCATGAATCTTTGGAACTCTCTTTCGCGAAGAGAGGTGGAGGCTGGGTCATTCAATGTTTTTTAAGGCAGCAGTAGATACATTCTTGACTAACAAGGGAGTCAAAAACATAGGCAGTAGGGAGGAAAGTGGAGTTGAGGTCACAATCAGACCAGCCATGATGTTGTTGAATGGTGGAGCAGGTTCAAGGAGCAGAGTGGCCTTCTCCTGCTCCTAATTCATATGTTTGGTATGCAAGTATGCAAGTCTTAAGTGACATTAAACTTAGCCAGCAATCTCTCACTATCCCAGAACTAGAATGGCACAAATTATTTCCAGATACTTCTGACAGCCCCCACTTCCAGCAATTGTACCAAACATTTGCACTGCAGTTTGTTTGAGACAGATGTCCTCTGGTGAAGATGGGCTGCCTTAAAAACCTCCCACCTTGGTTTCAGTCCCAGGGTGAATATTGGTCGCTCAGTGCCTATGTGAACAGTGCGGAGTCGGATTTATGAGTGGGTAGACATAGCTGATAGTTGTTTGTCTTCTCACAAAAAACATACAAACTCAAAGTAATTTTCTATCATGTTTTTATCTGATTATTTTGTTCTATTAACACAGGTATTGGCCCAACAAATGATGGTGTCCAAGGACCATCGCTCCCTCCACCTGCACCCCCTCTTCCTCCTGGACCACCGCAGCTACCAACATCAGGACCACCGTTGCCACCAGGTCCTCCACCTGCTCCTCCATTGCCAGTGTCAGGACCCCCTCCTCCACCTGGACCGCCACCTCCACTTCCAGGGCAGGCATTACCTCCTGTTCCACCTCCCCCTCCTGCCCCACCTCTTCCCTCCTCAGGTTTTTCATCATCGATGGCTGAAGATGATCGTCCACTGACAGGATTGGCAGCTGCTTTGGCTGGAGCTAAACTCAGAAAAGTGGGAAGGGTAAGTGCATAGGGTTAATTCTTAAACCTATTCAGTAGCACTTGGAGCAATACAAAAGCAAAATACTGCAATGTTGGAAATCTGAAATAAAAATAGAATTTTTTTAAAATGTATTTTTACGGGATGTGCTGTCGCTGGTTGGGCCAGCATTTATTGTCCATCCCTAACTGCCCTCCATTTCGGAGGGCATTTGAGTGTCAAACACATTGCTGTGGATCTGGAGTCACAAGTAGGCCATATCAGTGAACAATAAAAGTGATAGGTGGAGAAACCAAAGGAAAAATTTAAACAGGGCAAAAGAGAAAAATATTGGGAGCAAGACAAACATTGTGAAAAAGACAAACTTAAAGGTTCTGTGCCTTAATGCACGGAACATTTCCAATAAAGTGGATGAATTAATCGCGCAGATAGGTATAAATGGATATGATAAAATTGGGATTACAGAGTCTTGGCTGCAGGGTGACCAGGGATGCGAACTGAATGTCCTATTCAGTATGTAGGAAGGACAGGCATAAAAGAAAAGGTGGTGACGTGGCACTGCTGGTTAAAGAGGAAATTAACACAGCAGTGAGAAAGGATATTGGCAGGGATTCTCCCCTACCCGGCGGGGCGGTGGGTCCCGGTGTAGCGGAGTGCCGCCAACCACTCCGGCGTCGGGCCTCCCCAAAGGTGCGGAATTCTCCGCACCTTTGGGGGCTAGGCCCGCAGCGGAGTGGTTGGCGCCACGCCGACTGCCGCCAAAACCAGCGCCAACAGCCTTTGACGCCTGGCGTCGGGGCTGGCCGAAAGGCCTTCGCCGGTTCGCGCATGCGCCGGTGCATCAGCGTCCACTGACGTCACCACTGGCGTATGCGTGGTAGGGGGGTTCTCGTCCGCCTCCGCCATGGTGGAGGCAGTGGCAATGCAGAAGAAAAAGAGTGCCCCCACGGCACTGGCCCGCCCGCCGATCGGTGGGCCCCGATCGCGGGCCTGGCCACCGTGGGGCACTCCCCGGGGTCTGCTCCCCCGGACCCCGGGGGCCCGCTCCCGCCGCCAATCCCGCCGCCATCAGAGGTGGTTGAAACCACGGCGGCGGGATTGGCCTCTCAGCGGTGGGTCTTCGGCCCATCACGGGCCGGAGAATCGCCGCAGGGGGCATGCCGATTGGCGAGGCGTGATTCCCGCTCCCGCCGATTCCCGGGTGGCGGAGAATTCTGGTCTCGGCGGGGGCGGGATTTATGCTGGCCCCGGGCGATTCTCCGACCCTGCGGGGGGTCGGAGAATTTCGCCCATTATCTCTGACAATGTGGAGTCTATATGGGTACAGCTGAGAAATACCAAGGGGCAAAAAACATTAGTGGGTTTCTTGTATAGACCCCCAAACTGCAGTTGTTAATTTGGGAATGTCATTAAACACAAATGATGTGGAGATGCCGGCTTTCGACTGGGGTGAACACAGTAAGAAGTCTTACAACACCAGGTTAAAGTCCAACAGGTTTGTTTCAAACACTAGCTTTCGGAGCACTGCTCCGAACATTCACCTGAAGAAGGATAAGTGCTCCGAAAGCTAGTGTTTGAAACAAAATGTTGGAATTTAACCTGGTGTTGTAAGGCTTCTTACTGTATTAAACATAAAATTAGAGATGCATATAATAAGGGAATATCAGTGATCATGGGTGATTTTAATCTTCACATAGATTGGGCAAATTAAATTAGCCACCATGCCGTAGAGGAGGAATTCCTGGAGTGTATATGGGATGGTTTTCTTGACCAATATGTGGAGGAACCAGCTAGAGAGCAGGCCATCTTACACTGTGTACTGTGTAATGAGAGGGGAATCATTGCCAATCTGGCTGTGCGAGACCCCTTGGGGAGCAACCATAACATGATATAATTTTTTTATCAAGATGGAGAGTGAAGTAGTTGATTCGAAGACCAGGGTGCTGAATCTTAATTAAAGAAACTATGAAGATATGAGGCCTGAGTTGACCTTGATAGATTGGGAAGAGTTACTTAAAGGGATGATAGTTGATAGGCAATGGCAAACATTCAAAGAATGCATAGGGGAACTGCAGCAACTGCTCATTCCTGTCTGGCACAAAAGCAAAATTGGTAAGAGGGCCAATCCATGGTTTACAAAGGAAATTAGAAATAGTATCCGATTCAAGGAAGAAGCACATAGATTGGCAAAGAAAAATAATAGGTCTGAGGATTGGGAGCAGTTTAGAATTCAGCAAAGAAGGACGAAGGGATTGATTAAGATGGGGTAAGTACACTACAAAAGTAAGTTTGCAGGGAACATAAAGACTGACACTAAGAGTTTCTATAGATATGTGAAGAGAAAGAGATTGGTAAAGAGAAATGTAGGCTCCCTACAGACAAAAACGGGAATGCACAATAAGGGACAATGGCTGAGCAATTGAATACATACTTTGGTTTTGTCTTCACAAGAGAGGACACAAATCAGATACCAGAAATATTGGAGAATGAAAGGTTTAGTGAGAGGGAAGAACTGAGGGAAATCAACATTGGTAGAGAAATGGTGCTGGGAGAATTGATGGGATTGAAGACGGATAAATCCCCAGGGCCTGAGAATCTGCATCCCTGAGTTCTTAAGGATGTGGCTCTGGAAATAGTGGGTGCATTGGTGGTCATGTTCCGGGATTCTATAGACTCTGGAACTGTCCCTGCAGATTGGAGGGTATCTCACGTCACTCCGATATTCAAAAAGGGAGGTAGAGACAAAGCAGGAAATTAGAAACATTGGTAGTGGGGAAAATACTTGAATCTATTATCAAGGGGCGCGATTCTCCGAAACGGAGAGAAACAGCCGACGCCGGAGTGAAACCCGGAGTGTTTCACTCCGGCGTTGGAGGCTGCTCCTCGCCCCCTATTCTCACCCCACCGGGGGGCTAGGAGCGGCGGTGCGCGAATCTCGGGCGATGGGCCTTGCGCGTCAAAGCGGCGCGCCGAGAATGACGCGGCCGGCTGCGCCTAAGTGACGTCAGCCGTGCATGCGCAGGTTGGCCGGCTCCAACCCACGCATGCACGGTTGCCGTCTTCCCCTCCGCTGCCCCGCAAGACATGGCGGCTTGATCTTGTGGGGCGGCGGAGAGAAAAGAGTCCGTCTCTTAGAGACGCCGGCCCGACGATAGGTGGGCACCGATTGCAGGCCAGTCACCTCATCAGCACGCCCGTGGTGCTCGATCCTCTCTCCGCCCCCCACACTTACCTGTCGCGCGATGATGACGCCGGCAGCAACCAGGTGTGGTTGACGCCGGCGTGAACCGGTCGGGTTCGTCAGGCTGCTCGGCCCATCCGGGCCAGAGAATCGCCGGTCGCCATGAAAAACGGCGAGCGCCGATTCTCTGAGTGGCGTCAAGCAAGACGTGACACGCCATTTGGGGGGGGGGGAGAGAATCATGGGGGGTGCCAGGGCGGCGTGTCGTGATTCGCTCGGCCCTCCCACAATTCTCCCACCCGGCGCATGTATCACATCCCCCCGGTTGCTGCTGCTGCTGTCCCAGTACCCTATCGTTGAGCCAGAAAGTCGAGGAAAGGTTGCCACCGCCTAAAGAACTCTTGTACCGATCCTCTCAGGGCGAATTTGACCCTCTCTAGCTTGATAAAACCCGCCATGTCGTTGATCCAGGTCTCCACGCTTGGGGGCCTCACGTTCTTCCATTGCAGCAAGATCCTTCGCCGGGCTACTAGGGACGCAAAGGCCAGCACACCGGCCTCTTTCGCCTCCTGCACTCCCGGCTCCACCCCAACCCCAAAAATCGCGAGTCCCCATCCTGGCTTGACCCTGGATCCCACCACCCTCGACACCGTCCTCGCCACCCCCTTCCAGAACTCCTCCAGTGCTGGGCATGCCCAGAACATATGGGCATGGTTCGCTGGACTCCCCGAACACCTGACACACCTGTCTTCACCCCCAAAGAACCTACTCATCCTAGACCCGGACATGTGGGCCCAGTGCAGCACCTTGAATTCGATGAGGCTAAGCCGCGCACACGAGGAGGAAGAATTAACCCTCTCCAGGGCATCAGCCCATGTCCCGTCTTCGATCTGTTCCCCCAGTTCCCCCTCCCACTTAGCTTTCAGCTCCTCTACTGACGCCTCCTCCACCTTCTGCATAACCTTGTAGATATCAGATATCTTCCCCTCTCCGACCCCCAAAAGCACCCTGTCATTCACCCCCCTCGCGGGAAGCGAAGGGAATCCCTCCACCTGCCGTCTAGTAAACGCCTTTACCTGCAGATACCTGAACATGTTCCCCGGGGGAGCCCAAATTTCTCCTCCAACTCCCCCAGGCTCGCAAACCTCCCATCAATAAACAGGTCCCTCAGCTGTTTGATGCCCGCTCTGTGCCAACCCTGAAATCCCCCATCAATGTTCCCCGGGACGAACCGATGGTTCCCCCTTAACGGAGCCTCCATCGAGCCCCCCACTTCGCCCCTATGTGCCTCCACTGCCCCCAAATCTTGAGGGTAGCCGCCACCACCGGGCTCGTGGTATACCTCGTAGGAGGGAGCGGCCACGGCGCCGTTACCAGGGCCCCCAGGCTTGTATCTCCACAGGACGCCCTCTCCATCCGTTTCCATGCTGCCCCCTCCCCTTCCATCACCCACTTGCGCACCATCGACACATTGGCCGCCCAATAATACCCCGAGAGATTGGGTAACGCCAGCCCCCCCCCCCCCATCTCTACCCCGCTCCAAGAAGACCCTCTTCACCCTCGGGGTCCCATGCACCCAAACAAAGCTCATGATGCTGCTAGTCACCCTTCTAAAAAAAGGCCCTAGGGATAAAGATGGGCAAACACTGGAAGAGGAACAAGAACCTCGGGAGAACCGTCATTTTGACGGACTGCACTCTACCCGCCAACGATAGCGGCACCATGTCCCACCTTTTAAATTCCTCCTCCATCTGCTCCACCAGCCTGGTAAAATTAAGCTTATGGAGAGTCCCCCAACTCCTGGCCACCTGCACCCCCAGGTATCTGAAACTCTTCACTGCCCTCTTAAATGGGAGTCTCCCAATTCCCTCCTCCTGATCACCCGGGTGTACTACAAATACCTCGCTCTTGCCTAAATTTAACTTATAGCCCGAGAAGCCCCCAAATTCCGCTAACAGCTCCATCACCCCCGGCATTCCCCCTTCTGGGTCCGCCACATACAACAGCAGGTCATCCGCATACAGCGATACCCGAAGTTCCTCCCCACCCCGCACCAGACCCCTCCATCTCCCTGACTCCCTCAACGCCATCGCCAAAGGTTCAATCGCCAATGCAAAGAGCAAGGGGGACAGGGGGCACCCCTGCCTGGTCCCAAGGTAGAGCCTAAAGTACTCCGATCTCCTTCCATTTGTAACGACACTCGCCATCGGAGCCGCGTAGAGCAGCCCCACCCATTTGATGAATCCCTCCCCAAATCCGAACCGCTCCAGCACCTCCCACAGGTACCCCCACTCAACTCTATCAAACGCTTTCTCTGCATCCAGTGCCACTACTATCTCCGCCTCCCCCTCCACTGCCGGCATCATAATAACATTTAGCAATCTCCGCACGGTCGTGTTGAGCTGCCGTCCCTTGACAAATCCTGTCTGATCCTCGTGTATCAGCCCTGGCACACAGTCCTCTATCCTGGCGGCCAGGATCTTCGCCTGCAACTTAGCGTCAACATTGAGGAGCGAGATAGGCCTGTATGCTCCACACTGCAAGGGGTCCTTATCCCGCTTCAGGATCAGAGAGATCAGCGCCCGCGACATCGTCGGGGGCAAAGCCCCCCCCTCCCATGCCTCATTGAAGGCTCGCACCAACAGGGGGCCCACCAAATCCGCATACTTTTTATAAAATTCCACCGGGAACCCCTCCGGCCCCGGCGCCTTACCTGACTGCATTTGTCCAATCCCCCTGACTAGCTCCTCCAACTCTATCGGCGCCCCCAGCCCCTCTACCAGCGCCTCTTGAATTTGGGAAACATAGCCTGTTCATGAAGCTCTCCATCCCCCCTCTCCTCATCGGAGGTTCCGACCGGTACAGTTCCTCGTAGAAGTCCCTAAAGACCCCATTTACTTCTGCCCCCTTCTGCACTACATTCCCACCCTTATCCGTCACTCCACCAATTTCCCTAGCCGCATCCTGCCTACGGAGCTGATGCGCCAACATCCTGCTCGCCTTCTCCCCATACTCATATACCGCGCCCTGCGCCCTCCTCCACTGTGTCTCCGCCCTTCTGGTGGTCAACAAGTCAAATTTGGCCTGCAAACTACGCCGTTCCCCCAGCAACCCCTCCTCCGGTGCCTCCGCGTATCTCCTGTCTACATCCAGGAGCACCCCCACCAGTCTCTCCCTCTCCCTCCTCTCCCTCTGGGCCCGGATGAAAATCAGCTCCCCCCGGATCACTGCTTTCAGAGCCTCCCAGACCATCCCCACCCGGACCTCCCCCGTGTCATTGGTATCAAGATACCCCTCAATACTTCCCCGGACCCTCCTACACACCACCTCATCAGCCAGCATCCCCACATCCAGGCGCCAGAGCGGGCGCTGGTCCCGCGCCTCCCCCATCTCCAAATCAACCCAGTGCGGAGCATGGTCTGAAATTGCTATGGCCGAATACTCGGCATCCTGCACCTTCGGGATCAATCCCCTGCTCAGGACGAAAAAATCTATTCGGGAATAAACCCTATGGACATGAGAGAAAAAGGAATACTCCCGCGCTCTCGGCCTCCCAAACCTCCAGGGATCCACCCCTCCCATCTGGTCCATAAACCCCCTCAGCACTTTGGCCGCCGCCGGTCTCCTACCCGTCCTTGAACTGGACCGGTCCAGTGGGGGATCCAGCACTGTGTTAAAGTCTCCCCCCCATGATCAGGCCCCCTGCCTCCAGGTCCGGAATGCGACCCAACAAGCGCCTCATGAAGCCAGCATCATCCCAATTCGAGGCATATACATTAACCAGCACCACCTTCTCTTCCTGCAGCCTACCCTTCACCATAATATATCTGCCCTCCTTGTCCGACACCACCTCAGCCACCTCGAACGCCACCCTCTTCCCCACGAGAATCGCCACCCCCCGGTTCTTCGCGTCCAATCCTGAGTGAAAAACCTGCCCCACCCACCCCTTCCTCAGACGAACCTGGTCCGCCACCTTCAAGTGGGTCTCCTGGAGCATAGCCACTTCCGCCTTCAGCCCCTTCAGATGAGAAAATACCCTAGTTCTCTTAACCGGCCCATTCAGCCCCCTCACGTTCCAGGTAATCAGCCGGATCAGAGGGCAACCCGCTCCCCTCCCCCGCCGGCTAGCCATAGCTTATCGACCGCTCGCCCCAGGCCAGCTCACCCCGCCCGACCCGTTCCCCATGGCGATAACGCCTCTCCTCTACCCCCCCCCCCCCCCCGGCCCACACCAGCTCCTTGCTGGCTATTCCAGCAGCAACCCGGTATCCCCCCCCCAGGCTAGGACCCCTCCTAGCTGCGACGCACCCTCCATGGTACTTCCGTGAGTCAGCTGACTTCTGCTGACTCCGGCAGCTCCCGCCAAAACCCATCTCCTCCCGGCATGGGGTCATCCCCCTCTTGCCACACCTCCTTGGCACCGCTTCAGCGCGGGAAAGAAAACCAGTAGAGGCCACGCCCCCACCGCCAGCTCTGCCCCCCACTGCCCCGCAACGCGGGAAACCAGAGGAAAGCCCGCGCTTTCACACTGCCACACCCCACCCTTCTGACGCAACTCCCCAAAATCCCATTTTCACCCCAACCCCCAGCCCCGTACAGAAGAGAACATATAAAACACAAACCCCCAACATTCCCCACATACCCCACAACCATACCCAACAGACCCACCCGGAAACAGAGCAAAAAGAAAACCAGCATAAAAAAGCACGTGTCAAAATTGCAGAACAGCCCTAGCGAAAACAGCAACGGCCATAGTGTGTCCCCAGGCCCTAGTTCGAGTCCAGCTTCTCCGCCTGTACAAAGGCCCACGCCTCCTCCGGGGACTCGAAGTAATGGTGCCGGTCCTTGTATGTCACCCACAGGCGCGCAGGCTGCAGCATTCCAAATCTCACCTGCTTGGCATGCACCACCGCCTTCGTCCGGTTGAACCCGGCCCGCCGCTTAGCCACCTTCGCACTCCAGTCCTGGTAGATTCGCACTTCCGAATTCTTGCACTTGCTGCTCCTCTCTTTCTTGGCCCAGCGCAGCGCAAACACCCGGTCGCTGAATCGATGGAACCGCACCAGCACCGCCCGCGGGGGTTCATTTGCCTTGGGCCTCCTGGCCAGCACTCTGTGAGCTCCCTCAAGCTCCAGGGGCAAATGGAAGGACCCCGCTCCCATCAACGAGCTCAACATCGTGGTCACATACGACGGGAGATCCGACCCCTCCAGCCCCTCTGCCAGGCCCAGGATCCTCAAATTCTTTCGCCTCGTGCGAACGTCCAGCTCCTCCAAGCGGTCTTGCCACTTTTTGTGAAGTGCCTCGTGCAACTCCACTTTTCCCACGAGGACCACGGCCTCCTCCTCCCGCTCAGCGGCCTGCTGCTGCAACTCCCGAATGGACACCTCCTGGGCCGCCTGGGTCTCAAGCAGCCTGTTGGTAGTCGCATCCAGCAACTCAGCCTTCAGCTCCGCAAAACAGCGCAGAAGAGAAGCTTGCTGCTCCTGCGCCCACTTCCACCAGTCCTCGGGTATTCCACCGGCCCCCATTGTGTCCTTCTTCCCCCGCTTTTCTTGGGGAGCTGCTGCAGCTTTTTCCTTTGCCGCACTCCGGTTGAGCACCATAAATTATGGGGAATGCTCCTCTAGACACCTTCCCCCCCCCCCCCCCCCCCCCCCCCCCCCCCCGGATTCGTCGAGACAGCGCCGTTTGGGGTCCTCAAATCGGCCCAAAAGTCCTTAGGTAGCGGGAGCTGCCGAACGTGCGGCTTAGCTCCGCATAGCCGCAACCGGAAGTCGCCCAAGGACTTTATAACGGACATGTAGAAAGCAGTGGCAGGATCAGTCAGAGTCAGCATGGATTTAGGAAGGGAAAATCGTGCTCGACAAATCTGTTGGAATTAAAGAGGGGCCTCACGGTAGCATGGTGGTTAGCATCAATGCTTCACAGCTCCAGCGTCCCAGGTTCGATTCCCGGCTGGGTCACTGTCTGTGTGGAGTCTGCACGTCCTCCCTGTGTGTGCGTGGGTTTCCTCCGGGTGCTCCGGTTTCCTCCCACAGTCCAAAGATGTGCGGGTTAGGTGGATTGGCCATGCTAAATTGCCCGTAGTGTAAGGTTAATGGGGGGATTGTTGGGTTACGGGTATACGGGTTACGTGGGTTTAAGTAGGGTGTTCATTGCTCAGCACAACATCGAGGGCCGAAGGGCCTGTTCTGTGCTGTACTGTTCTAAAAAAAAAAAAATGTAACCAATACAGTTGACAAGGGAGAGCCAGTCGATGTGGTATATGGGACTTTCAGAAGGTGTTTGACAAAGTCCCACATAAGAGATTATAGTACAAAATTACAGGGCATGGGATTGGGGGGAGTGTACTGAGGTGGATAGAAAACTGGTTGGCAGACAGGAAACAAAGAGTAGGAATTAATGGGCCCTCCTCAAATTGGCAGGCAGTAACCAGTGGAGTACCACAGGGATCGGTGCTGGGACCCCAGCTATTCACAATATATATTAATGATGTGGTTGAGGGAACAAAATGTAACATCTCAAAGTTTGCAGATGATACCAAGTTGGGTGGGAGGGTGAACTGTGACGAGGATGCAAGTATACTATAGCAGGATCTGGACAGGTTGGGCGAGTGGGCACATCAATGGCAGATGCAGTATAATTCGGATAAGTGTGAGGTTATTCACTTTGGAAGCAAAAACAGGAAGGCAGATTACTCCCTGAATGATTGTAAATTGGGAGAGGGGAGTGTGCAGCCGGACCTGGGTGTCCTTGTGCACCAGTCGCTGAAGGTAAGCATGCAGGTGCAGCAGGCGGTAAAGAAGGCTAATGGTATGTAGGCCTTCATTGTGAGAGGTTTCGAGTATAGAAGCAGGGATGTGTGCAGTTTTGGTCTCCTTCTCTGAGGCAGGATGTTCTTGCTCTCGAGGGAGTGCAGCAAAGGTTTACCAGACTGATTCCAGAGATGGCGGGACTGTCATTTGAGGAGAGATTGACTAGGTTGGGATTGTTCTCGCTGGAGTTCAGAAGAATAAGAGAAGATCTCATAGAGACTTATAAAATTCTAACAGGACTAGACAGGGTAAATGCAGGGAAGATATTACCAATGACGGGTGTGTCCAGAACCAGGGGTCACAGTCTGAGGATTCAGGGTAAACTATTTTGGACAGAGATGAGGAGACATTTCTTGACCGAAAGAGTGGTGAGCCTGTGGAATTCATTACCACAGGAAATAGTTGATCCTAAAACATTGAATATATTCAAGAGGTGGCTGGATATAGCACTTGGGGAGAATGGGATCAAAGGCTATGGGGAGAAAACAGGATTAGGCTATTGAATTGGATGATCAGCCATGATTGTGATGAATGACGGAGCAGGCTCGAAGGGCCAAAAGGCCTCCTCCTGCTCCTATCTTCTATGTATGTATCTATGTATCAAGGCAAGGATGGCAAATTTCTTTCCCTAAAGTGCACTCATGAACTAGATGGGTTTTTTTTAGGATAATTGACAATGGTTTCATGCTAATTAGACTTCCAGATTTTTATTGAATTCAAATTTCACCACATGCCTTGGCGGGATTTGAACCCAGGTCCCAGATCTTGCTCTGGGTGGCAAAGTTGTTGGCACTGTTACCTCACAGCACCAAGGACTCAGGTTATATTCCAGCCTTGAGTGACTGTATGGAGTTTTCACATTCTCCCCATGTCTGCGTGGGTTTCTTCCTGTTTCCTTCACAGTCCAAACATGTGCTGGTTAGGTGGATTGGCCATGATCAGGGCCGGCTCAAGGCACCGGCAACTCGGGCAGTCGCCCGGGGCGCCATGTGCTAGGGGGCGCCAGAGACTCGGGTCCCGCGCATGCGCAGTTGGGCCGGTGCCAACCAGCGCATGCGCGGTGGCCGCCCTCCCCCAGGGCGGCCCCCCCCCTCGTTCCGCCCCCCCCCCCCCCCCCACCTCGGTCCCCCCCCTCGGGTCCGCCCCCCCCCTCGGGTCTGCCCCCCCCTGCCCCCCCTCGGCCTCCACCCCCCACCCCCAAGGGCGCCGAAGTTCAGCTTGCCCGGGGTGCCAGCAACCCTAGGGCCGGCGCTGGCCATGATCAATGCGCAGAGTTAGAGGGATAGTGCTGTGGAGTGGTCATAGGTAGAGTGCAGGAGCGCGGTAGCATAATGGTTAGTACAATTGCTTCACAGCTCCAGGGTCCCAGGTTCGATTCCCGGCTGGGTCACTGTCTGTGTGGAGTCTGCACGTTCTCCCCGTGTGTGCGTGGGTTTCCTCCGGGAGCTCCGGTTTCCTCCCACAGTCCAAAGATGCGCGGGTTAGGTGGATTGGCCATGCTAAATTGCCCTTGGTGTCCAAAAAGGCTAGGTGGGGGTTGCTGGGTTGTGGGGATAGGGTAAATAAGTGGCCTTGAGTGGGATGCTCTTTGTAAGGACCGGTGCAGACTCGATGGGCTGAATGGCCTTCTGCACTGTAAATTCTATGATGCCTGTGTCTGTGATGGCTCTACAATCAACACTCAAACACCTCGACAACAAGGACACCTATGTAAGACTGCTGTTCATCGTCTACAGCTCCGCCTTCAACACTATTATCCCGACAAGACTAATAACCAAACTCCGCAATCTTGGACTTGGCCCCTCCCTGTGCAGCTGGATCCTTGACTTCCTTACCAACAGACCACAATCTGTCAGGATAGGTAACAGCACCTCCTCCACAATAGTCCTCAACACCGGAGCCCCGCAAGGATGTGGGCTCAGTCCTCTACTGTACTCCCTATACATACATGACTGTGTTGCAAGATTTAACTCCAACTCAATCTATAGGTTTGCGGATGATACAACTGTGGTGGGCCGTATCCGATGAATCAGACTGTAGAAGGGAGATAAATCACTTGGTTGCACTGTGTACCGAAAACAGCCTCTCTCTAAATGTCGGAAAGACCAAGGAACAGATGATCGACTTCAGGAAGCGTAGCACGACACACACTCCCGTCTGCATCAATGGCTCCGAAGTGGAGATAGTCGATAGCTTTAAGTTCCTGGGGGATTGATTCTGTCTGCACCTCCCGCTGCCTCAGGAAGGCAGACAGCATTATCAGAGACCCCTCCCACCCAGGCATTGCCTTCTTCCAGACCCTTCCATCAGGCAGAAGGTACCGCACATCCAGACGTCGGAAAAGCTTCTTCTCCACAGCTACGAGACTCCTCAACGACTCCCTCTCGGACTGATCTGTTCCCTGTACGAACACTATTCACGACACCCTATGTTGCTCTTGCTCATGTGTTTGCTTTGTTTGGCCCCTTGTTTCGCACTGTAACCAATCACTGTTTCGATGTACCATTTGTCAGTGTACTCTGTTAATTATTCTTCTTGTCTACTATATACATACTGTGTACGTTCCCTCGGCCGCAGAAAAATATTTTTCACTGTACTTCGGTACATGTGACAATAAATCAAATCAAATCAAATCGACAAGATGGCGTGGACTATGGGGAACCACTAGGCTGGTAGAGCCAGATGATGCAGTAGCAGCCGGGGCTCGAACCAGCTGCCCCTCCATCCCAAGGCGAACTCCAGGGCCCTATAGGCACAGATCGGGAGGAAGGGGCACTGAGTACCAACCCGGACCCGTCCCATGGGCCGGCGACGATGGCCACCAGTACTCCCAAGTTCCATCCTCCTCATGAGGCCGCAACTTGGGGTCAGCACACGGGGCAGGGTGGCACGGCTGTACATGTGCCGTCGACAAGTGAGCCGGGGCCCTCCGGCCCCAGAGCCCCCAGGGGCATCGAAGGTCACGGGATGAGGTAAGCAGCTGGTTGCCTCCATCCCAGGCGTGCAACCTGGGGCAACATCAAGACCTAGTGGTAGAACTAGGAGGGCCAGGCACCGGGGTAGGGGGTGGCATTGGGGGCTAGAGGGGTTGGGGAGGGGGCACTATCGAGAATGTGGAAGCAACATTTTGCACAAACATTATAATGCCACTGTCACTTTCTTCCGCAATGCGGGATGACCTCCGGATCCTTTGCCTGTCTCTCCAGGCAATCCCCCTCCCCACCCACCCACCCTCTGGGCGTGGTCATGTAACAGGGAGTTGTGTCCCATCCCCTGGGTGTTAGCTGCTGCGTGTGTGGTGTTGACCCCCACACAGTGTCCAGGCATTAAGGTGTGATCGGAATGCCATCTTCTACATGACCCGCCTACCCACGGAACCCACTTGGCATGTGTCAGGTATTCACTTAACCACGCTTGCCAATTCCCCATTAGCGATTGCCTTCAGCCACACAGCCAGGGGCCTCAGCAGTCGGGGGTTATCGGCGATTGGTGATGCAGACGGGCAGGGACGGGTTGCCCCTGGAATGGCATTGGGATTCGGTGGTTGGCATGGTGGTGCCGCGAGCGATTGCCCCCTCAGTTGCCCCCCAGGGTCCCCCACCCCCTGCCAAGCACTGGGGTGGCAAGTCTAGCACCCCCGGTCTCTTTGCCTGTGAGCAAAAATTGCTACTCTCCTCCTCGGCTCCCCACGAAAGCCCTTCTGTCAGTTTCACGTTTTTAAAAAGGAGTACCAATCGGCGCCACGTGAACACTTGCTGGGGTGGCCGTTGGATGATGGGTGGCTCTCGTTAATTCTATGGAAATGGGACTTAAGTTGTTTCTTAAAATTGGTTTCTCGCCACGCTACGGTGACATTCTGAATTAGCCTACGGGAGCAGGCCAGTTGCATCGCAAGCTATTTGGCGCCTGGCGCAGTTCCTGTTTTTGGCCTCTCCCGCTATTCATCGACATCATTATGTTTGAGCGCGAGTGTAACAAGGCCGGAAGATCGCGCCCTAAATTAATTTTAAAAAAGAGACCGTCAGTTTTAGCTTTTGCCTCACTGATTGCCTGGAGGCGGGTCCTGTTGGGGTGGTGGTCAGCTTCTCGTCCCTGTGCCCGGCTTGGCGGGGGAACCTACTTGAATATCTGACCCTTGAGAAGGTGAAATTTGAGCTGAAGGGGATGATGGAGGGGTTCTACAATTCATGGGGAATGTTTATTATGCACTTTCGGGGACTGGTTGCCAATGAACATGGGCGGGAGGGGGTGGAAGAGGGGGCTGTTGGGTTTACTGTTTTGTTAACTTTTACCTGGAATGCACAAATGGATGCATTGGATTGTATATTGAGGGTTTTTTGTTTTTCTCTTGTTTAATTGGATGAAAATGTGGAGAATAAAACGACTTTTTAAAAATCTTATAAAGCTCACCGTGTAACAACACGGTTCAGGTTCTTGATTTCATGTAAAGTGATCTCTGCAATTTTTCTTTTTACAGACTGAGGAAGCCTCAAGTTCTGCAATAAGCAGTATTAGTTCAGTCTCCACTTCTTCTAAATCTGAGTCTTCACGAGGTAATGGAGTGCCAATTTCTATAGGAGGTACTGGTCTGATGGAAGAAATGAGTGCCCTGCTGGCCAGGAGGTGAGTTTTGGCAAATACTTGGGATGGGTAATTGATGATTCATATTGTGGTGAATGTAATATATGTTAATATATATGTTAATTCACACTGTTGTTGTAAGCGCAGTAGCGCTGTCCTACCACTGGGGGGAGTAGCGCTGGGAGCACTTAGGAACTTGTACTGGGCTCCACCCATGGTTCGGCCCACGACTCCTACCCCTAGTGCAGCTGTATAAGTACCCGTGTCCAGAGTCAGCCTGGGTCACTACGAGTTCATCGACAGGTAACAGGCTGGCTCTGAAGTAAGTCGATTAAAGCCTAGATTCACATCGGAAACACGTGTCTGGTGAATTGATGGTTCCATCACATATCAAAGGACCAACAGTAAGAAAAGACATCTCGTACATCAGATTTATTCAGGACCGGGCTTGTCTTTTTTTTTCTTATTCATTGTACTTTATCCCTTTACCAGATAAATCAAGAATTGATTGACTTTTTTAAATGCATTAGTTGGGTCAGTAAATCCTGAATTAGCTGGCAGTTCATTTCAGGCATCAAATCAATTCTATCCAAAATTGTGGTAAAATTAGCAAGTATTAGAAATGTATAGGCCAATTCAGAACAACTAGCTCAAGCATGTGACCCCATGACAGATTTTAAGAAATGCCCAATTGAGTTAAAGAGCAGTGGTCGGTGAGGTGGTGTGTATGGATTATGAAGGTGATTGAAGCCTATTACTGAAACTTCATAACCTATGATACAAAAAAATGTAGCAGCATGGATAGAAACAAAATGTTAGGTTAATGGTTGATGGAACCATCGCACCACAGGGATTAGCACTGCTCCCATTTCTAAATATAACACTGATAATGGCAAGGGTGCAGAATGTACTCTGGGTGGGGGACTTCAATGTTCAACAATGAAGTTGAACACACTCAAGGAAGCATATGGTATACTCCTCTTATTCTTGAATTTTTAATTGCTACAAAGATGAGGTCAGCTAACTTAACACAAACTATTGTTCAAATGGAGACCTCCCGTATCAGCCTCCCCGAACAGGCGCCGGAATGTGGCGACTAGGGGCTTTTCACAGTAACTTCATTTGAAGCCTACTTGTGACAATAAGCGATTTTCATTTTTCATTTCATTTCCTCTGTATGACCTTAATGTTGGTGGGGTTACTGAGTTATGGGGATAGGGTGGAGGTGTTGACCTTGGGTAGGGTGCTCTTTCCAAGAGCCGGTGCAGACTTGATGGGCCAAATGGCCTCCTTCTGCACTGTAAATTCTATGTAAATGACACAATATCTCAATATTGTTAGTGTCACCTTGGTTCAGTGGGCAGGACATCAGTTATGGAGTTCCATGTCAAGACGTGAACACATAATCCAGGCTGTCAGGTCAGTGCAATAAGGATTGCTGCCTTATCAATGGTGCCATCTGACAAATGCCTCATTTAAAGTGTGAGACCCTTGGCGGGATTCTCCGCACCCGCACTGGGTTGGAGAATTGCCGGGGGGGGGGGCACGAATCCCCGCTCCAACGCCGGGCTGCCAATTCTCCGGCCCCTGTAGGGTTCTGCCATGTTGCCCAGGCGCCAGAGCACAGAAGGAAACCCACGCGCATGCGCAGACTCGCATCGGCCGTGGCGTGCATGCATGGACCCGTGCCGGCCATGGCGCGCGTGCGCGGACCCGCGCCGCCTGTGCTGGCGCTCGTATTGGCAGCTGGAACTGCGTGAGGCGCTCCAGTGCTGTGCTGGCCCCTGTGCGGCACAGGATCGCTGCTCCTAGGGGCCAGATGACGCCGTCGTAAAACGCTCCGCCGTTTATTATGGTATCAACACTTAGCCCCATTACAGGTCTCAGAGAATCCCGCCCCCTGTGTCTCCTTTTAGAATGACATGTAAGATACCTTGGCACTATTGAAAGAAACTCACGGAATTTTCCCCAGTGTTGTGACCAATTTTCTTTCCTGAACTCGGCACTCACTCACTGGCTCTCACCTGCTCAGATCGGTCCTTGTTCTGTAAACCTCATCCACTCTCTCATTGCTTATTTTTCTTGTGTAGAATTTTGTTTGTGTGTAGAATTTAGATAATGGAATTATTTTTTTATTTCTCTCAGGAGAAGGATTGCTGAAAAGGGTTCAGTTCCTGAGCCAGATCCAAAAGAGGAGAAAAATGTAAGTAGAAGCCTGTGCTGCTGGATTCAGGTTTCCAACTACCTCCTTTTTCATCATGTAATTCTCCCTCCCTCTCTCTGTCCCTGCCTGTAAGTTCAAATAGAAGCCATGACTAGCGAATATACAATTGCATTATCCCAGACCTGTGTTAGTAGCCTCTGACTCAGAGTTGAATCAGTGGCAATCAGCTGGTTATAACTACTTTATTAGAAAGTACCCCAACATAAGGCTGTAAGTTAGATAGAGTTTGTCACTCCACAGTTCTGTGTATCCTCTGTAACCTGTACATATCAGTCACAACTAGAACTGTTTAAATGCTTTCTATCACCATTATCATTGTATACCCTGCCAAATGTACCTGCTTAATAACAGTGTAATCATTTTGAGTGTTTTATCTTTGAATGATTTGCTTTCATCAGGAAGAATCTGAATCTTCTAGTATGAAAGGCCCAAGTACATCAAACACATCAGGTAGGTGTGACGAACTATTTGGCTCATTTAATGACCTTCAATCTAGCAGTGCAGCTTTTTTGTTTTTCTAGGGGTCACGAATAGTCATTGGCCAGCAAGGTTAAGGAAAATCCCAAGGCTTTTTATACATATATAAAGAGCAAGAGGGTAGCCAGGGAGAGGATTGGCCCACTCAAGTATAGAGGAGGGAATCTATGCGTGGAGCCAGAGGAAATGGGCGAGGTGATAAATGAGCACTTTGCATCAGTATTCACCAAAGAAGACATGGTGGATTATGAGTCGGGGGAATGTTGTGTAGATAGCTTGGGTCATGTTGAGATCAAAAGGAGAAGGTACTGGAGATCTTGAAAAACATTAAGGCAGACAAGTCCCCAGGGCCTGATGGGATATACCCCAGAATACTGAAAGAGGCAAGGGAGGAAATTGCTGGGACCTTGAGAGAAATCTTTGTATCTTCACTGGCTACAGGGGAGGTCCCAGAGGATTGGATATGTTGTTCCTTTGTTTAAGGAGGAAAACAGCATTTTCTTACGTCAGTGGCAGGGAAATTATTGGAGAGGATTCTTCTAGACAGAATTTACTCCCCACTTGGAAATAAGTGGATGTATCAGTGAGAGGCAAAATGGTTTTTCGAGGAAGTGACAAAGATAATTGATGAGGGTAGGGCAGTGGATGTTGTCTCCATGGACTTCAGTAAGGCCTTTGACAAGGGGGCAGCAGGGTAGCATGGTGGTTAGCATAAATGCTTCACAGCTCCAGGGTCCCAGGTTCGATTCCCGGCTGGGTCACTGTCTGTGTGGAGTCTGCACGTCCTCCCCCTGTTTGCGTGGGTTTCCTCCGGGTGCTCCGGTTTCCTCCCACAGTCCAAAGATGTGCGGGTTAGGTGGATTGGCCATGCTAAATTGCCCGTAGTGTCCTAATAAAAGTAAGGTTAAGGGGGGGGTTGTTGGGTTACGGGTATAGGGTGGATATGTGGGTTTGAGTAGGGTGATCATGGCTCGGCACAACATTGAGGGCCGAAGGGCCTGTTCTGTGCTGTACTGTTCTATGTTCTATGTCCCTCATGGCAGACTGGCACAGAAGGTGAAGTCACACAGGATCAGAGGTGAGCTGGCAAGATGGATGCAGAACTGGCTAGGTCATAGAAAGCAGAGAATAGCAATGGAAGGGTGCTTTTCTGATTGGAGGGCTGTGACTAGTGGTGTTCCTCCGGGATCAGTGCTGGGACCTTTGCTGTGTGTAATATATATAAATGATTTGGAGGAAAATGTAACTGGTCTGATTAGTAAGTTTGCGGATGACAAAGTTTTGTGGAATTGCTGATAGCAATGAGGACCATCAGAGGATATAGCAGGATATTGATCGGTTGGAGACTTGGGCGGAGAGATGGCAGATAGAGTTTAATCCGGACAAATGTGAGGTAATGCATTTTGGAAGGTCTGGCAAATCTACAGTAAATGGCAGAACCCTTCAGAGTATTGATAGGCAGATGGAGCTGTTTGGACAGGTTCACAGGTCACAGAAAGTGGCAATACAAGCGGAGAAGGTAGTCAAGAAGGCATACGGCATGCTTGCCTTCATCGGCCAGGGGATTGAGTTTCAAAGTTGGCCAGTCATGTTGCAGCTTTATAGAACCTTAGTTACGCCGCACTTGGAATATAGCAGTCAGTTCTGGTCGCCACCCTACCAGAAGGATGTGGAGGCTTTGGAGAAGGTAAGAAAAGATTTACCAGGATGTTGCCTGGTATGGAGGGCATTAGCTATGAGGAGAAGTTGGAGAAACTTGGTTTGTTCTCACTGGAACAATGGAGGTTGAGGGGTGACCTGATAGAAGTCTACAGAATTATGATGGGAATGGACAGTGGATAGTCAGAAGCTTTTTCCCAAAGTGGAAGAGTCAATTTCTAGGGGGCATAGGTTTAAGGTGTGAGGGGCAAGGTTTAAAGGAGATGTATGAGGCATGTTTTTTACACAGAGGGTAGTGGGTGCCTGGAACTTGCTGCCGGGGGTGGTAGTGAAAGCAGATACGATAGTGACTTTTAAGGGGCGGCTTGACAAACACATGAATAGAATGGCAATAGAGGGATATGGTCCCCGGAAGGGTAAGGGGTTTTAGTTTAGACGGGCAGCATTGTCGATGCAGTCTTCGAGGGCTGAACGCCTGTTCCTGTGCTGTAATTTTCTTTGTTCTTTGAAAGTGCTCTCATTTAACAGTTGTTTAGTTACTGAGACCGTTGTAAATTCCAACAAATTCTCTGCTAAGTCAACAGAATGAGTTCTGAGATACTGGTTCTGCAAATCAAATACATTGTAAGAGAATACGTGACCGCATATCCATTGCATCACAAAGACTATTTCCAGCCCCCATAATATTGCCTGTTTGCATCCTTGTTTCAGTTCATCTACTGCCGAAGATGAATTTCCCAGTCACTGACGGAAATAACTAAATGGCAAGATTTCATATTTTAAGCCCTGTGATGTAACAAACTGAAATCAACATAGATAAAACATTACTTAACAGGCGATAATACACCAAAGTAAAGAAAAGGTAATTTCGCGTTAACTAACGCAACAAAATATATTTTATGAAATCCTTTTGCCATGCCAATGCTTCTGGAAAATATGTAGCATTCTAGGAAAGTCCTACAGTCACTGCCAGCAGAATCACTTCTCTTCGCCACACCAGGTCAAAACTTCCAATATCATTAATCATTCTAAGTTTCTCCTTGTTCAAGTTTTCCGAATCTAATTATTAGCAGTAACATAGGCCTCGGCGACTTTCTGATGCTTGAATCTCCAAGAGCTCTACCTGTTCCCTTCTGAACAGAAACTAAGCTGCCACCATCATCCTGCTTGGCTGTTGACACAAAAAGAGAACACCTGCTTTCCCACTGCTGTCGCTTTTCTCCATGTCGCAAACAGCTGCTGTCCTTTTTATGTGAAATAATTTGATGCAGTATTAAAACTGACACCCAACACTTCAATGGGTTTCTGTTTGAGTTTTTCAACCCATGCAGCTGGATTACATGGGCAAGTCTCTGAGCTGAGGTTTTCATCCAGAATTCTTTGATTTTTAAAAATTCTTTCATGGGATGTGGACATTGCTGCCAAGGCCAGCATCTATTTGCCCAATCTTGTTTGCACTTGAGACGGTGGTGGTAAACGTTCTTGAACCGTTGCAGTCCTTGTGATGTAGGTTTATCTATATTGCTGTGAGGACGAAAGTTCCAAGATTTTGATCCAGTGACAGTGAAGGGACGGCGATATAATTCCAACTCCGAATGGTATGTCACTTGGATGGGAACTTTGCAAGTAGTGGTGTTTCCATGCATTTGCTACCCTTGTCTTTCAAGGTGTGGGTTTGAAAAGTGCTGTTGGAAGAACCTTGCTACGTTATTGCACTGCACCTTGTAGGTGGTACTGTTCTAGATCCTAACATTTGCTGCCTAAACAATTTTCCCCTCATGTCACTGTTGGTTTTCTTGTCAACCACCTTGGTCCTTCCATCGGACTCTTCCACCAATGGAAATGGTTTTTCTCACTGACCGTGTCTTGGCCCCTCATGATTCTGAACACATTAAGAGACAATCCCAGCCTCTCTAATATGTCCATGTAGGCCCCTCATCCCTGGAGCCATCCTTGTAAATATTTTCTTCACCCTCTCTACAGCCTTCACATCCAACCTTCTGTGCAATGCTCAGAATTGAACACTATAGGGCAGCACGGTGGTACAGTGGTTAGCATTGCTGCCTCATGTCGCTGAGGTCCCAGGTTCGATCCCGGCTCTGGGTCACTGCCTGTGTGGAGTTTGCACATTCTCCCCGTGTTTGCGTGGGTTTCGCCCCCAAAACCCAAAGATGTACAGGGTAGGTGGATTGATCACACTAAATTGCCCCTTAATTTAAAAAAAGTTTAGAATTGAACACTATACTCCAGTTGAGGCGCACCAGTTTTTTAATAAAGGTTCATTATATCTTCTTTTCTTTCTTTCTCTGTGCCTTTATTTCTAAAGCCCGGTATCCATGTCCCTTTTTAACTACTTTAACTACTTTGTCAGCTTGCCTGCTATCCTCAATGATTTGTGCACACATACCACTATCTCATTCTGTTCCTGCACCCCTCGAGAATAATGTCCTTTATTTTGGGTCAAAATCCTGGAATTTCCTCCTTAACAGCATTGTAGGTATACCTACACCACATGGACTGCAGGAGTTCAAGAAGACAGCTCACCACAACCTTCTCATGTGCAATTAGGGATGGGCAATAAATGCTGGCCTGGAGCACCTCTTCGTACTTCTGACTAAAATGAATCACACTTCTCTGCAATAAATTTCATTTCCCACTCTCCATCCATTCCACCAACATACCCTTTTGAAGTCTCCATAAGAAGACATGACTTAGGAGTAGGCCATTTAGCCCTGCTTTGCCATTCAATAAGATCATGTCTGATCTGGTTGTAGTCTCAGTTCCATTTCACTCTCTGCCCCCATAACTCATTCCATGACAACCAGTCAGTATGGCCAAGCGGTCTAAGGCGCTGCGTTCAGGTCGCAGTTTCCTTAGGAGGGGCGGCACGGTGGCACAATGGTTAGCATTGCTGCCTCACAGCTCCAGGGTCCTGGGTTCAATTCCGACCTTGGGTGACTGTCTGTGCGGAGTCTGCACATTCTCCCCGTGTCTGCGTGGGTTTCCTCCAGGTGCTCCAGTTTCCTCCCACAGTCCAAAGATGTGCGGGTTAGGTGGATTGGCCATGATAAATTGCCACTTAATGTCCAAAAAGGTTGGGTGGGGTTACTGAGATAGGGTGGACATATGGGCTTAAGTAGGGCGCTCTTTCCCAGGGCTGGTGCAGACTCGATGGGCCGAATGGCCTCCTGGACTGTAAATTCTATGATTCTAAAATCTCAATGTACAGAAAGATATACACAACATGTAAAAATAATTCAACCATGTATTTACTCCGTCATTCACTCTTTATCCAGAGTCTGTACAGTTTTCCCTGACTTTTTTGCTTTCCAGATAATTCGGCAAAGTCCATTCTTGATAATGCATCAGCAATTATATTATCATTTTCAGCAATATGAACAATCAGCAAGCTCCATCTGAGCAGTCTGTCATTCTGAGTCTTCATTTTATCCACGAATACCATGGAATTTTGGTCAGAATATATTTGTGTTTCTTTACAGCCAAAACGGATATATTCCTCAAAATGTTTACGAGCCATTAACAATTCCAGGGTTTCCTTTTCCACCGCAGAGTAACTCTTTTGATGTTGAGTTAATTTATTAGGAAAGTATCCCACTGTCCTCTCTATGCCCAACTTGTTTTCCTGTAATAAGACCAGACCCACCCGTATGTCACTGGCATTGATTGCCAACTTGAAGGGTTTATTGAACTTGGGGGCAGCTAACATCAGTTTATATAGAACATTCTCCACATCCACATCATACAAAGGGGAGGTGGTGGCTTAGTGGTATAGCCACTGGACTAATAAACCAAACCCCCAGAGTAATGATCTGGGTCCAAATCCCACCACTGCAGATGGTGAGATTGGAATTCAATAAAAATCTGGAATTAAAAGTCTAATGATGACCATGAAACCATTTCTGATTGTCATAAAAACCCATCTGGTTCACTTTTAGGGAAGGAAACTGCCGCCCTTACCTTGTCTGGCCGACAGATGACTGCAGGCCCAGAGCAATATGATCGACTCTTATCTTCCCCCTCAAGGGCAATTAGGGATGGGCAATAAATGCTGGCCCAGCCAGCGATGGCAACGTCCCGTTAACGAATAAAAAACTAACATGGCTAAAGTTGTACACCCTGGTTTATTCCCACAGGTTCCTTTAAATTCTGTAAGTAACCGTACTAGTTCTTCCTCATTGTCCTGCCTCCATAAGTATGAAAATATGGTATCTAACTGTCAAAATATTTCAGTGCTGGCTAACCAGATAGTAGGAGGTTCAATTTGTGAACTGTCTTCTGTCCCCCTCTACCTCACTCTTGCTGTCTCTCTCATTCCTCACTGTGCTTTCCATCTGATGTACTGCTCTTTCTTATTCCCCTCCCTACGGTAATATTGTTCTTGCATGTCAATATGACACAGCCGATTCCTTTTCCTGCGATTTGGAAGGAAATCAACCCTCTTAATTACCTTGTAGGACCCTCATCCATGCTTTCCAGGGTTCTCCCATAAAGGCAATAACACTGACAATTCATCCCCTGATTGTAGCATCATCTGCAAGTCTGTGAAGAGGTCTCCACTTTCTCAGCAGTATCCCATTTTTAATATAATAACATCCTGGAACTGCCTCAGCTTTATCATCAGTTTGAGCTGATTGTTACCTTACTTAACTCCAGATCGGCTTGTTCAGCCTCAACAAGAGGAGATTTGCTAAACATTCATTTCAGAATATCAAAGTCTTTTTTTAAAATATCGAGTGCCCAATTATTTTTTTCCAATTAAGGGGCAATTTAGCATGGCCAATCCACCTAACCTGCACATCTTTGGGTTGTGGGGGTGAAACCCACGCAGACACAGGGAGAATGTGCAAACTCCACACGGACAGTGACCAGAGCTGGGATCGAACCTGGGACGTCAGTTCCATGAGGCAGCAGTGCTAACCACTGTGCCACCGGGCCGCCTGTTACACAGGAAGTTATCATGGAGTTTCTTTGTACTCCTCTGGAACTACCCCAGCACGACTGTCCACTTGTACGTCTTATAACCATCTCTTTATGGCCGGATGTACCCCCTTATATTGGAGTGCCTTGTCATATGACCACTATCTTGAGACCGCGTGATACGTCTGTACCGCCACCTGCTGGTTGGAGATCGCATCACCAGCCGTCTATGATATTGCTTACAGGCTTATCACTACATCCCCCTTCCTCAGAAAACATTAAGATTTGTTTACAATCAACATTAATATTTTTACTTTATACATTCATGATATGTCTAACAATGTGAATAAGTTCAACTAGGGTGTCCATAAACATGATATCCCTGGCCAGTGTCCGTCTCTTTCGCACAGGTCATTGTGCCCCCCTCACGGGATCACCTCTATGATCATTTGGACTGCTGACGGCCTCTTCGAAGAATGGTTTACATACCGGCCTCGTACCACGTCTCCTATTTACTCTGTGCCTTGATTGCCACACTTGCATCACCAGCTTCCTTTTCCTCTTCTTGCCACGACAAGAAGGTTTGTTAGTGGGATGAGCTAGCTCTCCCAGTCTTCTCCTCTTCCTTCTCTTTGTTCTGAGAATAGAATGACGCAGTTTCTTGTGCTTCTGCTTAGACTTGGCAGGCTCAGGTATGGTGCTGGTCTTCACCCTGTGCTCGGAGTCTGTGGAGTTTCGGGCAGACCCTGAGGGGCTGATGCATTATTGCTGGGTTGTGTGACCACGCCCACTTGTGCGGCCTCTATGCAATGTTGGAGCACCTTGCTTTCTGGTGCCTGAGTGGAGGTGGGAACTGCGGCACCAGGTGCAGCCCCCCTCTTGGCTCGCTGGAGCATCGCTCAATCGCACTTCTTCATGAGAGATTATGATGCTCTCTGGTCGATGATCCAGGCGTTGGGGCATCTTGGTCAAATTCAAGAATGTATGTGTGATATCCTTTAAGCTGCATAGCAAGATTGTCATCAGCTTCTCCTCCAAGGGTCACTCTCGGAGTCGTCAATCACTTCAACATGAGGGGCATAGATGAGGTAGATAGTCACCAACTTTTCCCAAAAGTAGGGGAGTCTAAACCGAGAGGGCATAGGTTTAAGGTGAGAGGGGAGAGATACAAAAGGGTTCAGAGGGGCAATCTTTTTACACAGAGGGTGGTGAGTGTTTGGAATGAGCTGCCAGATGCAGTAGTAGAGGCGGGTACAATTTTGTCTTTCAAAAAGCATTTGGACAGTTATATGGGAAAGCTGGGTACAGAGGGTTATGGGCCAAATACGAGCAATTGGGACTGGCTTAGTGGTAAAATCTGTGCGGCATGGACAAGTTGGGCCGAAGGGCCTGTTCCCATGCTGTAAACCTCTATGACTATGACATCCGAGTTGCTGTCATCGTCTGCATTATCAATGTCTTCCCACTCATGCTCAGTGTTCATGATAATCTGGGAATAGACAATAGGAATTGTTTCAAAGACTTGGAACAAGTCCCACGTGCCTCTGGGGCCATTTTCTCTAATGTTGGGATGATTTAGTCTGTATCTAGCTTGGCCAGTGGCTGGCACTCCGTGGTGTCAGCAGCTTTGATTGCAGTTTCTATTCTTGAGTGCACCATCTCCGAGCTCTGCTCTTTTCAGTGTCCAGCGCGATCTGGGTGTGCCCCATGGCCATCTCTTCATTTCGTCCAAACCACCGGTGTAGTGCTTCTTTAGTCTTTTCATTGATCCTGTCTTTGCTTCTGCGAAAAAGATCTCCAAGTAGTTCATCCTGGTCTTCATCTCTCTCACCTTCTGCATCATCGTCAAAATCTTCAAAAATATTTGTAGTGGTCATCATTGGATTCAGCATTGTGTGCAATGATTTCTGCTGTAAAATACAACATTGCACATGGAATTATGTGTTCACGCAGTATGCCGCCGAGTTCAAAGTCAGCCTTGAGTTTGGACGCTGAATATTGGCTTGACACTCCACGCTGTGGAGCTTCAGGAGGACTGAAGATATTAAAGAACGTTTCATTTAGTACAGTATTCATGATTGTTCTGCCAGCGCTTCGACCTTTGTGCTTCGCTTCCGTTTTCATTGTTGTTTTCAGTGTTACCTTTTTGCTCTCTCTCCAGTTGATCTTACAGCCCATGCACCCCATGATTTCTGGTTCATCAAAGAATGATTTAAGCGGCCCCAAATCCAACTGATATACTTTTCTGATCACCTCATTTGTGAAATACTCATTTGGCTCGAACCTAAATTCCAGAGTGAAGCTCCTCGGCTTCTCATGCTCTGTCCATTTAACATTCACGTCTTGCAGATGCTTCAATACGGGCTCGTCATGCTCCTGTATCATGCCACTGAGCCTGTGCACGTTCTTGAAGACTGTTAACCAGAATTGCAGAAAGCTTGCTAGTGGTTGTCTGATCCCTCGTCCTCCACCTGGATTTGTTCTGAATCCTCATCAACCGTGCGCACTCTACTATTTTGTAGGGATCTGTAGTATTCGGCTGGCCAGCCATCTGGCCGACCACACAGTTTCTCAACTAAGTTCAGGGCTTCACACCCATCAGCCCCCAGGATGGACTCACGTTTTGTTCACAATGGAGAACGGCACACTATGTCTTTTATTGTGCACCCACACTTCTAGGACACATTCCCCCATCATCTCAAACTCATTTCCACTGTGGTCGAGCAGTGCCCTTGGCTGTGTCACCACTTCCGGCGTCACCTGCAAACCGTGCAGATCACGCACACTCAGGAGGTTTGCCATCACATTTTATGTTTCACATTTCAGTTAAATTACAAGTTGCATAACGATACATAATACAAAGCAAAAACAACTAAGGAAATATTAAAATGACAAAAGAGAAAAAACAAAGAGATGAAAAAGAAAACAGAAACAAACAAAGATCATTATCAATATTTACATACGTTTCTCTCCTCCCTCTCTGTGACCATTGTCCTCTTTGGCTGATTTGCCTCTGCTGTACTCCCCAGTGTGGCTCGAACGTATATTCACTGGTATGTTCTTGCTGTTCACTCTGGTTTTCCACGGGCCCGTCCTCTGCGGCTTTGTCTCTTTCCCTCACGTTCTTTTTTGTGAACCTTCATCACCCCCTTCTTCCCTCCCCCAACCCTCTTCCTTCCACCCCCCACCTTTCCTTTTCTTTTATGTTCCATGGCTTGTCCATGAGCCCCTCTCCCCCTTTGCTCTACTGGTTGCTGGCTATGAAAAGGTCTTGGAATAAGTTGGTGAAAGGCTTCCACATCCTGTGGAAACCCTCTGCCGACCCCCAGATGACAAATTTTATCTTCTCCATTTGGAGGAATTCCGCCAGGGTGGACAGCCAGTCTACAGCTGTGGGTGGTGCTGCTGATCACCGGCTGAGCAGGATTCTTCGGCGAGCAATTAGAGAGGCCCCCCGGCCCACAAGGAGTTCTGGCTGCTCTGAGACGCTGAAGACCGTCATTTTTGGGCATGCATGGCTCCACCCTCACCCCCACAACCTTGGACATTGCCTCAAAGAAGATTGTCCAGAACCCGACAAGTCTGGGGCAGGTCCGGAACATGTGGACATGGTTGGCCAGGCTTCCCTGGCACCGTTCACATTTGTCTTCCACCCCCGGGAAGAATCTACTCATTTAGGTTCTAGTTAGGTGTGCTCTGTCCGCCACCTTTAGCTTGATTATGCTCAGCCCTGTGCATGTGGAGGTGGAGTTCGCCCTGTGTAGTGCTTCGACCCAGAGACCCCGCCTCTACTACTGTGCCTAATTCGTCCTCCCATTTTTCCCTTGTCTCATCCAGTTGGGAGCACACCTCCTCCAACAGTCGCCTATACAAGTCCTCACAGTTCCCCCTCCCTCGGTCGCCCCCAACCAACAATTCCTCAGTTACAAATATCCTGTTATCTGGAGGTTTGTCCCTGTTTCCCTGCGGAGGAAGTTTGTGACCTGTATGAATCTCACTTTGTTTCCTTTTAGTTGTTAGAACCGCTCCGTGAGTTTCCGTTGATAATCTGTTGTCTGTCTACATGTCTAACCGTCAGTGTCCCCTCGTCTGGTCTCCACCCTCTGAAGGTGGCGTCCATTGTTGCAGGAGTAAACCTGATGGGTGCCATAGTGGACATTTCGGTTAGGCCAAAGTGCTGTCTCATCTGATGCCACGTTCGGAGCGTGGTTTCTACCACTAGGCTTCTTGAGTACTTGGCTATTTGGATCCCCTTGTAGCGGAATTTGGTTTGGGTTCGTTTGAATGGTAGTCCTTCCAGCTCTGTCCCTCCTCCGTGCAGGTTCACCAGGAAGATTTCACTTTTGCTCAGGTTGAGTTTGTAGCCCAAGACAGCTCCGAACTCCTTTGGGAGCTTCATGATCTCTTCCATACTGGCTTTGGGGTTTGAGATGTAGAGGAGCAGGTCATCCGCATAGAGTGAAACCCTACTCTGGATACCTATTCAGCCCTTTGCCCTTTGTAGGTCAATTGCCGGTGACTTGGTTGCCGGAGCGAACAGCAGCTTTCTTTCTACTAATCTCTTTAAATCTGTGACCCAGAGTCACTGGCCTTTACCCAGGCCCCTCACAATTAAATATATTTCAGTCAAATCTCCACTCAGTGTCCTCTGTTCCAAGGAGAACAACTACAACCTATCTTGCCACACGGCTGCAATTTTCCAGTCCGAGCAACATCCAAATTCTCCCCTGTGCTCCCTCTAATACAATTACACTCTTTCTATAATTGGGTGACCAGATGTGTGGCCTAACTAACGTTTTATATAGTGTTATAATCCGGCAAATGGCAAAATGACAATTGCCATGCAAACCAAATCCTGAAGGGAAACTTGGCAAATGCACCACAACTCTCTTTTTTGTATGTTGACTACGAGAAGATCTGTGTACTGAATTCAGAGGACACAAATTCCAGGTGATTTTAAATATTAAATTAAAACATTTAAAAAAAATAAATTTAGAGAACTCAATACATTTTTCCAATTAAGGGCCAATTTGGCGTGGCCAATCCAAACCTGCACATTTTGGGTTGTGGGGGTGAAACCCACGTAAACACGGGGAGAATGTGAAAACTCCACACGGACAGTGACCCAGAGCTGGGATCGAACCTGGGATCTCGGACCTCAGCCCATGTCTGGATGTCGTTGAGCTCTTTCTTGCATTTGGACATTCATAGAATCCCTACAGTGCAGTAGGAGGCCATTTGGCCCATTCCCCTGCCCTATCCCCACAATCCCCTGCATTGATCATGGTCAATCCACTTAACCTGCACAATTTTGAAAGCCAGGAGGCAATTTAGCATGGCAATCCGCCTAACCTTCACATCTTTGGACCGTGGGAGGAAACCGGAGCACCCGGAGGAATAATAATAATCTTTTATTGTCACAAGTATGAAGTTACTGTGAAAAGTCCCTAGTCGCCACATTCTGGCGCCTGTTTTGGTAAGCCGGCACGGGAATTGAACCCACACTGCTGGTCTTGTTCTGCAAAAACCAGCTGTCTAGCCCACTGAGCTAAACCAGCCCGGAAACCCACGGAGAAAACGTACAAGCTCCACACAGTCGCTCAAAGCTGGAATTGAACCCAAGTCCTTGGTACGGTGAAGCAGCAGGGCTAGCCACTGTGCCATTGTGCTGTCCATGCTATCAGGTCAAGCATAGCAGGACAAATTGGTGGTTATTCAAGCAAGCTTGAAGAACTGAATAGCGTACCCCTGTTCCTCTTATAGTCTTATGATCATCACTATCTTTCAAAAAATTATTTTACAGGATGTGTGCGTCGCTGGATCAGCCAGCATTCATTTATTTACCTGATTGTGCTACGCCCCTGAGAAAATAATTTCATAGAATTTCAATGCAGAAGAAGGGCACCCGGCCCATCGAGGGACGTGAGATACAAAATTAATATTTCTCATCGGTATTCATTGTTGAGAAAGGCATGGATGTTAGGGAACTTGGGGAAATAAATAATGATGTCTTGAGTCATAGATAGAGTCATAGAAATTTACAGTGCAGAAGGAGGCTATTTGGCCCATCAAGTCTGCACCGGTCCTTGGAAAGAGGCCACATCTGCACTCTATCCCCTTAAACCCACCCCACCTTTTTTTGGACACTAAGGGCAATTTAACATGGCCAATCCACCTAACCTGCGCATCTTTGGACTGTGGGAAGAAACCGGAACACCCGGAGGAAACCCACGCGGACACGGGGAGAACGTGCAGACTCCATACAGACAATGACCCAAGCCGGGAATCGAACCTGGGACCCTAGAGCTGTGAAGCAACTGTGCTAACCACAGGAGTGCATATATTACAGAGAAGGAGGTGCTGGAAGTCTTAAAGCGCATCAAGGTAGATAAATCCCCAGGACCTGATGAAATGTATCCCAGAACGTTGTGGGAGGCTAGGGAGGGAAATGAGGGTCCCCTCGCAGAGATATTTGAATCGTCGACAGCTACAGAAGATTGGATGATCTTAAATTTGTGCCTTGTTTAAGAAGGGCCACAGGGAAAAGCCTGGGAAATACAGACCAGTGAGCCTAACGTCAGTGGTGGGTAAGTTGGTCGAAGGTATTCTGAAAGACAGGATCTACAAGCATTCTGAGAGGCAAGGACTGATTAGGGACAGTCAGCATAGCTTTGTGAGTGGAAAATCATGTCTCACGAATTTGATTGAGTTTGTTGAAGGCAGATGAGGGCAGCGCAGTCGACGTTGTCTACACGGATTATAGCAAGGCCTTTGACAAGGTACCGCATGTTAGTTTGTTGCATAAGGTTAAACCTCATGTTTTCCAGGGTGAGGTAGCCAATTGGATACAAATTGGCTTGACAACAGAAGACAAAGGGTGGTTGTAGAGGGTTGTTTTTCAAACTGGAGGCCTGTGAGCAGCGGTGTGCCTCAGGGATCCACTCTTATTTGTTATTTATATTAATGGTTTGGATGAGAATTTACGAGGCATGGTTAGTAAGTTTGCAGATGACACCAAGATTGGTGGCATTGTGGACAGTGAAGAAGGTTCTATAAGATCGCAACAGAATCTTGACCAATTGGGCCAGTGGGCCGATGAATGGCAGATGGAGTTTAATTTGGATAAATGCGAGATGTTGCATTTTGATAGATTGAATCAGGGCAGGACCTGCTCAGTTAATGGTAGGGAGTTGGGGAGAGTTACAGAACAAAGAAATCTAGGGGAACAGGTTCATAGCTCCTTGAAGGTGGAGTCGCAGATGGACAGGGTGGTGAAGAAGGCATTCAGCATGCTAGGTTTTATTGGTCAGCATATTGAATACAGGAGTTGGGACATCTTGTTGAAGTTGTACAATATATTAGTAAGGCCACACAAGTTCTGGTCAACCTATTATAGAAAATATATTATTAAACTAGAAAGAGTGCAGAAAAGATTTACTAGGATGCTACCAAGACTGATGGTTAGAGTTGTAAGGAGAGGCTGGATAGACTAGGACTTTTTTTCCCTAGAGCGTAGGAGGCTTAGGGGTGATCATAATAATGATAATCTTTATTATTGTCACAAGTAGGCTTACATTAACACTGCAACGAAGTTACTGTGAAAATTCCGAGTCGCCACACTCAGGCGCCTGTTCAGGTCACAGAGGGAGAATTCAGAATGTCCAATTCACCTAACAGCACGTCTTTCAGGACTTGTGGGAGGAAACCAGAGCACCCGGAGGAAACCCACGCAGACACGGGGAAGAACGACTTCCGGTGGCGGCGATGTTCGAGTGAGCCGCACATTCGGCGGGCCCTCACTCCGGCGGGGCTTAACAGCTGATTCCCCGCGATAGCGGGACCACGGGGGCGGCAAAAAGGCTGCCGTGGAAGGAAGAGGAGAGCGGGCTGCAGCAGATGGAAGCGTGGGAGGCCAGCAGGTAGAGGAAGAAAGAGAGAGAGAGAGACGGAGGCAAGGAGGAAACTGACCTGAAGGGTAAGATGGCGGACCCACGGACCTTCCTTCCTCCAGGACAAAGAAAAAAAGTTTGGAGTTGCTGAGGAGGGACAGCTTGGACCCACTTCAGATGCCCAGGAGGTAAAATTTAAGGAGCTGGGCGAAGGAAGGCGGCAGAGAAGGTGCTGAGGAGCGGGCTGCGGCACATGGAACAGCGGGATTCCAGAAGGCAGAAGAAGAAGGAGAAAAAGGGACAGAGACAAGGACCTGAAGAAAATTACCTGGGACCTAAGATGGCGGACACACGGACCCCGGACTCAGCAATCCAGCTGGCGCTGGATAACATGCTCCAGGTAATGAAGTCCAGTTTTGAAGCGCTGAAGCGGGACAGCTTGGACCCAATCCAGAAAGCGGTGGATCAGCTGAACCAGAGGCTGGATGCCCAGGATGTTAAAGTTAAGGAGCTGGGAGAGGCAGTGGAGGAGCAGGCGGGTGCGCAAACGGTTGCAGCGCTAGAAGTTGACGGCCTGAAAGAGCGGCAGAGAAGACTGCTGGACAGAGTGGAGGAGCTGGAGAATAGAGTCCGCAGGAACAATCTGAGGATGGTCGGCCTCCCGGAGGGGGCTGAGGGAGCTGATGCTGCGGCGTTTGTAGCAGACCTGCTGAAGCAGCTGATGGGGGCCGAAGCCTTTCCGCGACCGCTGGAGCTGGAGGGGGCACACAGAGTGCAGGCAAGGCAGGGGCGGCTGGGCGGACCCCCCCCCCCCCCCCCCCCCCCCGCCCGATGGTGATTAGGTTCCACAGGTTCGTGGACAAGGAGCGGGTGCTGCAGTGGGCAAAGAGCGCCAGGAGCAGCACGTGGAACAACAGTGTTCTCCGCATTTATCAGGACCTAAGCCAGGAGGTGGCTCGGCGGCGAGCAGCCTTTAAGAATGTCAAGGAGGTGCTGTTCAAGAAGCACGTGAAGTTTGGTCTGCTGTTCCCAGCTCGGCTATGGGTCACGCACCAGGGTCAACACCACTACTTCTCCGAGCCCGAAGAAGCGATGGATTTTGTGAGGGACCTGGGGCTGGTCCCGAAAGGAGGCCCCAAGGACGCGAGTTAGGGCCCGAGGATTTCTGTGGGAAGGAATGCTGAATGTGCCTGGACTGCTGCTCAACGGTTTGCTGGGCCAAAGGGGCCAAGCGGAACATTTGAGACTCTTTCCTTTGTTCATGGACATTTATGTGCTTTTTCTCTTTTTTCTGTGTTTTTTTTTTCCTGTTTGGACTGGTTTGTGCTTTTTGTGTAGCTCGCGGAAGACACTGGAGCCGGCTTGCCCCAGTGGGTGGGGAGGAGGACGGGGAAACAAGGGGAATGAGACAGGAAGGCGCCGGAGTGTTGAGTCACCGGGCTAGCAGATTGGCTAGTCAAGGGAGTCAGATGGGGGGGAAGTTACAGCCAGTAGATGGCAGGGGTGGGGGTATCGGGGGATGGGGTTAGGGGAGGGGGGGTTGTTCTGCTGATGGGAGAGGGACTTGAAATAGGCACTGGAAAGGAGGTCGAGGGTGGAGGCAGCCAAAGGGCGGGCCAGGAATGGCGCGACGCACGGGTCAGGGGCCGGCCCGAGAAAGGCTATGGCTGACCGGCGGGGTGGGGGGGGTGGGATGTGCCCCCCGACCAGGCTGATCACCTGGAACGTCAAGGGACTGAATGGGCCGGTTAAGAGGGTGCGGGTGTTCGCGCACTTGCGGGCCCTGAGGGCGGACGTAATTATGTTGCAGGAGACACATCTGAAAGTGTCAGACCAGACCAGGCTAAGGAAGGGCTGGATTAGCCAGGTCTTCCACTCGGACTTGGACTCGAAGTCCAGAGGGGTGGCAATCGTGATCAACAAGCGCGTGCAATTTGAGGCAGAGGGCATATCCGCAGACAGGGGGGGCAGATACCTGATGGTACGGGGCAGACTGGAGGGGAGAAGAGTGGTGCTGGTAAATATATATGCCCCGAACTGGGATGACGTGGACTTCATTAAAAGAGTGCTGGGGAAGATCCTGGACTTGGATTCTCGCAGGCTAATAATGGGAGGGGACTTTAACATGGTCCTTGACCCGACTTTGGATCGGTCGTGTCCCAGAACGGGTAGACTCTCAGCAATGGCAAGGGAGCTGAAAGGGTTAATGGAGCAAATGGGGGCAGTGGACCCCTGGAGAGATGGACAGCCAACAGGAAGGGGCTACTCGTTTTACTCGCACGTCCATAAAGTATATTCCAGGATAGATTTCTTTGTACTAAGCAGGGACTGTATGGGGGAGGTAAAGAACACGGAATACTCAGCAATTACCATTTCAGACCATGCCCCGCATTGGGTGGACCTGCAGTTCGGGGGAGCGAGCTATCAACGCGCGATGGAGGCTAGAGGTGGGACTGCTGTCGGAGGAGGGGATCTGCGAGAGGCTTCGGAAATGTATAAAAAATTACCTGCAGGTGAATGACACTGGGGAGGTCTCAGCGGCGACCTTGTGGGAGGCGCTAAAGGCAGTAGTGCGGGGGGGGGCTGATTTCAATTGGGGCCCACAGAGCCAAGGCAGACCGGGCAGAGATGGATAGATTGGTCAGGGAAATGGGTCGGATAGATGAAGAGCACGCGGAGTCCCCGGGGAAGGCTTTACTCAGGGAGAGGCAGAGACTACAGGCGGAACTGGGGGCACTATCCACGAGCAGGGCCGTGGAACAGCTTAGGAAGGCGAGGGGAGTGGTGTACGAGCATGGGGAAAAGGCTAGCAGACTGTTAGCGCAGCAACTCAGGAGGAGGGAGGCGGCCAGGGAAATAGGTAGAGTGAGGGACGAGGGGGGGCGCAAAGTGGAGGATCCGGCTGAATTGAATAGGGTATTCCGGGACTTCTATCGTAAGCTGTATACTTCGGAGCCGCCGGAAGAACCGGAGGGGATGAAAAGGTTTCTGGACGGGTTAACATTCCGAACAGTTGGGGGGGGGGGCGAGTGGAAGAGCTGGGGGCCCCTATTAGAGTAGAGGAGGTATTGGGGGGCCTAAAGGCCATGCAGTCGGGGAAGTCCCCGGGGCCGGATGGATACCCAGTAGAGTTTTATAGGAAGTTCTCTGAGCTGGTGGGCCCGGTCTTGGCGAGGGTTTTCAATGAGGCAAGGGACAGAGGGACCCTGCCGTCGACAATGTCACAAGCCACCATATCTCTGATATTGAAGCGGGGTAAAGACCCGGAGGTGTGCGGGTCCTATAGGCCAATCTCCCTGATTAATATAGACGCCAAGCTCCTGGCAAAGGTACTGGCGGGTAGAATGGAGGACTGTGTACCGGAGGTGATTGGGGAGGATCAAACGGGGTTCGTGAAAGGTAGGCAGCTGGCGGCCAATCTGAGGAGATTGCTCAATGTGATAATGATGCCCCCGGCGGGTAGAGAGGTGGAGGTAGTGGTGGCAATGGACGCCGAGAAGACCTTTGACTGGGTGGAGTGGGACTATCTATGGGAGGTGCTCGGACGGTTTGGGTTCGGGGAGGGATTGGTGGATTGGATTAAATTATTATATCAGGCCCCGAGGGCCAGCGTCAGGACCAACAGAGAAGTGTCGGAGTACTTCAGGTTGTACCGAGGGACCAGACAGGGCTGCCCGCTCTCCCCGCTGCTGTTTGCGCTGGCCATAGAGCCTCTGGTCATTGCGCTGAGAGCTGCAGAGGGTTGGAAGGGGATGGTGAGGGGCGGGGCTGAACACAGGGTTTCTCTTTATGCAGACGACCTGCTCCTGTACGTGTCGGACCCAGTGGCCGGGATGGGAACTATACTGGGAATGCTGAGGAAGTTCGGCCAGTTCTCAGGATACAAATTAAACACGGTCAAGAGTGAAATGTTTGTGGTCCAGGCAAGGGGCCAGGAGAACAAATTGAGAGGGCTACCGTTTAGGCTAGTTGAGGAAAATTTCCGGTATTTGGGAATCCAGGTGGCACGAGACTGGGGCAGGCTGCATAAGTTAAATTTGGCCAGGGTGGTGGAGCAAATGAAGGGAGAGTTTCGGAGATGGGATGCACTCCCGCTGTCGCTGGCAGGGAGGGTGCAGACTGTAAAGATGACAATCCTCCCTCGATTTTTGTTTATTTTTCAGTGCCTCCCGATCTTTATCCCACAGTCCTTCTTCAAAAGAGTTAACGGGCTGATCATGAGCTTTGTCTGGGCGGGAAAGTCTCCGCGGATGAAGAAGGCGATGTTGGAGAGGAACCGCAGCGAGGGAGGGCTGGCTTTGCCGAGTCTGGTCAATTATTACTGGGCGGCCAACATCGCTATGATAAGGAAGTGGATGGTGGGTACGGGGTCTATTTGGGAGCGGGTGGAGGCGGCTTCGTGCAGGGGCTCCAGCTTGGAAGCCCTGGTCACGGCTCCTCTACCACTGCCGCCGGCCAAGTACACCACCAGCCCGGTAGTGGTGGCGACCCTGCAGATATGAGGCCAGTGGAGGAGGCATGTCGGGGAGATGGGGGCGTCTGTCTGGGTGCCAATCTGCGACAACCATCGGTTTGCCCCCGGCAGTATGGATGGGGGGTTCCGAGTATGGCGGCGAGCAGGGGCGGGAAGGGTGGGTGATATGTTCCTGGAAGGGAGCTTCGTGAGTTTGAGGAGCTTGGAGGAGAAATTTGGGTTGGTAAGGGGAAATGATTTTAGATACCTACAGTTGCGGGACTTTGTTCGTAGACAGGTCCCATCTTTCCCGCGCCTCCCGCCAATGGGGATCCTCGACAGAATAGTCTCTAGGAGGGAAGAAGGGGAGGGCAGAGTCTCGGGTATATATAAGGTGCTCATGAGGGAGGAAGGGTCCCAGACAGAGGAACTGAAACTTAAATGGGAGGAGGAGCTAGGCGGGGAAATGGAGGATGGGCTGTGGGCAGAGGCCCTGAGTAGGGTAAATTCGACCGCGACATGTGCTAGTCTCGGGCTGATCCAATTTAAGGTCGTTCACCGGGCCCATATGACGGTGGCTCGGATGAGCAAATTTTTCGGGATAGAGGACAAATGCGCTAGGTGCGCGGGAGGACCAGCGAACCATGTTCACATGTTTTGGGCATGCCCTGAGCTGAGGGGGTACTGGGAGGGATTTGCGGGGGTCATGTCCCAGGTGCTAAAAACAAGGATGGTGATGAGTCCAGGGGTGGCAATTTTTGGGGTTTCGGAAGACCCGGGCTTCCAGGGGGAGAAAGAGGCCGATGTGTTGGCCTTTGCTTCCCTGATAGCCCGGCGACGAATATTATTGGTGTGGAGGGACTCAAAGCCCCCAAAGACCGAGTGGTGGCTTGCGGACATGTCGAGTTTCCTGGGGATGGAAAAAATTAAGTTCGCCTTGAGGGGATCTGTGCAGGGGTTCACCCGGAGGTGGCAACCATTTATTGACTTCTTTGCGGGAGGGTGAGCGTCAGCAGGGGGGTGGGGGGAGGGGGGGGTAGAGTAGAGTAGGAGGGAAAATATGACGGGTAGTACCGGTGGGAGGGGAGCGGGCTTGTGCAATATGTTACGATGGAAGTATTAAAAGTACGTAGATGTTTGCACATTTTTGCCTTTTTTGCTTCCTTTCTGATGATGTCTGTAACTGTTTATAAAGCCAAAAACTACCTCAATAAAATTGTTTATTAAAAAAAAAAGACACGGGGAAGAACGTGCAGACTCCACACAGATAGTGACCCAAGAGGGAATTGAACATGAACCCTGATGCTGTGAAGCAACTGTGCTAACCACTGTGCTATCGTGCTGCCCTAGAGAGAGGTCTATAAAATAATGAGGGGCATAGATAAGTCAACATATTTTCCCAAAGGTAGGGGAGTCTAATCCTAGAGGGCATAGGTTTAAGGTAAGAGGGAAGAGATACAAAAGGGTTCAGAGGGTCAATTTTTCCACACAGAGGATGGTGAGTGTTTGGAACGAGCTGCCAGATGCAGTTGTAGAGGAAGGTACAATTTTGTCTTTAAAAAAGCATTTGGACAGTTATATGGGAAAGCTGGGTACAGAGGGTTATGGGCCAAATGCAGGCAATTGGGACTAGCTTAGTGGTTAAAACTAGGCAGCATGAACAAGTTGAGCTGAAGGGCCTGTTTTCATGCTGTCAACCTGTATGAGTCTGCACCAGCTCGCAGAAGCAGCACCCCACCCAAGCCAAATGCAATAAGTTATCAGCAGGACTCCAAACTGAAAATGTCATGGGCATTTAGATAAATGAGGATATAACTTGCATTCTCATTCTCTCATTCCCTCTTTAATGAGTGATGATATACCAATTTTCAGCTCGGCAACACCTATCCTCTCATATACAGATTCTCAGGTTAAGAATGTAGCCCTTTGTGCCTGCCCTGCCATTCAATAAGATCATGGCTGATCTGGTTGTGGTTTCAGCTCCACCTTCTTGTCTGTCCCCCATAATCCTTTGTCTCTCAAAAATCTATCTAACTCAGCCTTGAATAAATTCAATGACCCAGCCGCCACTGCTTTCTGAGGAAGACAATTGCAGTTGCTTCACAACCAAAAGATTCCTTTGAATTGCAGGTGCTATTGTGTAAGCAAGACAATGTACCCACACAAAATGGTATTTTTTCCAGTCATAGTGGACTGCTTGCAGCATGAGCTGGCCTATTAATAATCTTTATTAATGTCATAAGTAGGCTTACATTAACACTGCAATGAAGTTACTGTGAAAAGCCCCTAGACGCCACATTCCGGCGCCTGTTCGGGTCACAGAGGGAGAATTCAGAATGTCCATTCACCTAACAGCACGTCTTTCGGGACTTGTGGGAGAAACCGGAGCATCCGGAGGAAACCCATGCAGACACGGGAGAACGTGCAGGCTCCGAACAGACAGTGGCCCAAGCTGGGAGTCGAACCTAGGACCCTGGAGCTGTGAAGCCACAGTGCTAACCACTGTGCTTCCTAATTGCTCCAGCAGCAACTGAATATTAATTTTGTTTCTGCCATTCAAGCAGCCAATGATTTTTAGGCTATTCATGGACCTGAGAGGCTTTGGAAAGAAATGACCATCTGTGTTACTTTATTCTCGAGAGCAGTTCCTGGCACATTAATTTTAAAAATGGGGCTAAACAGAAATAAAAGCATATAAAGTGATGATATGAAAACCGATAATAAAAGGCAGAGTTACTGTCTGTCATGGCATGGAGCATTTTGGATTATTGAGCCTCCTGCTTAGATTCCAGCTTGTAACTCACTCCTTCATATCCAGAATTCAGCATCATTCTTCCCCCTTGATTAGATTGCACCCCCGCCCTTGAACCCTGTGAGGTATGTTTTCTCATTTACAGAACACATGTTGCAAATTGCTTTGATGAACAAACTCTTTTTATTAATACATGGAAATTGAATCCTGTGAAAATGCTTATTTTCAGAGACGACCAGAAAGCCGTGGGAAAGATCAAGCACTGTAAATGGCAACAAATCCCCAGTAATATCCAGGTAAGATCATACAGCTTTAGGACAACATATGATGCAGGTAGACAGTCTGGTGCCATAACACAATGGTATAATAATTATTTACAAATTGTATATTCTATAAGAGAATGTGAATCTGTTCTGCATTAGTAAGTATCTGATGTGAAACAAGTTGCCAGGGAGGTGCAGGTGAAACGACATTGAGGTGGAATAATCTCCCAGAAATACTTTGGTTAATGAGTGATTTTAATCAGCTTTGACCTGACAGTTGCTCCTCGTTGTTGTAGAACGCTTGTAGGGAAGGAGCAATAAATTGTAAAAGTATATATAGCTTGTTCCACTATAAACAAGACTTAATAATGTTACATTATTGTTCTGTTGTACCCATCTGACCAAACTAGTGGCGTATGTATACAAATACTGCTGCAACTTTTTAAAAAGAGTTTAGGTGATACCATTTGCCTGGTGTCTGTTTTTTCATTATGTCAACTTGGCTCAGTAGTAGCACTGCCTTCTCTGAATCAATGGTTATGGGTGGAAGCCCTACCACAGGACTGATCACATAATATCAGCTGACTTTTTGAATCTCAGCTGACTTTTTGGTCCAGGTCTGAGGCAGTACAGAATCATCAACCCAGAAACTTGCCTTCATGAAGCATAGCAGGACGATTAGTGTCACTTGTACCGAGGTACAGTGAAAAGTATTGTTCTGGCCGATCGTTCCATACATGAAAACATTGAACATATGATCAATACATGAGGATACATAATGTAAATACATAAACATAGACAGTGGGTGAAGTATACGGTATATAGTGTTACAACTGCAGAGAAGATACGTATTTAAGAACTCAGCGACCAACTTAAATGTGTATGCCACCATCACAGACTTCATCAGCAAATGTGTGGACGACTGCGTGCCAAAGAAAGCAGTATGTACATTCCCCAACCGGAAACCATGGCTCAATCGCGAGATTGACTCCCTACTGAAGGACAGGTCTGAGGTGTTCAAGTCAGGCGACCCTGACCTATACAAGAAATTAAGGTACAACCTCCGCAAAGCCATCCGAGATGCCAAGAGAGAATATCAAACCAAGGTAGAGTCACAGGCAGACTCTCAGCGATTGTGGCAAGGCCTAAACAACATAACGGGCTACAAAGCAAAGCCGAGCAGTATCTCCGACAGCAGCGCACCGATCCCCAATGAACTCAGTGCATTCTTTGCTTGTTCGAG
Organism: Scyliorhinus canicula; assembly: GCF_902713615.1. Classification (NCBI taxonomy): domain Eukaryota; kingdom Metazoa; phylum Chordata; class Chondrichthyes; order Carcharhiniformes; family Scyliorhinidae; genus Scyliorhinus; species Scyliorhinus canicula. The sequence goes on along the minus strand of NC_052151.1, from coordinate 5,468,101 downwards.
CAAGAAACCAATGGTCCGCTGTCGAGTGCCACACCCATACCCACCATCACAGCTTCCGAAGTCAGATCGGCCTTCCTGAAAGTGAACCCTCGGAAGGCGACAGGTCCGGACGGGATCCCTGGTCATGCACTCGGAGCCTGTGCGGACCAGCTGGCAGATGTGTTCACGGACATCTCTAACCTGTCCCTACTCCACTCCCAGCTCCCCACCTGCTTCAATAAGACCACCATCATACCGGTGCCAAAGAAGGACCAGGTAAAATGCCTCAATGACTACCGTCCGGTGGCCCTGACTTCAGTCGTAAAGAAGTGCTTTGAGAGGTTGGTCATGAAGCGCATCACCTCCATACTCCCAGAATGCCTTGATCCACTGCAACACGCATATCACCACAACCGGTCCACAGCAGACATCATCTCCTTGGCTCTGCATTCATCCCTAGAGTATCTCGACAACAAGGATTCCTACATAATAATAATAATTGCTTATTGTCACAAGTAGGCTTCAATGAAGTTACTGTGAAAAGCCCCTAGTTGCCACATTCCGTGGCCTGTTCGGGAAGGCCAGTACAGGAATTGAATCCGCGCTGCTGGCATTGTTATGCATCGCAAGCCAGCTATTTAGCCCACTGTGCTAAACCAGCCCCATAGACTATATTAGACTACTATTTATTGACTACGACTCCGCCAAGCTCATATCATAGCTCCAAAACCTAGGACTTGGCTCCTCACTCTGCAACTGTATCCTCGACTTTCTGACCCACAGGCCAAAAACAACGCCTCCTCCACAATAGTCCTCAATACCAGGGCCCCACAAGGCTGCGTACTTAGCCCCCTACTATACTCCCTGTACACACACAACTGCGTGGCAAAACATGGTTCCAACTCCATCGACAAGATTGCTGACGATACGACCATAGTGGGCCGGAATTTAAATAACGACGAGTCAGAATAGAGGAGGGAGATAGAGAACATAGTGGAGTGGTGCAGCAACAACAATCTATCGCTCAATGCCAGCAAAACTAAAGAGCTGGTCATCGACTTCAGGAAGCAAAGTACTGTACACACCCCTGTCAGCATCAACGGGGCCGAGGTGGAGATGGTTAGCAGCTTCAAATTCCTTGGGGTGCACATCTCCAAAAATCTGTCCTGGTCCACCCATGTTGACGCTATCACCAAGAAAGCACAACAGGCCTATACTTCCTCAGGAAACTAAGGAAGTTCGGCATGTCCACATTAACTCTTACCAACATTTACAGATACACCATATAAAGCATCCTATCTGGCTGCATCACAGCCTGCTTTGGCAATTGCTCGGCCCAAGACCGCAAGAAATTTTGGAGAGTCGTGAACACAGCCCAGTCCATTGACTCCATCTACACTTCCTGCTGCGGGGGAAAGTGGGCAGCATAATCAAACATCCCTCCCACCCGGCTTACTCAGTCTTCCAACTTCTTCCATCGGGGAGGAGATACAGAAGTCTGAGAACAACACACGAACAGACTCAAAAACAGCTTCTTCCCCGCTTTTACCAGACTCCTAAACGAGCCTCTTATGGACTGACCTGATTAATGCTACACCCCTGCTTCTCCCGATGCCGGTGTTATGTAGTTATATTGTGTACCTTGTGTTGCCCTATTATGTATTTTATTTTATTTTATTTTTATGTACTTAATGATCTGTTGAGCTGCTCGCAGAAAAATACTTTTCTCTGTACCTTGGTACACGTGACAATAAAAAAAATCCAATCTAAGATACAGATCCAATCAGTTCAGTCCATAAGATCAGTTCAGACCCTAAGAGGGTAATTTAGGAGTCTGGAAACAGCGAGGAAGAAGTTGTTTTTGAATCTATTGGTGCGTGTTCGCAGACTTTTCTATCTTCTGCCTGATGGAAGACATTGGAAGAGAGAATAACCCGGGTGGGAGGGGTCTTTGATTATGCTCTCCGCTTTCCCAAGGCAGCAGGAGGTGTCAACAGAGTCAGTGGATGGGAGGCGAGCTCGCATGATGGACTGGGCTGTGTTCACGACTCCTGTAGTTTTCTTGGGCTGAGCAATTGCCGTACCAGGTTGTGATGCAGCCAGATAGAATGCTTTCTATGGTGCACCTGTAAAAGTTGGTTAGTCAATGTGGACATGCTGAATTTCCTTAGTTTCCTGAGGATGTATAGGCGCTGTTGTGCTTTCTTGGTCGTAGCCTCGACTCCTAAAAGACCCGCCTATGGGCTGATCTAATTAATACTACATTCTTGTATGCTTCACCCGATGCCGGTGTCTATGTAATTGCATTGTGTCCTTTATGTTACCCTTTTATGCATTTCCTTTTCTTGTACTAAGTGATCTGTTTGAGCTGCATGCAGAAAAATACTTTTCACTGTACCTCGGTACATGTGACAATAAACAAATCCAATCCAATCCTCCTTGCCATCAGTCTTTTGCATGTTATTTGGGTCTTTCACTGTGAAGGCCGACACAAAATACCTGTTTAATGCCTCGGCCATTTCCTCATTACCCATTATTTATTCCCCCTTCTCATCCTCTAAAAGACCAATGTTGACCTTAGCCACTCTTTTATGTTTTTTATATTTGTAGGAACTTTTGCTATCTGTTTTTATATTCTGAGCTAGTTTACTCTCATAATCTATCTTACGTTTCTTTATAGTTTTTTTGTTGCTTTTTGTTAACTTTTAAAGATTTTCCAATCCTCCAGTTTCCCAATAATCTTTGCCACTTTGTATGCCTTTTCTTTCAACTTGATATCCTCCTTTATTTCCTTAGATATCCATGGCTGATTAGCCCTTTTCCTACTGTCCTTCCTTTTCACTGGTATCTACTTTTGCTGAGCATTGTGAAAAATCTCTTTGAAAGTCCTCCACTGTTTCTTAATTGTCCCACCATAAAGTTTTTGCTCCCAGTCTACCTTAGCCAACTCCTCCCTCATCCCATTGCAATCTCCTTTGTTTAAGCTGAAGGCACTGGTATTGGATTTTACATTCTCATCCTCCATCTGTATTTTAAATTCAGCATGCTGTGATCGCTCCTCCCGAGAGGATTCCTAATTCTGAGAGCATGAATTATTCCTGTCTCGTTACACAGGACCAAATCTAGGATAGCTTGCTCTCTCGTCGGTTCCATTACATACTGTTCGAGGAAACTATAGCGGCTCCTCAAGGCTGCCTTGACCGACCTGGTTTAACCAATCGACATGTAGTTTAATATCCCCGACATATAGATTAAAATCTCCCATGATAATTGGCCTACCATTTTCACATGCATCAGTTGTTTCTTTGTTTATTGCCTATCCTAATGTGATACTATTATTTGATTGCTTATAAACTACACCTATCAGTGACCTTTTCTCCTTACTATTTCTAATTTCCACCCAAATGGATTCAACCCCTTTCGCTATAGAATCTATATCATCTCTCACTACTGCCCTGATGTCATCCTTAAATATCAAATCTATACCACTTCCCTTACCTTCTTGTCTGTCCTTCCAAATAGTCTGATACCTCTGGATATTTAACACTCAGTCGTGACCACCCTGCAACCATGGACGTGATTCTCCGTTTATGTCAACGCCGGTGCAGAATTTGTGAAGTTTCACGACAGTATAACTGCCGTTGAACCTGGATTGATTCAGCAACTGTTATGGGGCTAGCACCAACGCCACATGGAACACAATCAATTCCAATGAAAAACGGTGCGGGATTGACACTTGGGAGGCTGACAAGCTGCAGCCGCATATACACATTACACTCCCCACACACACACATCCCAGCCAAGAAGAGGGTACTGATGACGCTGGAGCATGCTCATACCGCTCCTGGATTGGCTGGGGCCAGAAGGCACCTAGGGGGGTGCCCTGGGGGGGACACCCATACAACCAGTGGTCCTAAGTTCACAGTAGGCTGTTAGTGGCATGCACAGCCTTAGAATGAGGATCCAGTTGCAGAGGGAGGAGCCAGGTCCTAGGTTTTGGAGTTTGGATATGAGCTTGGCTGGGATTATGGTGTTGAAGGCAGAGCTGTAGTCAATAAATAGGAGTCTGATGTAGGATTTCTTGTTGTCGAGTTGCTCCAGGGATGAATGTAGGGCCAGGGAGATGGTGTCTGCTGTGGACCGGTTGTGGCAGTATGCAAATTGCAGTGGATCAAGGCATTCTGGGAGTATGGAGTTGATGTGTCTCATGACCAACCTCTCAAAGCACTTCATTATGATAGATCTCAGGGCCACCACTGGGTTGTCGTTGAGGCACGTTGCCTGGTTTTTCTTTGGCACTGGTATCATAGTGGCCTTCTTGAAGCTGGTGGGAACCTCGGAATGGAGTAGGGAGAGGTTGAAGATGTCCGCAAACACATCTGCCAGTTGTACTGCGCAGGATCTGAGTGCACAACCAGGAACTCTGTCAGGACCCATTGCTTTCCATGGTTTTGAGAAAACCAATCTGACTTCTGATGCTACGACGGTAGGTATGGGTTTATCCAAGGCTGCTGGGCAGTTGACAAGCCATTTGTTAGCTTCCTGCTCAGAACAAGCATTGAATGGATTGAGTTCATCAGGGAGGGGTGCATTGTTTTGTTTTTTTTTGTGTTTTTTTTTATAAATTTAGATTAGCCAATTATTTTTTCCAATTAAGGGGCAATTAAGCGTGGCCAATCCACCGACTCTGCACATTTTTGGGTTGTGGGGGCGAAACCCACGCAGACACGGGGAGAATGTGCAAACTCCACACGGACAGTGACCCAGAGCCGGGATCGAACCTGGGACCTCAGCGCCGTGAGGCGGTTGTGCTAACCACTAGGCCACTGTGCTGCCCTGAGGGGTGCATTGTTGCCGGAGATTCTACTCGGCTTTGTAGCCCGGCCGTCCCTGATGGCTTTGTGGAGGCCGTACCTGGATTGCTTGTGTAGGTCAGGGTCGCCTGTCTTGAAAGCCTCAGACCAGGACGTCAGTCGGGAATGAATCTCCCAGTTAAACCATGGTTTCTGGTTGGGGAAACACACGTATTACCTTCTTTGGCACGCAATCTTGTACAAACTTATTGATGAAGCTGTGATGGTGATGGCATACTTGTCTAGGTTGGCCACTGAGTTTCTAAATATGGACCAGTCCACTGTCTGCAAGCAGTCGCCATGATCCCTTCTGTTGCCTCGGACATGCACTGGACAACCTTCTGAACCGGATATATTTAGTTATCTTGGCTGTGCATTTGAATTTTCTTTTTCATTTTTCGGTGGTGATTGTGGCCATTTTACAGAGAACTCCTTTGTTCTTCAAATCATAATATTTGGGTGGGATTCTGTGTCGACATGTAGTCGACACAGCGACACCGGAATCGTGATCGGGCAGAGAATTGCACGTCAGCCAAAAATCGAGGTCGCGTCGGGCACATGCTCTGACACCTCAATAAAGGAGGGAATGTGTTGCACGCCCTGTGCTGGCATGGGCATGACAATTGAACAGTAACGGCCATTAGCAGATCAATAACGGGCCCAACCCGGTAGTCTGCGGTCTTCCATAATGTTCCACCTCCACCATGAGGAAGTGACGCCTGCTTGTGGTTTTTTAAAATAGGAACTTTCCCACTATGGCTGCTGAGGGTGAGAGAGGAGGTAAGACATGTTTCCAAAGGTGCAACAATGGGCTGCCAGTTGTGCCACTGGTTGAGGGAGGCGCCTGCCAGGGCTGGGGGGCGTAGCTGGGGGCGACCATTGGCCGTTGACCCGGGGTATCCCCCCAGGTCCGGCCACGGGCTGCCATTGTCGTAGTTTGCGAGGCAGCCATCTGTCTGTGCACTCCACTGACTACCCACCGTGTCCCGTAAATGTACAAAGCGTCACCGGCTGTATGGGTGTCCACACCCTCACAGGCCACCCCCAGGAATCCCCAGACCCCAGCCGACCCATCAGTGGGATGTGCATATCCCAGCGCATCCATGGGCTGGCACTCCTCAGTGCATCCATCCGAGGCGCGAGGGGGAGGATTGCATAGCACACCCCAAAGGTGGACACATGCACCATGGCTTTGCCACTCTCTCTGGCACCCCCCCCCCCCCCCCCCCCCCCCCCCAAGGTGGATGCCCTATCAGTGGCACCAGCAGCCAGTCCACCTTGCGGGAACACGGGCCGGCACCAAGCCCCAGCTGCCCACTACGCTCCTGTTTCCATCCATCCTGCCCCCAGACAGCTAGGCACAACCCGATCTTACAGTGGACCCATGGCACATTGGACCTACGATCACAGCAGGTGCCCATGTCCCTCGTCCAGCCCTGTCCGCAGTCCCTACCTGCACACATGCCAAATGACGCCAGTCGGTGGCATGCAGTGCCCCCATAATCAAATGGTACCCTGCGGGGGGGGGGGGGGGGGGGGGGGGGGGGAGAATGCGGTCAACCTAAGGAGGACACCCATGGTGGACCATACAGGAGGGCGCAGGATAGGGGCCACAGAGTGTAGCGTTGGCAGAGATGGGTGGTGGGGCAGGAGGCGGCACCGGTGACAGGCACCAGCAGGACCAAGTGCTTAATATGTCGGGGAGTGTTGGGGGAATGGCTGGGAAGTGGGGCTAGGATCGGGAGGAGTGGGAGACGGACATGTGGGGTCAGCGGTTGCAGTGCAGGGCTTGCTTGGGCACGGGAGGAATCACCATGCTAACATGTCTGCACTTTACCCCCTGCAGACAATGGATTTCGGTGTACAGCTGGGTGGGTTGGCATCTGCCTGGCTGCCGCAGCTCTGGCGGATGCAATGAGGCTGCATGAGCAGGAGCCTGATGGGGAGGACCCTGTAGAATAGGAGTCTGCTGCAGAGGAGCAGGAGTCAATTAGTGACAATGGAGAGCAGGCCAGCCAACAGGCCGAGGAGAAGGTGGGAAGGAGGCTTTGCATCAGGTCTCGTGTATACCGGCAGCGCCTGCCGTATGAATCCCTGCTGGACACGACACGTCGGCGTGTCGCCGACCTCTGCTGACTGGGACCGTGCCAGGTCCCTCTGGGACTGGCTCAAGTCAGTCAGTACCAGGCCAATGCTCTTGATGCCCGTGATTGGGCCACGCTCTGGAGCACCGCAGCCATGTCCATGTGGCCCTGGTACATAGCCACCCTGTCCTGTGACTCAGCCCCAAGACCTTGGATATCCTGACCCATGGCCAAAACCTTTGCACCCAAGGCCTCCATCGCTGACGGCAACCATAAGGTGTTGGCCTTGGTGGTACACATGATCGGAAGCGCCTCCTGCCTCTGCAGCTGGTTGGACTCCTCCAACTGCACCTGCAGGCTCTGGATGGTTATTGACACCTCCCCGTGTAGTCCCCAGCTCAGTGCTTGCATCTCCAACATTGATGGAACTGCCCTTTCCAGAGGTGGCACAGTGGTTAGCACTGCTGTCTCACAGCACAGAGACCTGGGTTCAATTCCAACCTTGGTCTGCACGTTCTCCCCGTGTCTGCGTGGGTTTCCTCCAGGTGCTCCGGTTTCCTCCCACAGTCCAACGATGTGCAGGTTAGATGGATTGGCCATGGTATTGCCCCTCAGTGTCCAGGGTTAGTTGGGGTTATGAGGTTGCATAATAGGACAGGAGTCTGGATAGGGTGCTCTTTCAGAGGATCAGTGTAGACTCGAAGAGCCAAATGGACTCCTTCTGTACTGTAGGGATTCTATTCTATAAAATGCAAGACCTGTCTGAATAGCAGTTCATCCCTGCAATCGGAACGCCTGCCGACCATCTGGCCCCTCAGGTGTTCCTCCCGCCACCTGATGCACCGCTGCATGTCTGTGGTGCACACCATAGTGCCTCGGGAGCATCTTCGCTAAAATGCCCAATCGAGATGCGTGTCTCTGGGATGGTGAAGGGTGTTGGTTTCAGCAGTGATGAGAAGTGGGTGTTGTCACCGGACATGTGCTCCGGGTGTCGTGAGGTTGCAACAGGGCATGGGACCCCAGACGGTTCCTCATCACCTGGTGGTGACCCTGCAAGAATCAAGTCAAGGTGCATGGTTAGATCGTGGGGTGATTCACCTGCCACAGGGCCATCGCAACGCATTGGGGGATCACTTGGTTGTCTCATTCTGACCTCCGCCTTGGCGACTGACTGTTCACCCACCCTGCCCACCATGCCCAACGTCCTCTGCTCCGCGACAGTGAGAGGCTGCAGGTCCCTCGGACTCCCTCTGGTCTTCTCCCACTCTCCGCGGTTCTTGGCTGCCTCCTCCTGGGGGGACAGATAATGCACAGCGTGAAACACTTGGACGTGGGCAGTGCAGGGGCCCACAACTGGTGGCCTGTGTGTGCAAGGCACCCATTCATGGCAGGCAGTATGGGTTTGTATGTGGTGCAGGGTGGGGTGCAAGGGGGCTGCTGGCGGATGGGGTGCGCTAGCCCTTGGGGAGTGAGGCGTGTGGGGTGGGGATTTGTGGGACGAGGGTGTGCCAGGGGCAGAGAGCGAGTGAATCACTGTGCCTCAGCAGTGGGGTTGCCCATCCTAACCTAGCACTGCCTGCAGGAAGTACCAATCTAGCGGGGAGCATAAAAACTGACTGTAAAAGTTTCTATCGGTACGTAAAGAGAAAAAGATTGATAAAAGCTAATGTCGGCCCCTTGCAGTAAGAAACGGGGGAATTCATCCCAGGGAACAAAGAAATGGCTGAGGAACTAAATTTGTACTTTGCTTCTGTCTTCACAAAGGAAGACATGAATAATGTACCGGAGGTTCTGAGAAACACAGGTTTTAGTGAGGAGCTGAAGGAAATTAGTGTTAGTAAAGAAATGGTTTGGGGGATTTATGGGATTGAAGGCGGACAAATCTGCAGGGCCTGATCATCTTCATCCAGAGTTCTTAAGGAAGTGGCTCTAGAAATAGTAGATCCGTTGGTGGTTATTTTCCAAAATTCTTTGGACTCTGGAATGGTTCCTACAGATTGGAGGGTAACGAATGTAACCCCGCTGTTCAAAAAGGGAGGTAGAGAGAAAACAGAGAACTCTAGACCAGTGAGCCTAACGTCGATAGCTGGGAATTTGCTGGAGTCCATTATCAAGGATTTCATAGCACAGCATTTGGAAAGCAATGGTGTAATCAGACAAAGTCAGCCTGGATTTATGAAAGGAAAGTCATGTTTGACAAACCTATTAGAGTTCTTTAAAGATGTAACTAGTAGAGTTGACCAGGGAGAACCAGTCGATGTGGTTTATTTAGACTTTCAGAAGACTTTCAACAAGGTCTCACAATATGTAAAATTAAAGCACATAAGATTTCTATCCATCTTGAGATGGATAGAAAGCTGGTTAGCAGATAGGAAGCAAAGGGTTGGAATAAGACTTTTTTTGATTGGCAGGTGGTGACTAGTGGGGTATCGCAGGAATCTGTGCCAGGACCCCAACTGTTTACATTATATATTAATGATTTGGACAAGGGAACTAAATGTGTTGTCTCTAAATTTGCAGATGACACAGAGTTGGGTGGGAGGGTGAGCTGTGAGGAGGATGCAGAGATACTTCAGTGGGATTTGGACTGGCTGAGTGAGTGGCCACATGCATGGCAGATACAGTATAATGTGGATAAATGTGAGGTTATCCGCTTCGGTAGCAAAAATAGGAACGCGGATTATTACTTGAATGGGTGTAAATTGAGAGAGGCGGATACTCAGCAAGACCTTGGTGTCCTCATACATCAGTCACTGAAAGTAAGCACGCAGGTACAGCAGGCAGTAAAGAAGGCAACTGGTATGTTGGTCTTTATAGCGAGAGGATTTGAGTGTAGGGGTAGGGGTGTTTTGCTGCAATTATACAGGGCCTTGATGAGGCCACACCTGGAGTACTGTGCAGTTTTGGTGTCCTTATCTGAAAAAGGATGTTGTTTCTATGGAGTGAAGGTTTACCAGGCTGATTCCTGAGATGGTGGGACTGTCCTATAAGGAGAGATTAAATCGGTTAGGATTGTATTCATTGGAGTTTAGAAGAGTGAAAGGGGAATTTTATAGAAACTTAAAAATTCTAACAGGAATAGACAGATTCAGAAAGAATGTTCCCGATGGTGGGGGAGTCCAGAACTAGAGGTCATAGTTTGAGGATAAGGGGGAAAACCTTTTAGGACTGAGGTGGGGAGAAATTTCTTCACCCAGAGAGTGGTGAATCTGTGGAATTTGCTCCGACAGAAAGTAGTTGAAGCCAAAACGTCGTGTGATTTCAAGAAGGAATTAGATAAAGCTCTCGGGGCTAAAGGGATCAAGGGACACGGGGGGAAGGCAGAAACAGGGTATTAACCTTGATGATCAGTCATGATCATAATGAATGCTGTAGCAGGCTCGAAGGGCCAAATGGCCTCCTCCTGCTTCTATTTTTTATGTTTCTACGTCCCTGAGGATTTGTATTAGCAACAACATGATACTGCAGCCTGTAAGCTGTCAGGTGATCTTCTGTCCTAATAGTGATAGATTTTAGGCTGAATATCAGGAATAAACTGTTTTATTTTACGAGCATTCGAATTTTAGTATTTACCTTTTGCTATTTTATGTACAAAATAACCTTTTGAAAGTGCAGAAACTAAAGCCGTACCAGATAATTAAAATATAAAACTGGGGGTTTCGGTTTATGCACCCACAGTGCTTGCAACTCTTTAAGGGGTTCAGTCCTCAATTATTGGTGGTGTAAACTTCAGAGAGGTTACGATTTGGGTTGCTACTGGTTCCTTTGCTGCACCAAAAACAGCAAGAGATTTTTTTCTAGCTTCCTCTTCTTTCTCATAGACGGGATTCTCCGTGGAGAAATCAGCTCATCTCTGACAGCAAGTCCTGTGACACACCAAACAGGTACCAATTGGCCTGTTGAGTCTGTTTTTTTAATGAAAATTAAACATCAGTGTGCATCACCAGAGATGTCCGAGAGGACTCAGAGCCCCACTGTGCACGGGTTGTGGGATGTGTGTATTAATCTGCATGCTAAGCCTGATCTTTGTTTGGCTGGGTGGTCCAAGAATTTCCTTTTTCTGCCCTTGTTTTCTATTTCCTTTTGTGAACAGTGGTTTCCTTCACGCCTTAGAATGCGTATACTTGCGACTGTAAATACTTAAAGTTTCCTACAACTTATCTCCTTAAACTTAAGTTTATTTGAGACTCAAGTGTCCCAAATAGCAGATTACACTTTTAAGACTTGAGTTTATGGTCGGGAGCTTTGTTTCTCAATGCAGCAGATGTCATTGCAGGCACGGTAACTAAACCTCATGAGAAGACCAAAAACCACAATGAATTAAAACGAGGAAGTGATTGTGTGCTTTAGCTGTCAATGGCAGCCCATGCTTCCTGCTGCCGGACCTCACCAGTATCATTCACATAAATCAACAACCAGCTCGTCAGAATCATTCCTCCACACTGAATTAAGAGCCCACATCAGTGTGCAGTTAGAACGATAGAATTTAAATGACATGCAGCTGGGAACCTGCACTTTTGAGATTTGTCTGCACACTTTGTATTGCATAGTGCTCACAGGGGTCAGAATCTGGCATCACAGGCGGCATCACGGGGTCTCTCCAGCCGCCACACCAGTATTAAGGTGGGGGTGGCTTTTTTTGTGTTGCAGGGCAAGGGCTCCATTGGGATTGGGCCAGATAGGACTGAGGGAAGAGAAGGGCCTGCAGGGCAATGACTCCACTGGGGAAGGAGCCAGACAGAACTGAGGGAAGTGAAGGGACTGCAGGGCAATGAATCCACTGGGGAAGGGGCCAGACAGGACTGAGGGAAGAGAAGGAACTGCAGGGTAATGACTCCACTGGGGAAGGAGCCAGACAGGACTGAGGGAAGAGAAGGGACTGCAGGGCAATGAATCCAGTGGGGAAGGGGCCAGACAGACTGAGGGAAGAGAAGGGACTGCAGGGCAAGGGCTCCACTGGGGAAGGAGCCAGACAGGACTGAGGGAAGAGACAGGACTGCAGGGCACTGAATCCACTGGGGAAGGAGCCAGACAGGACTGAGGGAAGTGAAGGGTCTGCAGGGCAATGAATCCACTGGGGAAGGGGCCAGACAGAACTGAGGGAAGAGAAGGGCCTGCAGGGCAATGGATCCACTGGGGAAGGGGCCAGACAGGACTGAGGGAAGAGAAGGGACTGCAGGGCAATGAATCCACTGGGGAAGGGGCCAGACAGGACTGAGGGAAGAGAAGGGACTGCAGGGCAATGACTCCACTGGGGAAGGGGCCAGACAGGACTGAGGGAAGAGAAGGGACTGCAGGGCAATGAATCCACTGGGGAAGGGGCCAGACAGGACTGAGGGAAGAGAAGGGACTGCAGGGCAATGAATCCACTGGGGAAGGAGCCAGACAGGACTGAGGGAAGAGAAGGGACTGCAGGGCACTGAATCCACTGGGGAAGGAGCCAGACAGGACTGAGGGAAGAGAAGGGACTGCAGGGCACTGAATCCACTGGGGAAGGAGCCAGACAGGACTGAGGGATGAGAAGGGACTGCAGGGTAATGACTCCGCTGGGGAAGGTGCCAGATAGGACTGAAGGAAGAGAAGGGACTGCAGGGCAATGAATCCAGTGGGGAAGGGGCCAGACAGGACTGAGGGAAGAGAAGGGACTGCAGGGCACTGAATCCACTGGGGAAGGGGCCAGACAGGACTGAGGGAAGTGAAGGGCCTGCAGGGTAATGACTCCACTGGGGAAAGGGCCAGGCAGAACTGAGGGAAGAGAAGGGCCTGCAGGGCAATGAATCCACTGGGGAAGGGGCCAGACAGGACTGAGGGAAGAGAAGGGACTGCAGGGCAATGAATCCACTGGGGAAGGGGCCAGACAGGACTGAGGGAAGAGAAGGGACTGCAGGGCACTGAATCCACTGGGGAAGGAGCCAGACAGGACTGAGGGAAGAGAAGGGACTGCAGGGTAATGGCTCCACTGGGGGCAACAAACGGGGACGGTTGCTCTGAGATACGTGACTGGAGGGAACTTAAGGGCCAACCAACTGAAATGATAGTTGAGAATTGAAGATAGAGAAGATGGGGAAGGGTTGTAAATTGGCTTCAGCAGGTCAGGTTCGGGTTGATGGATCAAGATGGCACCCTAAGCAGCCACTTTGAGGGTCCCTTAACAAAGGGAAATCCAGAGTGCAGGGCCGCACCCATGTGGCCTACACACAATTGCAGTGAATCAAGCATTCTGGGAATATGGAGTTGAAGTGTCTCATGACCAATCTCTTGAAGCACTTCATTACGATCGATGTCAAGGCCACCAGATGATAATCATTGAGGCACGTTGCCTGGTGCTTCTTTGGCACCGATATGATGGTGGTCTTCTTGAAGCAGGTGGGAACTTCGGAACGGAGTAGGGAGAGGTTGAAGATGTCTGTGAACACATCTGCCAGCTGGTCCGCGCAAGATCTGAGTCCACGACCAGGGACTCCGTCAGGACCCGTTGCTTTCCAAGGGTTCACTTTCAAGAAGGCCCATCTGACTTCGGAAGCTGTGACGGTGGGTAAGGGTGTGTCCGATGCTGCTGTTTGCTGGTTTCCTGCTCAAAACAAGCAGAGAATGCATTGAGTTCATCGGGGAGGGGTGCGCTATTGCCGGAGATTCTACTTGGCTTTGTTTTGTAGCAGTTATATTGTTTCAGCCTTACCACAACCGACAAAGGTCTGTGTCGTTAATCTGTGACTTTAACTTTGTCTGGTATTGTCTCTTGGCATCCCTGATGGCTTTGTGGAGGTCGTTCCGAGATTTCTTGTGTAGGTCAGGGTCTCCTGTCTTGAACACCTCAGACCTTGACTTCAGTACAGAGTGAATCTCCCGGTTAAACCATGGTTTCCGGTTGGGGAACGTACATTCTAACTTCTTTGGCACGCAATCTTCTACACACTTGCTGATGATGTCTGTGATGGTGGTGGCATCCCCGTTTAGGTTGGTCGCTGAGTGCTTGAATATGGACCACTGACTCCAAGCAGTCACATAGGAGCTCTTTCCTTGCCTTGCACCAGCATCGCAGGACCTTGTTAACCAGATTCTCCTGCTTACGTTTCTGCTTGCATGCCGGGAGAAGGAGAATTTGGGAACTATCTAAGTCTTCTTCTCCCGTTTTCTCACCGTTTCTCTAATCCTTCACTGTGCTTGCAACCTGGCATGCCTGTTCTTTAACACTAACACTTCATTGTAATGTTTGGGTCATAGTTTGCTTATCTGCCCTTTCCTTCATCTTTGTTTGAGAAATTTGAAGATGTTCTTCAGCCACTCTGCAGGTTCTCATCAGCTGTTCCTGGAGCATGGACACATAATCTAACATTAAAGGTTCCCCGCGTTTTTGTCCATGTGGAGTTTGCACATTCTCCCCGTGTCTGCGTGGGTTTCACCCCCACAACCCAAAGATGTGCTGATTAGGTGAATTGGCCACTCAATTGCCCCTTAATTAGAAAAGAAAAAAAAATTGGGTACTCTAAATTTAAAAAAGGGTTCTACCCTGTGTCCTGAAAAACATTTCTTTGATTAATTTCAGAGGACCTCTGACCACATATCCATAAATTAATTCAAAAGGGCTAAAACTAGTAGGTTCATTCGGTGAATCTCAGGTAACAAATAAAAGAAAGTCCAGTCCTTTGTCCCAATCATGGAGAAAATCATGCTTTTGAGAGTTTGATGGTACCTCTTGAAAGATCATTGGGTGGGATTCTCCGTCCCACCACACCGTTTTCTGGTGCGGCACACCCCCACTGGCAGCGGGATTCTCCATCCCGCCACACCGTTTTCTGGTGCGGCACACCCCCACTGGCAGCGGGATTCTCCATCCCGCCACACCGTTTCTGGTGCGGCACACCCCCACTGGCAGCGGGATTCTCCATCCCGCCACACCGTTTTCTGGTGCGGCACACCCCCACTGGCAGCGGGATTCTCCATCCCGCCACACCGTTTTCTGGTGCGGCACACCCCCACTGGCAGCGGGATTCTCCATCCCGCCACACCGTTTTCTAGTGCGGCATGCCCCCACTGGCAGCGGCATTCTCCATCCCGCCACACTGTTTTCTGGTGCGGCACACCCCCACTGGCAGCGGGATTCTCCGTCCCACCACACCGTTTTCTGGTGCGGCATGCCCCCACTGGCAGCGGCATTCTTCGCCCCGGCAGCCAGCCAATGGAATTTCCCATTGTGGGCACTCCATTGGCGAGCCTGAGTGCGTTGCCGGCGAAACAGAGGATTCTGCCAAACGAGAATCCAGCTCCTTGTGTTTGTGGATGATATGCTGTGGACTTGTTTTATACCCAAACTGCTCATAATGCTTTGGAAAATTTTAGATATAAAATTGGAACATTGATCAGACTGGATCTCTATCGATAATCCTTTTCGAGTAAAAAGTTGGGATACTTTGGTACTTGTTTGGGATACATGGTACTTTGTTTTGGGCCATTTTTCCCGGTTTATGGGTGACTTTTTTGTGGGAAATTGGTGTAGCATAATGGAATAAAATCTCCTCGTACGAATAAGGTCTGGTAAATGTAACACAAATTGGGCAAGGGATCATCGTCAGATTCAGACGTTCCTGGAGCTTCAGCAGGGAGGAACATGACAGAGGTTTCTGCTGTGTCGTTGGCCCCTCAGTGGTCAACTGAGACATTGATTAGCTTCTTGACTGATGAATTTAAGAAGCAGTGCAGGCCCTGAGGATCTGGAGAAGGCAATGACTCCAATTTGGATGGTCATGGACAAGATGGATCGGCAGGTAAAGGTACAAGGGGTGACGATACAGAAAGTACAAGTGGCACTCTCTCACCATAGTGATCAAATTACCTCAGGTGTTGGCAATGCTTTTGGAACATTGCTTACCTGGGGTGATTTCAGAGAAGTAGACTGGATTTGTTAAGGGCCAGCAGTAGTCGATCAATATTAGGAGGTTATTAAATGTTGGGTTGTCTCCCTCCTTAGGGACTGAGCCAGAGGTAATTATTTTGATGGATGCGGAGAAGGTGTTCAATAGGCCTGAATGGGGTACCTCTTTGAGATCCTGGGGCGTTCGGCTTCGGGCCAAAGATTATTTCATCAAATAGGCTTTTGTACAGGGCCCCAACTGTGAGTGAATGTACTAATGCCCTGAGCTTGGGTTATTCCCAACTGAACAGGGATACAAGAGAGGGGTGTCTGTTGTCTCCACTTTTGTTTACCGTAGCAATCGAGTCGCTGACCATTGAATTGAGGTCGTCTAACAGATGAAGGGGGATAGAGAGTGGGGGAGGGAGCATAGTGTGTCCTTATAAGCGGACGATTTGTTACTGTAGATTACGGACCCACTCGCCAATGTGGGGGAGACAATGGGGTTGCTCAAGAAAATTGGTTCCTTTTCAGGGTACAAGCTGAATCTGGGTAAGAGTGAATATTTTCCGGTGAACCCCTGGGGAGGAGAGCTGATCTGGGAGGCTGCCATTTCGTCCGGACAGGACTAGCTTCCGTTATCTGGGAATCCAGGTGGCCATGACTGCACCTCGCTCCATAAACGTAACTTTCCTAATCTGGTGGATGGGGTGAAGGTTAATTTTGAAACGGTCGGATGCCCTCCCTCTGACCTTAATGGAAGGGTACAGATGGTGAATATTCTCCTGAGGTTTTTGTTTCTGTTCCAGTGTCTACCAGTCTTTCTTCCCAAGACTTTCTTTTGCAGAGCTAATAAATTGATATTTGGGGCTGGATCTCCGTTTCAGCAGCTACGTTTACGGCCAAAAAAATCAGCGCCGATCCCTCACCGATTCCGGGACCAATGAGGGGCTAGCAGCAGCTCCGGGTGAAACACCAGGCTGCCGCGCTGAAAATGGCTGGAGAATGGCCGGGTCCTTGGCCGCACATGCACACGGCTGTCGACCTGCAGCGGTCGTGCTGTACAACATGGCACCGGCTGTGCGTCTCTCAAGCCAGTGGCACAGATCCCGGCCGAGTGTGGCGGCGCTGGACACAGTCCGCAGTCGCCAAGCCGAGTTCCCGACCGCTGACACCACACCTACCCCGTGCCGTCGGGAACTCGGTCCATCGGGGTTGTTGCCGCATCTTGGGAGAGCCTGCCGATGATGCACCAACATCGTTGCAACAGCTCGTAACATGATTGTGCCATTTCCGAGGGGATGGCGCATGGCTAACCAGCATCGGAGTCGATTCTCCACCCGATCGTCGATATTGGCGATGGGCAATGGAGAATCCCACCCCTGCTTTTGTTCGGGGTGGTAAGACTCCTCGGGTTTGTAGGATGTTTTTGCATAGGGATAAGCAGTTGGGGGTTGGCATAACCTAATCTAGTATGTTACTATGTGGCAGCAAATATTGTTAAGGCGCGGGATAGTTCTAGGATTCGTACTCTATATGGGAGCGGATGGAGGTCGCTTTGTGCATAGGGTCGAATCTGAGTTACTCCCGTTTTCACCTGCTACATGCGTTTTGAGGCCAGTCCGCAAAGAGCCACTTTGAGGATTTGGAATCAGTTTAGGCAGCACTTTAAACTGGGTTCCATCTTACTGCTCCTCTGATTTGCAGAAACCATAGGTTTGTACCGTCTGCGTAGATTAATCTTTAAGGGCATGGGAGAGGGAGGGGTTGAAGAGGTTTCGGGACATGTTTCTGGAAGGTAGGTTTGACAGCCAAGATGAGTTGCTAGAGGCGTTCCAGCTCCCGAGAGGGAATGTATTTAGGTACTTTCAGGGACATCATTTTTTTACACAAGCTTTCTTCATTTCCCTGGTACTGTCCCTTTCGCTAATGAACAGGGTCCAATCGTTGGTTGAGTTAGGGACGATAGGATTTTGGATGTCTGTGGGAAGATTTAGCGATGGATCAGGCATCATTAGAGGAAGTAAAGAGGAAGCGGGTGGGTGAACTGTGTTTGGACTTTGAGGGGGTAGTGTGGAGTGAGGCTATTCACAGGGTCAATTTCGCCTCCTCATAGGACAGTACAGTGACGCAGTGGTTAGCACTGTTCCCTCACGGTGCTGAAGACCCAGGTTTGATCCTGGCCCCGGGTCACTGTCCGTTTGGAGTTTGCACATTCTCCCCATTTCTGCGTGGATCTCACCGCCACAACCCAAAAAGATGTGCAGGGTAGGTGGATTGGCGTTGTTAAATTGCCCCTGAATTGGAAAAAAAGAATTGGGTACTCTAAATTTATAAAAAATAAAACATTTCACCTCGTGTGCGTGGTTAGGCCTGATCCAGTTCAAGGCGGTGCACAGGACACACCTGACTACGGCACATATGAGTGGGTTCTTCTCGGGGGTGGAGGATATGTGTGAGCGGTGTAATGTTTTTGTCAGATGGCCTGATTTATATTACAAGAACACTTGTTGCTAAAGCTATAAACGATTTATTAACATTATCTGTCTAACTGTGGGTCAAATGTATACTAAATGACAGATGAATAACAGTATGAACATGCAGAAGCAACCTCTCTCCCAGCTTCCGAGTCAGTCTGAGGTCACCTGACTCTAACATTCACTTATATACTAATGAATCTCCTTGGGGGACTTCCGGTAGTGGCTATGGAGTGAGTGGTCACACATTTGGCAGCTCCCGCTTGAGGCGGTTTTTTCGAACCTTTACCCCATTTGTAGGGTGGATGTTTTGTTGAAAGAAGGTGCAGCGTGACTGGGGAATGTTAAACTCCACTGCTGGGGCTGGTGGATGGATCCACGGATCAGAACTGGAGTGAGAAGAAGGGAGCTGCTGGAGCTGGAGAATCTTTGTGCGACACAGGTCAAGATGGCGGACGGTAAAGGATCTGCCTTGCCTGCCCAGTAGTCGACGGAGCACCTTGTGGACTTCTTAAATGAGAGGTTTAGCCAACAAAGGAGGGAGGCCCATGAGGACCTAGCCGGTGGAACCATTAAAAACAGGAATTGACCTCATGGAGCAGAGGCTGGAGCCCCAGGGCCAGGCTATTCGGAAAGTGGAAGAGGCGGTGGGGGTGCACGAGGAGCAGCTTGCCTTGTTGGTGGCTGAAGTAGGTGTGATGCGAGAGACTCAGAAGCTGTTAAAGGAGAACCTGGAGAACCGCTTCCAGAGACGGATTCTAAGAATTGTGGGGATCGAGACATCGAGGGAGCGGACACTGTCACGTATGTGTTCAAGATGCTGGAAACGTTGATGAGGGAGAGGACTTTTGACCAGCCCCTGGAGGTCGTCCGAGCGTGCAGGGCGCTGATGAGGAAGCTGCAGGCGATGGTGGTGCGTCTTCACCGGTTCCTGGATATAATGAGATGAGCAAGGCTGATGTGGAGGTGCACCGGGGAGGGGAATGAGCTTCGGGTGTACAAGGATCAGGATGTGGACCTGGCAAAGAGGAGTACCGGGTTTAATCTGGTGAAGGCTGCCCTCTTGAAGAAGGGGCTGAAGTTTGGGATGTTGCACGCCTCTGGGTGACTTTTAATAGCCGAGAACATTATTTTGGAACACTAGAAGAGGCAATGGAGTTTTTACGAGACAATAGACTGGCAGGAGAAGGAGGACATTGAACTGTGGAGAAGCTGTGAGGAGATAGGTGCTTTTTCTGTCCGTTCTTTTCTTGTATCTTTGTTGGGGAACTTTTCTCCTTCGAGATGTTCTGTTGCATTGAGGGTGAGTGCACCTTTGTTTCTTGTTCCATTGTTACTGGGGCAGCACGGTCGCACAGTGGTAGCACTGTTGCTTCACAACTCCAGGTCCCCGGTTCGATTCCCGGCTTGAGTCACTGTCTGTGCGGAGTCTGCACGTTCTCCCCGTGTCTGTGTGGGTTTCCTCCGGGTGCTCTGGTTTCCTCCCACAAGTCTTAAAGACGTGCTGTTAGGTAATTTGGACATTCTGAATTCTCGTTCTGTGTACCCAAATAGGCGCCAGAATGTGGCGACTAAGGGATTATCACAGCAACATCATTGCAGTGTTAATGTCAGCCTACTTGTGACAATAAAGATTTAAAAAAAAAAATTATTTGTGCTATGGAGGTTGGCGAGGCGAGGGGAACCAGCGTGGGGGGTGGGGGGGGGGGGGGGGAGGGGAGAGCGAGAAGAGGCTCAGGCACCTTGGGCAGTGCTGGGTGGGCTAGCTAACGGGAGCCCAGTGGTGGATGGCCAGATGGTTAGTGTAGCAGAGGGGAATGGGGTTGTTGTTTTGTTCAGGGGGAGGGGGGTTGCTGACAAAGGTGTTGCTGCTGTTGTGTAGCATTGGAGGTGGTGACGGTGGACGTCCAAGGGTGGGCCTGGAGGGTCACGCGGCATGAGCTGGGGGCTGGCCCAAGAAGGGATATGGTTGATTGGCAGGGGAGGGGGAGGACGGGGCGCCCTCTGAAAATAAGGGGGCTGAATGGACCAGTTAAACAGTCGCATGTTTTCATGTACCTAAGGAGCTTGAAGGCAGATGTGGCCTTTTTGCAAGAAACATACTGGAAGATTGGGAATCAGACAAGGCTAAGGAAAGGGTGGTCTAAGGCAAGTCTTCCATTTGGGATTGGACATGAAGACGTGGGGAATGACGGTGCTGGTAAATAAACGGGTGGTGTTTGAGGTGGCCGGTATATTAGCAGATTTAGCGGGGAGAGGTTCGTGATGGTGAGTGGGAAGCTGGAGGGGATGCCAGTGGTTTTGGTTAATGTTTATGGCCCAAATTGGGACAATGTGGAGTTGATGAGGCGGGTACTGGGGAAGATCCCAGACCGGGACTCACACCGGTTGATTGTGGGGAAGACTTTAAAACGGTCATTGACCCAGGTTTGGACCAGTGGAGCCTGAGATTGGGGAGGGTGTCGGCGGTGGAGAAGGTGCTGATGGGATTCATGGAGTGCATGGGGGGGGTGGATCCGTGGTGGCGGTTTGGGAGGCTGAGGGCGAAGAAGTTTTCATACTTCTCCCATGTGCACAGGGTGTACTCTGGGATCGATTTATTTGTGGTGGACAAGACGCTGCTAGCGGGGGTGTTCAACTCGGGTTTCAGATCTAAGTGGACGGGGCGGGGGGGCGGTGAGGCCGAGGTCTCAGCTGCCACGCTGTGGGAGGTGCTCAGAGCAGTGGTTAGGGGGCAGTTCATACCAATCCGGGCGCATAGGGAGAAGGAGGAGCGAGCAGAAATGGCAAGGTTGGTGGATGAGATTTTGCAGATGAACAGGAGGTATTCGGAGGCCCCGGATGCAGGATTGTTGAAGGAGAGGCAGAAGCTTCAGATGGAATTCAGGCTGGTGTCCATGGGGAAGGCAGTAGGGCATTTGCGGAGGGCCAGAGGGGCAGTGTATGAGTACGGGGTGAAGGCTAGTAGGATGCTGGCACACCAACTCAAGAAGCAGGAGGTGGTGAGGGAGATTGGAAGTGTGAAGGACGGAAGGGGTAGAGTGATACTAGTTTATTTGAGGAGTTTTACAGGAGGCTTTATGAATTGGAGCCCCCAACCGACGGGGGGAGGGAATGCGGCGACTCCTGGACGGTTGGAGCTCCCCACGGTGGAGGAGGACCTGGAGAGGGGTTGGGAGCACCCATTGGAATAGTGGAGGTGATGGAGGGTATGGGGGGGATGCAGGCAAGGAAGCCCCCCCCCTTCCCACCCGATATCTTTAATTTTGAAGAAGGACAAGGACCCGAAGCAGTGTGGTCCTATCGTCCAATATCATTGCTGAATGTAGAAGCCAAGTTGTTGGCTAAGATCTTGGCCTCGCAGATTGAGGACTGTGTGCCGGAGGTGATAGGGAAGACCAAACGGGGTTTGTAAAGGAGAGGCATCTGTCAGCGAACGTTAGGAGTTTGTTGAATGTTATAATCATGCCCCGGAGAGACGGAATATGGAGATAGCAGTTGCTATAGTCACGAATAAGGCCTTTGATCGGGTAGAATGGGAATATTCGTGGGAGGTACTGGGGAGGTTCGGGCAGGGGTTTGAGGATTGTGTACGGTTGTTGTATCGGACACCGGCAGCGAGTGTAAGGATGAACCGGGTGAGTTTGGGGTATTTTAGGATGCATCGTGGGACGAGGCAGGGATATGCCCACTCTCCCATTGCTCTTTGCCTTGGTGATAGAGCCATTGGCAATGGCGCTTAGAGCGTCAAGGGGTTTGCAGGGGGTAGTGCAGGGGGGAAGTGGAACACAGGGTCTTGCCATATGCGGACGATCTGTTGCTTTACATATCAGACCCATTAGAAGGCATCAGGGGGATCATGAACATTTTGGAGAATTCAGCCAGTTTTCTGGGTATAAGTTAAACATGGGGAAGAGTGAGGTCTTCCCGATCCAGGCGAGGGGGCAGGAGAGGAGGCTGGGTGAGCTGCCGTTTAAGGTAGTTGGGGCGGGTTTCAGGTATCTGGAAGTCAACGTGGCGCGGGGATGGGTGCAATTACATAAATTGCATTTGGCACGGTTGGTGGAGCAGATGAAGGGGGACTTTAAGAGGTGGGATGTGCTCCCACTGTCGTTGGCAGGGCGGGTGCAATCGGTGGAGATGATGTGCTCCGAAGGTTTTTATTCGTATTCCAGAACCTTCCGATTGTTATTTCAAAGGCCTTCTTAATCCATGATTCTTTAGGAAGATTAGGGCATGATTCTCGGGGTTTGTGTGGACGGGGAAAGCTCCACGGGTGAAGAAGGTGCTGCAGGAGCGGGCACGTGGGGGGGTTCCGGTAGTTATTGGTGAGTGACTGTGTGAGGAAACAGGTGCTGTCCTTTCCTGAAACCGTCCCTGGGGTTGCAGGACAAGGTGATGTCAAAACCAGTGGTTGGGGAGGGCAGCGTGTTAGAGATCTACAAGGAATCAATAGGCTGGGAGGGTGCCCCGATAGGAGAAGTTAAGTGGAAGTGGGAGGAAGAGCTGTGGACGGTGTTGGAGGCTGGGTTATGGGAGGAGGCAGGGTGGCTGGAGGCTATTGTCAGGGGTGTTGGTTATTTCTTTATTATGTAATTTCCTGTTTTGGGTTTTGGTTGTGTTTGATGTAGACATAAAAACGTCTTAATAAAAACATTTGTTTTTTAAAATGAGACTCCTAGTGGTCAGTCGGTGAATTTCAACACAGCCATGATATCACTTTACACCCGCTTTCCTTCGAAATAATAAATTAATACATTATCATCAGTATATTTACATGTGATATCATTAGCCTGGGAGTATTAATTTTCTTCCTTAACATTTTTAAAACTGATTTAACAAATATATATCGAAAGTAATGTATATAATATATACAAGAACAGCAAGCTTAGTATGTACAATAGTCCAAATCTGCAAATTGAGTTAATCAGGTTTTCTTCTGACTCTGGTTGATCTTCTCAAAGTTTGACCTTTCTGCTCAGAACTTGTAGATTCAATGTTCTCCATGACATTCTCATGCTCAGGAAGTGCTGACATTCTCATGCTCAGGAACTACTGACATTCTCATGCTCAGGAACTACTGAACTATCTGACACTGCAGTTGACCTTGATTCTGACGTAGATTCGACATCCATCGCGTTTTTGTGAAAGTCTTCTCTGGTTTTCAAGAGCGTGGAATAATTTATTCTTAAAACCAACCCTTTCTCTGTCTGTAGGAACGAGGTGCTACTTCTTCAACTACAATGGCTTTTTTCAACCAATTGCCTGTACCTTCTGTTCTCATAATGTCATCACTACTCAGAGGTGGTAACGTTCCAGACACTCTGTCATAGAACTGCTTTTGTTTCTCTTTAATGCTTTGCATTTCCTGAAGTACCACTACATTCACTTCCTTTTCCAAGAAGTGTGGTATGCAACATTCCAGTATGAATAACTCTGCTGGCGATTTACCATGTGACAATGGTGATGCTCTGTTGTCATGTGAGAGTACCTTTAAGAAATAGGTGTTTATCAGTGATGTCAGAGTGTGGATGGAGCTGCGCGGTCTGTCAGCTTTTTACTTTCGTTTAAGGCTGTTTGCTGCAGGGTGTGATTTAGTTTCATTTTCAGAGCTGGATAGCTGCAGTCACAGCCAGAAGCTGTATTGGAGTCTCTCTCTGTAATCTAAAGAGTGTAAATCGATCCTTTGGTGATTTAAAACTAATAACTGCTCTCAGTAGTGGCTTTAACCTGATGTGCTTCTGTTAAAAGTTTTTTTTTAAAGTCTTATGGATGTTAAAGGGAAGTAACACTTCCCTTAGTATACTTAGAATACTTAGTATTCTTTAGGGATTGTGTTTGAATTAATGGTTGCTAAGATGTTCACTGTATGTTTTAAAAAGGTTAGCTTGAGTTCATCTCGAGGGGGATAAAAGTCTATATTGGATTGGCTTAGTGAACTTAAAGACAATGAGGGGTGAGCATATTGTGGTTGCTTTTCAGGTGTGGTATTTCAGTAGGGAGTGTGTTGTGGACAATGTCTCTTTCAGAGGCGCTGAAGTTTATGGGGGTGGAGAAGGTCACACACAGTACCTTATGGACAGAGACTAAAGCAGACTGTTAGATTTGGCAAAAACATTGCAGTTAACATTACCTGACAAAATACGAAAAGATGAGGTCATTATGGTGATGGCTAAGCATTTAAAGTTGCCTGAGATACAGTTGACTCATTGGAAATGGCAAAAATTCAGTTACAAATTAAACAAATGGAACATGAGAAATAATTAAAGCAGCTTGAATATGAAAGAGAGAGAGAGGAAAAGAAAGAGAGAGAGGAAAAAGAGAGAGAAGGAAGGAAAACAGAAAGATAGCTCTAGCAGAACAAAAAGAAAGAGAAAGAGAGTTTGAACTTCAGAAAATGGCCATGAAACATGACAGTCAGTTAAAATTGGCAGACGTAAAGGGAAACGCACAGTTGGATGATAGTGATGAGGATAGTGAAAAAGAGCGTCAAAGTCGAAGGCTTGGTGGGAATCTATGTAAATATGTCCAAGCATTGCCAAGGTTTGACGAGAAGGAGGTAGAAGCCTTTTTCATTTCATTTGGGAAGGTAGCTAAACAAATGAAATGGCCACAGCACATGTGGGTATTACTGATTCAAACAAAGCTGATAGATAGGGTTAGTGAAGTGTTTGCATCACTACCAGAGGAGGTATCTGGGACGTATGAGGAGGTGAAAAAAATCCATCTTAGCTGCATATGAACTAGTGCCTGAAGCTTACAGACAAAGGTTTAGAAATTTAAGGAAATAATGTGGTCAAACATAAATAGATTTTGAAAGGATGAAACAGAGTAATTTCGATAGGTGGATAAGGGCTTTGAAAATAGACCAAACGTATGAAGCTCTCAGAGAAATTATACTTTTGGAGGAGTTTAAAAGTTCAATTCCTGATGTAGTGAGAACTCATGTAGAAGAACAGAGGGTTAAAACTGCGAGATTGGCAGCAGAAATGGCAGATGATTATGAATTAGTTCATAAATCAAAGCTTGGTTTCCGACATCAGTTTCAGCCTGTGAGGGATAGAAACAGGGGACATGAGAAATAGTCAAGTGGTAAAGGTAAAAGTGATCTGATGGGAGATAATATGGAGAGTGTATCTCAGATTAAAAAAAGAAATCCAGGAGGGTGGAAAAGAAATGAAAAGTTTCAAATGTTTTCACTGTAATAAACTAGGCCATGTAAAGTCAACAGTGTTGGCGGTTGAAGCACTGGATAGGCTGATGTGGTAAAGAGGATAAACCAGTGGGGTTTGTTAAAGTGGTAAAGGAAAGCCCAAGTGAAGTGAAGGAGGTGCAAAGATTGTACAGCCTGATCAAGAGGTGATTGATAAGAAGGTGCCAGATCTCTTTAAAGAATTTACTTGTGTGGGTAAAGTTTACTCATGTGTACTGGGAGGAGTAGTCTGAATTTTAAAAGATACGGGAGCTAGTCAATCTTTGATGGTAAGAGATGAGGAGTTATGTGGTTTGGGAGGAATATTGCCAGAAAAGGTGGTAATATGTGTAATTCAGTGTGAGAAGAGCAGTATTCAATACAAGGTACGGTTGGAATGTCCAGAGAAGAGTGGTGAAGTGGTAGTAGAAGTAATAGAGAAACTATCCTGTCCAGGAATACAGTTTATCTTGGGTAATGATATAGCTGGATTACAGGTGGGAGTGAAGCCAGTGGAAAATCAGACAACTGAAGTGTTGAAAGACGAATATCCTGGGATTTTTTCAAGATTGTGTAGTAACAAGGTCACAAAGTCAGAGGTTAACAAAGAGATTGAGAATATGCTTAAAAATGGCACAATTGAAGTGCGTTGCAGCCAATGGAGCTCACCCATAGTGATGGTACCTAAACCAGACGGTACCCAACGGTTGTGTGGACTATCGAAAGGTGAATGCAGTTACAAGAACGGACTCTTATCCGATCCCACGTTTGCAGGTTTGCATTGAGAAAGTGGGACAATCAGCTTTTATTTCCAAACTGGATTTATTTAAAGGTCACTGGCAGGTACCTTTATCCGAAAGGGCGGAGGAGATTTCAGCTTTTGTGACTCCAGATGGTATATACCAATTCAAAGTTATGCCATTTGGCATGAAAAACGCCCCAGCCACATTTCAACGGTTAACTAACAAAGTCATTTCAGGATTACCCAATTGTGCGGTATACATAGATGATCTGGTAATTTTCAGCCAGACATGGAAAGAACATTTAAAATATCTGATGGAGTTATTCAATCGACTTCAGGAGGCGGGTTTGGTGATAAACCTAGCCAAAAGTGAATTTGGAAAAACCCAAGTCACTTTCCTTGGCCATACAATTGGACAGGGTTGAATGGTAACATGGGATGTGAAAGTTTCCGATACCCTCAAGACAAAGGGAAATAATGTGATTTCCTGGTATGAGTGGATTTGTTCGAACATTGGTGAAACGTTTTGTAGCGTGGTTGCTCCACTGACGGTCTTGCTCAAGAAGCGTAACAAATTCCAGTGGACAGCGGAGTTTCAACAGGC
This sequence comes from Scyliorhinus canicula, assembly GCF_902713615.1. Taxonomy (NCBI): domain Eukaryota; kingdom Metazoa; phylum Chordata; class Chondrichthyes; order Carcharhiniformes; family Scyliorhinidae; genus Scyliorhinus; species Scyliorhinus canicula. Next base: position 5,441,319 of record NC_052151.1, on the reverse strand, counting down.
ATTTGACTGCCTGAAAGCTGTGATAACCAGTGCTCCTGTGTTGGAGAATTACAAGGGATTCTGTGATCAGATTGAACTAAAGTATCTGACTTTAAAGAGAAATGCCCAAGCGTAGAGAAATGGACGGATCGTGCAGAGACCTCCTTGTTCAAAGAGATGAGTCGAGAAGGATTTCAGTTGGAGGAAGAAAAACAAAACAAAAATGGATCTGTTTTTTTATACCTGTTTGCGTGTGTTGTTTTTTGAAACAAAAAAGTATATTTACTGTGTGCATTTCTTCAAGGATAGTGAAAAGGTGAAAAATGAAACCATCTTGATGTTTTTTTTTATTGGGGGAGGTGTCATGTGAGAGTACCTTTAAGAAATGGGTGTTTATCAGTGATGTCAGTGTGGGTGGAGCTGGGCTGTCTGTCAGCTTTTTACATTAGTTTTAGGCTGTTTGCTGCAGGGTGTGTTTTAGTTTAGTTTTCAGAGCTGATAGCTGCAGTCACATCCAGAAGGTTTATTAGAGTCTCTCTGTAATCTAAAAAATGTTAGTCGATCCTTTGGTGATTTAAAACTAATAACTGCTCTCGGTAGTGACTTTAACCTGATGTGTTTCTGTTAAAAGTTTTTTATTAAGTCTTATGAATGTTAAAAGGAAAGTAAGAATTACTTAGTGTTGTATTCTTTGGGAGTTGTATCTGAATTAATGGTTGCTAAGATGTTCACTGTATGTTTTAACTTGAGTTCATAGAATAAACATTGTTTTGCTTTAAAAAATACTTTTCCATTTCTGCTGTCCCACACCTGTAGAGTGGGCCGTGTGCTCCCCATACTACAACTCCGTACATTGACCTCTGGGCCAGTGTGAGTTGATGTTCCTCATCACCTCTTGAAGAGTTTGATTGAGCCCCAAATGATGATATCATCCACAAACACACGTACACCTTTGATGCCTTCGATTATGTGCTCCATGGCAGGGTAAAAAATTGCTGATGCCGGAATTGTGCCAAACGGGATTCTCAAAAAGCAATATCATCTAAATGGCATGTTAAAAGTGCAGTACTTTGTTCCTCTAGCTATAGCTGCCGCAAACCTTAAAATGCGTCAAGTTTCATAAAGAATTGTGCACCAGCCATCTCAGATGTGATTTCTTCACATCTGATATTGGTATTTGGTATTGGTAGTGTTCTCTTTTGATATTCTTGTTAACATCTTTGGAGTCCATACAGAAGTGAATATCGCCATTCTTTTTCTTTACACATGGACTTCTGAAAGGTGTTTAATAAGGTGCCGCACAGACGGTTAATACACAAGGTGAGATCACATGGGATTAGGGGTGATTTATTAGCTTGGATAGAAGACTGGCTAACCAACAGAAGGCAGACAGTTGGGATAAATGGGTCTTTTTCTGGTTGACAAGATGTAACAAGTGGGGTGCCAGTCCTCGGGCTCCAACTATTTACAATATATATTAATGACCTGGCTGCAGGGATAGAAGCTCCTATAGCCAAAGTTGCAGATGACACTAAAATAGGCGGGATAGTAAATTGCAATGAGGAATAAATTTAATTCACAAATGGATATAGTAGGTTGGATGAGTGGGCCAAAATTTGGCAGCTGGAGTTTAACGTGGACAAGTGTGAGGGTTTGAATGTTTGTGGAAGGGGATCAATCAAGCGGGCTGCTTTATCCTGGTTGGTGTCAAGCTTCTTGAGTGTTGTTGGGGCTGCACTCATCCAGGCAAGTGGAGAGTATTCCACAGTTGGTAGGATTTCGCAAGCCCAGGCCAGATGGTGGGGGGTGAATGTAATGTAATATGAATCCATATTGAAATCCTACCACCTGTCCTGGTTTGAGACAATTCACACCTCTTTAACCTGGGATTACCTCTCTCTCTGGGTCTGAAAAGACTTAATTACCTGCAAATGCTCGCATTCAAAGCTTTGTCTTGTTTCTTTTACTTTGTCTGTATATACGTTTCTGGAACCTACCTCTTCATTCACCCGAGGAAGGAGCAGTGCTCCGAAAGCTAGTGATTTGAAACAAAACTGTTGGTGTTTCACCTGGTGTTGTAAGACTTCTTACTGAATGTAAAGGGCAGTGGTTAGATCTCTTGGAGGAGAGGGTCAATGCCTGGCATTTGATGGCGCAAATGTTACTTGCCACTTGTCAGTCCAAGCCTGGATATTGTCCAGGTTTAACTGCATTTGGACACGGACTGCTTCATTACCTAAGGAGTCACGAATGGTGCAGTCATCTGCAAACACCCCCACTTCTGACCTTAGGATGGAAGGGAGGTCATTGATGAAGCAGCTGAAGATGGTTGGGCCTAGGACACGACCCTTAGGAACTCTTGCAGTGATGTCCTGGAGCTGAGATGATTGACTTCCAACCACTACAACTATCTTCCTTTGTGCCAGGTATGACTCCAACCAGTGGAGTTTTCCTGCTGATTCCCATTGACTCCAGTTTAGCTCGGGCTCAATGGGTTGAAGGGTCATGGAGAAGGGGCAGGGAAGTGGAGTTGAGGCCGCGAGAAGATCAGCCATGATCATATTGAATAGTGGAGCAGGCTCGAGGGGCTGAATTGTCTACTCCTGCTCCTAGTTCTTATGTCAGGGGCTTCTGACTTAGGGGAGCCCAAGAGCAATGCAAGAACTAAAGGATTTACTTGTGCTGTTGTTACCTTTTTAATGTTGAATTTTTCCTATTTTAATAAGAAACTTAGATTTCGAATGGTATCTGATGGTCAAGGTAAATGAATGATGTAGCAGTGGAGCTCTAACACTAAGCCGCTCATTCCTCAGGGGAACTTGTAGGTTGTAAAGTGTCGTGAGTTTCCTTCAGCCATCCTCCTGTGTAACGCAGTTTTCTGCATTTCAGAAGCAAATCCACATCGAGTGGCCCAGCAAATACCAATGGTGTGCAGACAGAAATCCTGGATTACGACAGATTGAAACAGGTGTGTTCTTCTTCTTTTCACACATTATTTAGTCTCCTGTACTCCTCATTGAATCAGTTATTCCTCTGGCTTAATTGTTTTTATTCTTTCATGGGATGTGGGCATTGCTGGCTAGGTCATCACTAATTACCCTTGAGAAGGTGGTGGTGAACTTCCTTTTTGCACTGCGGAGGTCTAGGTACCCCACAGTGCTGTTATGGAGGGTGTTCCAGGATTTTGCCCCAACGACAGTGAAGGAACCGTGATATATTTCAAAGTCAAGGTGGTGAGTGATTTGGAGGGGAACTTCCAGGTGATGGTGTTCCCAAGTATCTGCTCTCCTTGTCTTTCTAGGTGGTAGAGGTGACAGGTTTTGAAAGTGCTTTGAAAGTGCTGTCAAAGGAGAATTCCAAAGATTCATCACCCCGAGTAAAATCATTCCTCCTCATTCAGTGGCTTCCCCTTTATTTGAAATTGTGTACACCTGTTCTAGATTCCCCAACCAAGGAAAATATATCTCCTGCATCTACACTGTCCATTTTAAGCATTTTGTAGATTTCAATGAGATCATCTCTTAGTTGAGTCTGAAACATTAGGGACCTTCAAGCAGCTATTGGATAGGTACATGGATTATGGTAGAATAATGGAGTGTAGATTAATTTGTTCGTAAGGGCAGCAAGGTAGCATTGTGGATAGCACAATTGCTTCATAGCTCCAGGGTCCCAGGTTCGATTCCGGCTTGGGTCACTTTCTGTGCGGAGTCTGCGCGTCCTCCCCGTGTGTGCGTGGGTTTCCTCCGGGTGCTCCGGTTCCTCCCGCGGTCTGAGGATGTGCAGGTTAGGTGGATTGGCCATGATGAGTTGCACCTGGTGTCCAAAATTGCCCTTAGTGTTGGGTGGGGTTGCTGGGTTGTGGGGATGGGGTGGAGGTGTTGACCTTGGGTGGGGTGCTCTTTCCGGGGCCAGTGCGGACTCGATGGGCCGAGTGGCCTCCTTCTGCACTGTAATTCTATGATAATCTATGATTAATCTAGAACAAAGATTCCGCACAACATCGTGGGCCGTAGGGCCTGTTCTGTGCTGTATTTTTCTATGTTCTATGTTATTCTTTGAACAATATAATCCAGGCCCAATTTCCCCAATCTCTTTCGATATGACAGCCTGCTATCCTTGGAATAAGTCTGGTAAACCTTTGTTACACACCCTCCATAGCAATAATATCCTTCCTAAAATAAGGGGACCAAAACTATACACACTACTCCAGGTGTGGTTTAACCAAGTTCCGACACACTTGAAGTAAGACTTTGCTTCTGCTGTACTCAAATCCTCTTCCATCATAACAAAAAGAGATATAACAAATTTAATAAAAACACATGACCGTTCTATCATATGGACTCAAAACGTTAACTGTGTTTCTCTCTTCACAGCTGCTGCCTGGCCTGCTGAGTTTATCCAGCATTTTCTGTTTTTTATTTCAGATTCCAACATCCACAGAATTTTCTTTTTTATTCCCCTTGCCTTTAACCTTCCTGATTCCTTGCTGCACCTGCATGCTAACTTTCACTTATTGACCAGAGTACCCAGGTCCCTTTGTATTAAAGTGAAGTTGCCATTGGCCCAGATGACCACAGGCTGCTTTCTCCTTTGAGGGGGATTGGTGGTGATTTGACCTGAGGGGCAAGGTTGAGACGGGGAGGCCTTCATGAATAACCTCAGCTGGTAAGGGAATTGAACCCATGCTGCTGGCCTTGCTCTGCATCACAAATCAGCTGTCTAGCTCACTGAGCTAAACCTTTGTATAGTTACACTTTCTCACCTCTTACCATTTAAGAAATACCCTGCACAGCTGTCCCTCCTACCAAAGTATGTAAGCTCACATTTTATACATCGTGTGTCATCTGCATGTTCTTGCCACTCACTAGGTCTGTCCACATCCCTTCAAAGCTGCTTTGCATCTTCCTCACAAACACACATTCCCACCTAGCTTTGTGTCATCTGCAAACTTGGAAATATTACTTTTGGTCCCCACATCCAAATCATTGATATATATTACTGATGTCTTTAGTCACAGCCTGCCAACATATGAATGATCCATTTAGTCCTACTGTTTTCTGCCTGCTAGCTGATTCTTAATCCATGCTATGATATTAGTTCCTACCCATGAGCTTTAATTTTACTAACCAACCTCCTGTGAGGGATTTTATCAAAAGCCTTCTGAAAATCTAACTATACTTTAACATCCTCAGAAAACTCCCAACAGGTTTTTGTCAAATGTGATTTCCTTTTCATAAATCCATGTTGACTATGCTCAATCAGATCATTATTACCCAAGTGGCCATTTATCACATCCTTTCGAATAAATTGTAGCATTTTCCCTACTGCCGATGTAAGTCTAACTGGTCTTTGGATCCGTTATCACTCTCCCACTATTCTTAACATTTGAACCTTGTAATCTGCAGGAACTGTTCCAGAATCTATAGAATTTTGGAAGCTGACCACCAATGCATCCATTATTTCCAGAGCCACCACCTTCAGTACCCTGGGATGTAGATCATCAGGCCCTGGGACCTATGGGGAGGCGGTGGTGTCAGGGTATTGTTACTGGTCCAGTGATCCAGGGTAAAACTCTAGGGACCTGCATTCAAATCCAACCACTGCAGATAATGAAATTAGAAGTCAGTAAAATCATGACAATGAAACCATTGTTGATCGTCGTAAACAACGACTGTATACTCCACTCCTGATATTTGGGCTCACAGGGCCTGAGAGCCAATTCAGTTGGGAGCCTTGGGTCACTGTCTGTGCAGAGTCTGCATGTTCTCTGTGTGTGCATGTGTTTCCTCCGGCTGCTCCAGTTTCCTCCCACAGTCCAAAGATGTGCGGGTTAGGTGGATTGACCATGCTAAATTGCCCCTTAGTGTCTAAAAGGTTGGGTGGGGTTACGGGGATAGGTAATTTGCTCTTTCAAAGAGTCGGTGCAGAGTTGATGGACCAAATGGCCTCCTTTTGCACTGTAGTGATTCCATGATACCACTGTACCGTCACCTCTATTACAAGGTATCCGTGGGGTGAACTCTCCAAATTTTGACACTAGTCTCCAGATGTTAATAAGGAGGACTTTCCAGGATCGACAGGGCTATGTTTGTCATTATTGTTTCCAGTGCCGAGGTCAATGCCGGGTGATCCATCCGCTTTCTTTCCTTATTGGCTTTCTAGTGGTTTGATACAACTGTGTAGCTTACGAGGCCATTTCAGAGTCAACCGCTTTGGTCTGAAGTCGCATGTAGGCCAGACTCGCAGATTTCCTTCAGCGAACCAGATCGGTTTTTACAACAATCGTTTATTGGTCATCAATAGACTTTTAAGGATGGTGCAGTGGTGAGCCCCGCTGCCTCATTGTGCCAAGGACCTGGGTTTGATTTCATAGAATTTACAGTGCAGAAGGAGGCCATTTGGCCCATCGAGTCTGCACAGGCTCTTGGAAAGAGCACCCCACCCAAGGTCAACACCTCCACCCTATCCCCATAACCCAGTAACCCTACCCAACACTAAGGGCAATTTGGGACACTATGGGCACTTTATCATGGCCAATCCACCCAACCTGCACATCTTTGGACTGTGGGAGGAAACCGGAGTACCCGGAGGAAACCCACGCACACACGGGGAGGATGATTTGGCCGCAGATTGTGTGTAGTTTGCACATTCTCCCTCTGTCCGCGTGGGTCTCACCCCCACAGCCCAAAGATGTGTAGCGTAGGTGGATTGGCCACGCTAAATTGCCCCTTAATTGGATTTTCTTTTTTAAACCATTGGACGTTTAATTCCAGATTTTTATTGAATTCAAATCAGGGTCCCCAGAGCATTTCTTTGGGTTTCTAGATTACTAGTCCAGTAACAATACCACTACGCCAACACCTCCACTTACGTTCACATCCTTCCGAGAGTATGGTGCCCAGAACTTGATGCAGTACTCTCGTGAGACCGAACCACTGTTCTATATACGTTTAACATAACTTCCTTGCTTTTATACCCCAATTAATAAAGCCTAAAAATGCTTTATTAACTACTCTCTCAACCTATCCTGCCACCTTTGATGATTTCTGCACAGGGCCTGATGATCTACATCCCAGGGTACTGAAGGAGGTGGCTGCACATATGCACCCCAGCTTCTGTTCCCTGTACATCCTTTAGAACTGCTGCCTTTCATAGAAACATAGAAAAAATAGATACAGGAGGAGGCCATTCAGCCCTTCAAGTCTGCTCCCGCCATTGATTGCGATCATCCAACTCAATAACCTAATCTAACCCCACTTCCCCATTATCCTTTGATCCCCTTCGGCCTAAGTGCCATATCTAACTGCTTCTTGAAACCAAACAATGTTTTGGACTCACTACTTCCTGTGGTGGTGAACTCCACAGGCCGACCCACTCTCTGGGTGAAGAAAGTTTCTCCTCATCTCTGTCCTAAATGGTCTTCCCCAGTTCTTCAGACTGTGAGCCTGGTTCTGGACACGCCCACCATCGGGAAAATCCTTCCTGCATCTACCCTGTCCAGTCCTGTTAGAATTTTATAGGTTTCCATGAGCTCCTCCCTCATTCTTCTGAACTCCAGTGAATGCAATCCTAACCGATTGAATCTCTCCTCCTACGTCAGTCTTGCCATCCTAGGAATCAGTCTGATAACCTATGCTGCACTCCCTTTAGAGCAAGAACATCCTCAGATAAGGAGACCAAAACTTCTCACAATGTTCCAGGTGTGGCCTCACCAAGGTCCTGTACAATTGCAGCAAGGCATCCCTGCTCCTGTACTCGAATCCTCTCGCAATGAAGGCATACCATTTGCCTTCTTTACCTACTGCACCTGCATACGTACCTTCAGTGACTGGTGTACAAAGACACCCAGATCACATTTTACGTTCCCCTCTCCTAATTTATGGCCATCAGATAATAGTTTGCCTTCATGTTTTTGCTACCAAAGTGGATAACCTCCTCACAGCTCACCTCCACACCAACTAGGTGGCATCTGCAAATTTGGAGATATTACATTTTGTTCCCTCATCTAAGTCATTGTTTTTTTTTTAATTAGAGTACCCAATTCTTTTATTTTTCCAATTAAGGGGCAATTAGCATGGCCAATCCACCCAGCCTGCACATTTTTGGATTATGGGGGTGAGACCCACACAGACATGGTGAAAATCTCATCTAAATATATTGTGAATAACTGGGCTCCTAGCACTGATCTCTGCGGTATCCCACTGGTTACTGCCTGCCAATTTGAAAAGACCCATTAATTCCTACTCTTTGTTTCCTGTCTACCAACAGTTTTCTATCCATCTCAATACACTACCTCCAATCCCATGCGCTTTAATTTTACATGTTCATCTTTTATGTGGGACTTTGGCAAAAGCCTTCTGAAGTCCAAATAAACCACATTCATAAGAACGTAAGAACTAGGAGCAGGAGTAGGCCATCTGGCCCCTCGAGCCTGCTCCACCATTCAATGAGATCATGGCTGATCTTTTGTGGACTCAGCTCCACTTTCCGGCCCAAACACCATAACCCTTAATCCCTTTTATTCTTCAAAAAACTATCTATTCTTTACCTTAAAAACATTAATGAAGGAGACTCAACTTCTTCACTGGGCAAGGAATTCCATAGATTCACAACCCTTTGGGTGAAGATGTTCCTCCTAAACTCAGTCCTAAATCTAGTTCCCCTTATTTTGAGGCTATGCCCCCTAGTTCTGCTTTCACCCGCCAGTGGAAACAACCTGCCCGCATCTATCCTATCATAATTTTATATGTTTCTATAAGATCCCCCCTCATCCTTCTAAATTCCAACGAGTACAGTCCCACTCTACTCAACCTCTCCTCGTAATCCAACCCCTTCAGCTCTGGGATTAACCGAGTAAATCTCCTCTGCACACCCTCCAGTGCAGTACGTCCTTTCTCAAGTAAAGAGACCAAAACTGAACACAATACTCCAGGTGTGGCCTCACTAACACCTTATACAATTGCAGCATAACATCCCTAGTCTTAAACTCCATCCCTCTAGCAATGAAGGACAAAATTCCATTTGCTTTCTTAATCACCTGTTGCACCTGTAAACCAACGTTCTGTGACTCATGCACTAGCACACCCAGGTCTCTCTGCACAGCAGCATGCTTTAATATTTTATCATTTAAATAATAATCCCGTTTGCTGTTATTCCTACCAAAATGGATAACCTCACATTTGTCAACATTGTATTCCATAAACCGTATGAGTAGGTTCTTCCCGGAGGTGGAGGACAGATGTGAGCGGTGCCAAAGAGGCCCGGCCAACCACGCCCACATGTTCTGGTCTTGCCCCAGACTTGTGGAGTACTGGACAGCCTTCTTCGAGGCTATGTCCAAAGTGGTGGGGGTTAGGGTGGAGCCATGCCCGATAGTGGCGGTCTTCGGGGTTTCAGACCAGCCAGATCTATTCCTGGGGAGGAGGGCGGACGCCCTTGCCTTTGCCTCCCTGATCGCCCGCCGTAGATCCTGTTGGCTGGCGGTCAGCAGCACCGCCCCAGAGCTGCAGACTGGCTGTCCGACCTCTCGGATTCTCTCCAAACTGGAGGAAAGAAATCAAATTCGCCAGCCGAGGGTCGGACGACGGCTTCCACAGAACGTGGGAGCCATTCATGCAATTGTTCCGGGACCTGTTTGTGGCCAACGTACAAGAGGAAGAATAGTCGGGGGAAGGTAGCCGGCGGGGAGGGGGGGGGGGGGCCTACGGGCTCGTTACGGGGGTTTTGATGGCTAGCTAAGGCCCAAAACCAAACTAAATAAATGCCAATAACATGTTTGGGGAAGGTAAAATATGTATGCGGCAAAGAGGGGGAGGCCACAGTATTACTACGAAGATGCTCCACCTGTAAATATAATTGTTAATTTTTGCGTGTTTTTTTCTCTCTCTAACAATTTGTAATTTGTTCAATATAAAACATGAAAACTGAATAAAAAACATTTATAAAAAAACATTGTATTCCATCTGCCAGACCTTAGTCCATTCACTTAATCTATCCAAATCCCTCTGCAGACTTCCAGTATCCTCTGCACTTTTCGCTTTACCACTCATCTTAGTGTCATCTGCAAACTTGGACACATTGCCCTTGGTCCCCAACTCCAAATCATCTATGTAAATTGTGAACAATTGTGGGCCCAACACGGATCTCTGAGGGACACCACTAGCTACTGATTGCCAACCAGAGAAACACCCATTAATCTCCACTCTGCTTTCTATTAATTAACCAATCCTCTATCCATGCTACTACTTTACCCTTAATGCCATGCATCTTTATCTTATGCAGCAACCTTTTGTGTGGCACCTTGTCAAAGGCTTTCTGTAAATCCAGATATACCACATCCATTGGCTCCCCGAAATCTACTGCACTGGTAATGTCCTCAAAAAATTCCACTAAATTAGTTAGGCATGACCTGCCCTTTATAAACCCATGCTGCGTCCTGCCCAATGGGACAATTTTCTATCCAGATGCCTCGCTATTTCTTCCTTGATGATAGATTCCAGCATCTTCCCTACTACCGAAGTTAAGCTCACTGTCCTATAATTACCCGCTCTCTGCCTACCTCCTTTTTTAAACAGTGATGTCACGTTTGCTAATTTCCAATCCACCGGGACCAACCCAGAGTCTAGTGAATTTTGGTGAAATTATTAACTAGTGCATTTGCAATTCCCTAGCCATCTCTTTCAGCACTCTAGGATGCATTCCATCAGGGCCAGGAGACTGTCTACCTTTAGCCCCCATTAGCTTGCCCATCACTACTTCCTTAGTGATAACAATCCTCTCAAGGTCCTCACCTGTCATATGCCTAATTTCTATCAGTCGCTGGAATGTTATTTGTGTCTTCCACTGTGAAGACCAACACTCAAAATAACCTGTTCAGTTCCTCAACCATTTCCTCATCTCCCATTATCAAAATCCCTTCTCATCCTCTAAAGGACCAATATTTACCTTAGCCACTCTGTTTTGTTTTATATATTTGTAGAAACTTTTACTGTCTGTTTTTATATTCTGAGCAAGTTTACTCTCATAATCCATCTTACTCTTTATAGTTTTTTTAGTAGCTTTCTGTTGCCCCCTAAAGATTTCCCAGTCCTCTAGTCTCCCACCAATCTTTGTATGCTTCTTCCTTCAAGTTGATACTCTCCCTTATTTCCTAAGATATCCACGGTCGATTTTCCCTCTTTCTACCGTCCTTCCTTTTTGTTGGTATAAATCTTTGCTGAGCACTGAAAAATCGCTTGGAAGGTTCTCCACTGTTCCTCAACTGTTCTACCATAAAGTCTTTGCTCCCAGTCTACCTTAGCTAGTTCTTCTCTCATCCCATTGTAATCTCCTTTGTTTAAGCACAAAACACTAGCATTTGATTTTACCTTCTCTCACTCCATCTGTATTTTAAATTCCACCATATTGTGATCACTCCTTCCGAGAGGATCCCTAACTATGAGATCATGAATCAATCCTGTCTCATTACACAGGACAAGATCTAGGACCACTTGTTCCCTCGTAGGTTCCATTAGATACTGTTCTAGGAAACTATCGCGGATACATTCTATAAACCCCTCCTCAAGGTTGCCTTGACCGACCTGGTTAAACCAATTGACATGTAGATTAAAATCCCCCATGAAAACTGCTGTACCATTTCTACATGCATCAGTTATTTCTTTGTTTATTGCCTGCCCCACCATAATGTGGTGGCTGATAGACTACTCCTATCAGTGACTTTTTCGCCTTACTATTCCTGATTTCCACCCAAATGGATTCAACCTTATCCTCCATAGCACCGATGTCATCCCTTACTATTGCCCGGATGTCATCCTTAAATAACAGAGCTACACCACCTCCCTTACCATCCACTCTGTCCTTCCGAATAGTTTGATACCCTCGGATATTTAACTCCCAGTCGTGACCATCCTTTAACCATGTTTCAGTAATGGCCACTAAATCATAGCCATTCACGATGATTTGCGCCATCAACTCATTTACTTTATCCCGGATACTACGAGCATTCGGGTAAAGTGCACTTATGTTGTTTTTTTTTACCTCTGTTTTGAATCTTAACATCTCCAGTTTTATTCATTTTAGTTTTACTGGGCCTATTCACTGAGCTCCCCTCAGTCACTGTACCTTGTACTGTCGCCCTTTTTGATTTTTGACTATGGCTTCTCTGCCTACACTTTCCCCCCTTACTGCCTTTGCTTCTGTCCCGGTTTTACTACCTTCCAACTTCCTGCATCGGTTCCCATCCCCCTGCCATATTAGTTTAAACCCTCCCCAACAGGTCTAGCAAACCCCCCCCCCCCCCCCCCCCCCCCCCCCTCGGACATCGGTTCCAGTCCTGCCCAGGTGCAGACCGTCCGGTTTGTACCGGTCCCACCTCCCCCAGAACTGGTCCCAATGCCCCAGGAATTTGAATCCCTCCCTCTTGCACCATCTCTCAAGCCACGCATTCATCCTATCTATCCTGACATTCCTACTCTGACTAGCTTGTGGCACTGGTAGCAATCCTGAGATTACTACCTTTGAGGTCCTACTTTTAGTTACTCCTAACTCCCTGAATCAGCTGTAGGACATTCATCCCATTTTTACCTAATCGTTGGTGCCTATGTGCACCACGACAGCTGGCTGTTAACCCTCCCTCCCCCCCCCCCCCCCCGAATGTCCTGCAGCCCGCTCCGAGACATCCTTGACCCTTGCACCAGGGAGGCAACATACCATCCTAGAATCTCGATTGCGTCCGCAGAAACCGTCTTTCTTATTCCCCTACGATCGAGTCCCCTATCACTATAGCCCTGCCATTTTTCTTCTGGCCCCTGCTGCGCAGCAGAGCCCGCCCGGTGCCAGAACCTTGCTGCTGCTGCCTTCCCCTGGTGAGCCATCTCCCCCAAAGTGTCCCAAAGCGATATATCTGTTTTGCAGGGAGAAGACCGCAGGGGACACCTGCACTGCCTTCCTACTCTTGCTCTGTCTTTTGGTCACCCATTTTCTATCTCCCTCAGTAACTTTCACCTGCGGTGTGACCAACTCGCTAAACGTGCTATCCACGACCTCCTCAGCATCGCGGATGCTTCAAAGTGAGTCCATCCGCAGCTCCAGAGCTGTCAAGCGGTCTAACAGGAGCTGCAACTGAACACACTTCTTGCACGTGAAGGAGCCAGGGACAGTTGACGTGTCCCTGAGCTCCCACATCGCACACGAGGAGCATGACACGGGTCTGGGATCTTCTGCCATGTCTTAAACCTTAGGTAAACTTATACAACTACAATTTCAAAAAATGAAAGAAAAATAAATAAATTAGACCATGAAAAGAAAAAAAGAAAAGAAAAACTACTTACCAGTCACTTACCAGGGTTAAAAGCACCTCCTCCCCACCCAGCTTCGAATTCCCACCTAGCTTCAAATTCCCATACTCACTCTTGGTTGTGCCTCATGTGGTGAATCACAGTCCGTGTAATTGACACTGTTATTATATATGATGTACTGTGTCTATGTTAGCTCGGTATACGAGCAGTTGCGCGGCTCTGCCCATAGGGGGAGTTGAGGAGTTTGTTCCGGGGTCCACCCATGGCTCCTCCCACTAACCGGAAGTATAAAGCTTGGCAGTCGTGAGCCTGTCTGCCAGTTCATCTCGTCGCAGGCAGGCTCTGTTGTAAGACTATTAAAACCACTGTTCACTTCCAACCACATGTCGTGTGAATTGATGGTCACATCACCTTATTCTGGCTGTGTCTTCTCTGGCTCACTGGGAGAACTCACCCAGGGTCTCAGATGCTCCCTGGTTCTCTCCCTGTAGATTGAAAGTTACAGGCCAGAAGAAAGAAAGAGAACAAAACAGTAGAGAAAAAGCACCTTCTCCCACTCTGCACCAAATTACCTCACTGCACCAAATTATCAAGTTCCAACTTCCCACTCTGGATGTGCCTCACTCTGGCTGTGTCTTCTCCACTTGCGCAAAGCTCCCCTTCATCAACTCTACTAGTTACATCCTTGAAAAATTCCAGTAGATTTGTCAAGCATAATTTCCCTTCACAAATCCATGCTGCCACTGTTTTCCAAGTGCTCTGCTATTAAATGTTTAATAATGGATTCTAGAATTTTTCCCACTGCTGACGTCAGGCTTTCCTGCTTTCTCTCTACCTCCCTTTTTAAATAGTGGAGTTACATTAGCCACCTCCCATCTGCAATGACACCCACTAATGTTTTTTGCCCCTTGCTGTTTCCCAGCTCTACCCATACAGATTCTGCATTATCGGAGCTAATATCCTCCCTCCCTATTGTGTTAATTTCCTCCTTGACGAGAAAATACTGAGTACCACTGGACATTCAGTTCCCATCCCTGGTCACCCTGCAGCCATATCTTCGTAATCCCGACTATATCATATCCATTCACTTCTATTTGTGCAATTAGTTCATCCACTTTATTGTGAATGCTCCATGCGTTAATGCACAAAGCCTTGAAGCTTGTCTTTTTAACATTACTAGTCCCGCTAACAATATTTTTTTACTGTGGCCCTGTTTGAATCTGGCTCTTGGTTTATCTGCCCATCACTTCTCTTATTCCCCTTTCTGATGTGGGTTTTTGTCCTTATTTCCTCCTCCTATGACTCCTTGCATAGGTTCCAATCACCCTGCCATATTAGTTTAAACCACTTCCCAACCAGTCTAGCAAATACTCCCGTCGGACATCAGTCCCAGTCCTGCCCAGGTGTAACCCGTCCAGTTTGTCTTGATCCCACCTCCCCCAGAACCGGTCCCAATGCCCCAGGAATCTGAAACCCTTCCCCTCACACCAGCTCTTCAGCCACGCATTTATCTGACATATCCTGTCATTTCTACTCTGACCAGCACGCGGCACTGGTAGCAATCCTGAGATCACTACCTTAGAGGTCCGACTTCTCAACTTCCTTCCTAACACCCTTTATTCTGCCTTTAGGATCTTATCCCTTTTTTATCTACGTCTTGGTACCGAGTGTTGCACGACCACTGGCTGTTCACCCTCCCCCTCCAGAATGTCCTGTAGCCACTCCGAGACATCCTTGACCCTAGCACCAGGGAGGCAACATACCATCCCAGAGTCTCGTTTGCGAATTGCCTATCTATTCCTCTTACAGTTGAATCTCTTCTAACTATTGCATTCTCACACTTCTTATTCCTCCCCTCTGCAGCAGAACCAACCGTAGTGCAATGAATTTGGCTGTTGCTGCTTTCCCCTGAGGTCATTCTCTCAACAGTATCCAAAGCGGTATATCTGTTTTGCAGGGGACTGGCAACAGGAGATACCTGCACTACCTGCCTCGCTCTCTTGTTCTGCCTGGTGGTCACCCATTCCCTTCCTGCCTGTGGAGTCTGACCTTGAGGTGTGCCCCACTCTCTATACGGCTATCTACGACACTCTCCACTTCGCGGATGTTCCCGCTGCGGTTCGAATCCCGGGCTTCCAGGAGCTGCAGCTGGAGACACTTCCTGCACACATGCTGGTCCCGGACACTGGAAATTTTCCCTGCTTCCCACATGGAGCTAGAGGAGCAAACCAAGGCCTGGAGAGCTCCTGCCTTGACGTAAACCTTTGAATTAAACCTTTAGAAGTGCTTAACATCAGATTATATCCAATTCTCTAGGGTCCTTCTTTCCTTGTCCTTGTAACTACCAATTATTGCCCTTGCAGATTATGAACCACAAAACGGTGGTTAGCACTGTTGCCTCCCAGCGCCGAGGACCTGGGTTTAATCCCGGCCCTGGGTCACTGTCTATGTGGACTTTGCACATTCTCCCCATGTCTGCGTGGGTCTCACCCCCACAACCCAAAGATGTGCAAGCTAGGTGGATTGGCCGCGCTAAATTGCCCCTTAATTGGAAAAAAAAGAATTGGGTACTCTAAATTTTAAAAAAGCTAACTGAAGTACAGCTTTTAATTACCCAATGAAAGAACTAATTTAGCTAACCCTGAAAACAAGCCGCCTTGTGGAGTTCATGGACCATGTCTATGTTACATGTTATAGGCTGCACCCTGTTTTTAGTTTTCTGTTGACTCTTTCGTTGAAATTTTATTTACACTTCAGCCCCACGCTCCTAATCTAAGGCACCCGGTGCGGAGAGGGTTGGGGAAGGCGGAGGACCACCTTGTGAACCTGCTCCTGGGCCTAGCGAAGCATACCATTTATAGGTCCAGGCAGCGGGCAAACGAGGCGGTTGTCTGACCGGACTGTCTGCCCCTCTCCCGCTGCTACATTAATGCTCGGGTGTCACCAGAAAGGGAGCATGTGGTGTACACGGGCACCATCGAGGCCTTTCTTGCCCGGTGGCACCACAGGGGTTGAAGTGTTAATTGACCCCTTTAACTGCACTCTTATTTGATATTTTTAAGTTTCAGTTGATCTTTGTTACATTCGGGAAGTGTCCCTAACAGGAGCGCCCTTTTTTGCTTCAGCCCACAGTTTGGTTTTTTTTTAATTTGGTTAAACTCAAAGAGAACCCTGAAAACAAGCAGCCTTGTGGAGTCCGTGGACCGTGTCTATGTTACGTGTTTTAGGCTGCACCCCATTTTTAGTTGCTTTACCCCTCAGATTTTTTTCTTTTATTTGGTTAAACTCAAAAAGATAACCCTGAAAACAAGTTTAATTAATACTTACCTCCTTATAACTCACCACTTGAACTCCCTGTTTCCACACAACTCTGAAAGCACTCTCACTCAGCCAACCAGCACTCAGTGAGCTCATTTTATATCTCTCAGCATTCTTCATACCAAAATGAGTCATTTCACACTTTTCTGCATTAGATTTAGCCCATTCCACCAATCAATCTATACCCTTTTCAGGTTCTACACGATCCTCCTCACAGTTGACAGTACTTCCAAGTTTCGTATCATCTCCAAATTTTGAAATTATGCCCTGTACACCAAAATCTAGGCCATTAATATATCTGAAAGAACAAGGAACCCAACACCGTCCCTTGGGAACTACAACCCTTCCCCAATCTGGAGAAAGAAAAGAAATGCAACTTCTTCCTAACCTCACTGTAGGCATTTTGTTTTAAACCTCTCTTCTTGACATTTGCGCCTCCTTACCTCCAGGCACTGCTCTCCAATTGAGGCTCCTCTCAAGGACTCAATACTGGCATCTCTCTCCAGCCTGAACTGTCTAAGGTCTACACCTGCTACTCTCCAGTGTGCGCTTCTTTGTTAGAAACTTCCTCTGAATGACTAAAATACAATTCACTCCCTCCATGGCAGTGACATCCCTCCTAAACTTCTTTGCGTTCAACTCATGCTGGGTCTCTAGATCAGTCTCATGTAGTCGGTGTCTCAGACTGTTTCCTCTCAAGCCTGCTCTTCCTGTGGTAGGATTGTTGAATACAGTACCACCTTGGTTACAGGCCTTGCCTTCAAATATGCTGCTGTTATTTTTCTCTTGCTTTTACCTTTTCCTCGTTGTTTTACTTTTAAAATAGGATATTTTGGAAGAAATGAGGAAAGAACTTCAGAAACTAAAAGAGGAGCTTATCAATGGTGAGTGTGAACATAATGCAGTTGCAAAGCTCATTTATCGATCACTGATTTTCCTCACAATATCACTGCATCAATTTATAATTGAATATTTTTGATGCGGTCACTAACCTTCCGGCATGCTTTTAAACCACGTTTGATAGGTCCACCGGGTGGTGCCTGGTGGTTTCTCACCTTTGCGGCGTCAGCCAGCCTCTGGGTGGGTGACCTCGGCCATACTGGATACCCCCCGGGCCCGCTTCTCAAAGGCGGTGAGGATTCTCATGCCCTGCACCCCACCCCAGTTTGGGCCCTCTCTTGCTGTTTATGGGAGAGCTTTTCCTGAGGGGTCTCAGAGAGGGCATGATGGGACGGCATGTGGCGCAGTGGTTAGCATTGCGGCCTCACGGTGCTGAGGACCCAGGTTCGAATCCCGGCCCTGGGTCACTGTCTATGTGGAGTTTGCACATTCTCCCCGTGTCTCCGTGGGTTTCAACCCCACAACCCAAAGATGTGCAGGGTAGGTGGATTGGCCACGCTAAATTGCCCCTTAATTGGAGGGAGTGTTGGGGGTCGTCTGGGCAGATGCTCTCTTGGGGGGGGGGGGGGGGGGGGGGGGGTTTGAGTCTACTTACTCTGGCTGTCTGCTGTAGGTCATTGACCTTCTTCCGACACTGGAGGCCAGTCCTCCTGGTGCAATGGGCCAGGACTTGGAAACTCCAAAGTGTATTATGAAGTTCATCTGACCTACAACCTTTATCTTGAATTTGGCTAGGATGAGGAGGGTTTAAACTAATGGGGCAGGGGTGATGGGAACCGATGCAGGGAGATCGGAGGGAAGTAAACGGGGCCAGAAAACAAAAGCAATAAGGGGGAAAGTGTAGGCAGAGAAGCCATAGTCCAAAAATCAAAAAAGGGGCCACAGTACAGGATACAGTGACTGAGGAAGTGAAAAGGGGAGGTGGCCAATGCAGGACTGAGGGTGTTGTACCTAAATGCGCGCAGTATACGGAACAAGGTAATGAGCTTGTTTGCGCACATTGAAATTTGCCGGTACGATGTTGTTGGCATCACAGAGACGTGGCTGCAAAGGGGGATCAGGGCTGGGATCTAACTATCCAAGGAATTGTCCATATCGAAAGGACAGGCAGATGGGCAAAAAGGGGACGGGGTTGTCAGTGTTAGTAAGGAATGAGTTAAATCAAAAGCAAGGAACGAATAGGATCAGAAGGCATAGAACTCTCTGTGGATAGAGTTGAGGAATCGCAAAGGTAAAAAGACCCTGATGGGAGTTGTACAGGCCCCCGAGCAGTAGTCAGGATGTGGGGCAGAAAATAATCAGGAGATAGAGAAAGCATGTAAAAAGGCAATGTACAATAATCATGGGGGGACTTCATAAGCAGGTGAACTGGGAAAATCAGGTTGTAGTGGATCCCAGAAATGGAATTTGTGGAATTGCTAAGAGATGGGTTTTGGGAGCAGCTTGTGACAGAGCCTACTAGGGAACAGGCATTCTGGATTTGGTGATGTGTAATGAGGTAGACCTCGATTAGGGATCTTAAGGTGAAGGTACCCTTAGGGAGCAGTGACCACAATATGATGAATTTACCCTGCAGTTTTATTTGATTGGATTGGATTGGATTTGTTTATTGTCACGTGTACCGAGGGTACAGTGAAAAGTATTTTTCTGCAAGCAGCTCAACAGATCATTCGTACATGGGAAAAAAAGGGAATTTAAACAAAATTCAAGAAAATACATAATAGGGAAACACAGATATACAGTGTAACTACATAAGCATTGGCATCGGATGAAGCATACAGGGTGTAGTGTTAATGAGGTGGAGAAGATAGCAATCAGATGTAAAGGGATTACAATTAAATAAGGGTAACGACAAAGACATGAGGAGGAGCTGGCTGGGGGTGATTGGAGAAGGAGCCGGTTAGGGGTGTTTAGCACACTGGGCTAGATCGCTGGCTTTAAAGCAGACCAAGGCAGGCCACAGCACGGTTCAATTCCCGTACTAGCCTCCCCGAACAGGCGCCGGAATGTGGCGACTAGGGGCTTTCCACAGTAACTTCATTGAAGCCTACCTCGTGACAATAAGCGGTTTTCATTCATTTCAGAAGGAGCCTAGCAGGGAAGACAGTGGAACAGCAATGGCAGGAGTTTTGTGGGGTTATTCGGGAGGCACAACAGAAATTCATTCCAAGAGGAGGAAACATGCTAAAGGGAGGACAAGGCATCCATGGCTGACGAGGGATTGTCAAGGACAGCATAAAGGTTAAAGAAAAAGCATATAAAGTGGCGAGGAGTTAGTGGGAAAACCAGAGGATTGGGAAAGCCTTTAAAAGTGAGCAGAGGACAACTAAAAAAGCAATAATGGGGGAGAAAATGAAGTATGAGTGCAAACTAGCTAGTAATATAAAGGAAGCATAGGAAGAGATTTTTTCAATATATAAAAGGTAGAGAGAGGCAAAAATAGACATTGGACCACTGGAAAATGTGGCTGGAGAACATAGAACATTACAGCACAGAACAGGCCCTTCGGCCCTTGATGTTGTGCCGAGCAATGATCACCCTACCCAAACCCACGTATCCACCCTATACCCGTAACCCAACAACAAGTAATAATAGGAAACAAAGAAATGGCAGATGAAGTGAATAATTACTTTGCATCAGTCTTCACGGTGGAAGACAGCAGTGAGATGCCAGAGCTCCAGGAGAATCAGGGGGCAGAGGTGAGTGCAGTGACCATTACTAAGGAGAAGATTCTGGGGAAACTGAAAGGTCTGAAGGTGGATAAATAACCTGGACCGGATGAACCTCACCCCAGGGTCCTAAAAGAGATAGCTGAGGAAATTGTGGAGGCATTAGTGATGATCTTTCAGGAATCACTGGAGGCAGGGAGGGTCCCAGAGGACTGGAAAGTGGCTCATGTAACACTGAATAAAAGAAAATTACTGCGGATGCTGGAATCTGAAACGAAAGAGAAAATGCTGGAAAATCTCAGCAAGTCTGGCAGCATCTGTAGGGAGAGAAAAGAGCTCTAACGTTTCGAGTCCGATGACTCTTTGTCAAAGCGAACAGACAGAGAAAGTGGGAAATATTTATACTGTGGAGTGAGAATGAAAGATGAGTCATAGCCACAGAAACCCAGGGAAACCGGGTGCTAATGGCCACAGAAACCAAGGGGAAAGAGTGTTCATGGCAAGCCCCAGAGAGAACAAAAGATGTGAAAGGTCACACAGCAGAGAAACTGACATCAGAGGATGAACTGTAGGTGTGGGGGGAGGGGAAGGGGGAAGCAAAGAGGAGAAAGGTGAAGGAACGATGGATAAGATTGGTGGGGGGGGGGAGAGAAATTAAATGTACATTAAGAAAGAAAGAAATTATAAAAGACAGTTAAAATGAACTGAAAACAAATGGGTCGAGGTGGGGTAGAGGTGATCATCTGAAGTTGTTGAATTCGATGTTCAGGCTGGAATGGAAAGCTGTAGCGTGCCTAACCATAAGCGGCTAACCCCTAACTGGCTAATGTAACACTCCTGGTTAATAAGGGAGGGAGGCAGAAGACGGAAAATTATAGGCCGGTTAGCCTGACTTCGATCATTGGTAAGATTTTAGAGTCTGTTATTAAAGATGAGATCGCGGAGTACTTGGAAGTGCATGATAAAATACTGAGTCAGCATGGCTTCATCAAGGGGAGGTCATGTCTGACAAATCTGTTAGAGTTCTTTGAGGAGGTAACAAGGAAGTTAGACAAAGGAGAACCAGTGGAAGTGATTTATTTAGATTTCCAGAAGGCCTTTGGCATAGGAGACTGTTAAATAAGTTAAGAGTTCATGGTGTTCAGGGTAAGGTCCTGGCATGGATAGAGGATTGTCTGACTGGCAGAAGGCAGAGAGTGGGGATAAAGAGGTATTTTTCAGGATGGCAGCCAGTGAGTGGTGTGCCTCAGGGGTCTGTGCTGGGACCACAACTTTTCACAATATACATCAATGATCTGGAAGAAGGAACTGAAGGCACTGTTGCTAAATTTGCAGATGATGCAAAGATCTGTAGAGGGACAGGTAGTATTGAGGAAGCAGGTAGGCTGCAGAAGAACTTGGACAGGCTAGGAGAGTGGGCAATGAAGTGGCAAATGAAATACATTGTGGAAAAGTGTGAGGTTATGCACTTTGGAAGGAGGAATTTAGGCATGGACTATTTTCTAAATGGGGAAATGCTTCGGAAAGCAGAAGCACAAAGGGACTTGAGAGTCCTTGTTCACTGCAAATGTAATGTTAGCATTCATGTCAAGAGGGCTAGAATACAAGACCAGGGATGTACTTCTGAGGCTGTAGGTCAGACCCCATTTGGAGTATTGTGAGTAGTTTTGGGCCCCGTTTCTAAGGAAGGATGTGCTGGCCTTGGAAAGGGTCCAGAGGAGATTCACAAGAATGATCGCTGGAACGAAGAACTTGTCATATGACGAACGGTTGGGGATTCTGGGTCTGTACTCGTTGGAGTTTAGAAGGATGAGGGAGGATCTTATTGAAACTTACAGGATACTGCGAGGCCTGGATAGAGTGGACGTGGAGAGGATGTTTCCAATTGTTGGAAAAATTAGAACCAGAGGACACCATCTCAGACTAAAGGGAAGATCCTTTAAAACAGAGATGAGGAGGATGTCTTCAGCCAGAGGGTGGTGAATCTGTGGAACTCTGCTGCAGAAGACTGCGGAGGCCAAATAATTGAGTGTGTTTAAGACAGAGATAGATAGGTTCTTGATTAATAAGGGGATCAGGGGTTATGGGGAGAAGGCAGGAGAATGGGGATGAGAAAAATATCAGCCATGATTGAATGGCGGAGCAGACGCGATGGGCCGAGTGGCCTAATTCTACTCCTATGTCTTATGGTCTTATGAGCACAAAAACCTTCACTGCAGGTGTAATTCATCCCAGACACTTTAATTAAAACAAGGTTTATTCTAAAAATGTAGTTAACATATATATATATATATAAACAGAGCAAGATTTTTTATCAATCACAAACATAAAGACACCACACAGCTACAGTAATCTATGTACATAACATATAATGAATTCCCCCTTAGCTGTTCCAATTAAATAACAAACTCCAATAAACCAAAAACCCTTTTCAAGGGCGTGGCCCAGCACACTGTATTCTCACTTGACTGTAACTGGTCCTGTCCCTAAGATTCTGATCCAGTTCCAAGCAGCAGGTTCAAACTACTTCCGGAAAACAACTATATCTTTAAAGTTACCATGGCAGTTAGCCCCACACAATATGCTTTTCACTGGAACCGCTTTTAAAATGAAGACAGAGAAAACACTTCTACCTTCTGCAGTCCAAAGCAGTCAAAGTGAAACTGAAACCCCTCTCAGCTCACAGCCACAGCCCAACTCCGCCCACAAATTACATCATGTCATATCCAAACCTTTTTTAAAGGGACACTCACGTGACACTGGTCACACTGTCCGAGCTGACTGCTGCTGTCACCTCTTCCCAGGCAGCACTGGCTGCCTTCACGCTCACCCTCCAGGTCCCTCGAGGGAATAGGACATCTCTCCTGGTCTCCACCGCATCCAGGAACCTCCCCAGGTCAGCATCCCCGAATCTTGGGGCCGGTCTCTTCGGCACCATTGTTGCAAGCTGGCTGGGGTTGGCTGAACAAGTTCTGCCTAAGTGCTGCTTGACGTTGTTAGCGGGGGGGCCGGTGAGCATGGTTAATGTGAATTAACTGGCGAGCCGGCATTCGGGGCAGGAAGCCCGTGAGGCCTCGTTAAGTGGGCCAATTAATGTTAAACCGTGTTTCCGGCCTTGCCAGGCTGAGTCAGGGAAACACGTGGCAATTCCCGGTCGCTACGGCACTTGGAAATTGTTCCGGAGAATCCTATACAAAGACGTTCACAGCAATTGGGCATGAGATAAATCAAACAACTAGCTAAGTGTCGGATGCGGTCAGAGAGATTTGTGTTGGCACGAGTCAGGGACTTCCCACACCAGTTGTAAAAAATCGTGGTTTTTGGATGTTTTCGGATAAAGAATACTTGACTGCATGCTTCTTTGTTGCTGTTTTGTTTTTTCAGGCATCTGGCATCACATTAATTTTCAAGTATTAAAATGGGGTCACATTTTTGGAAAATAGTTTGTGAAGCACTGTCTAAAACAAGAATTACTTGCATTCATCTGGTGTCTTCAGTGACCCCAGACACAGCAATGAACAGCTCTGGAAAGAAACATTTGAGCTGTACTGAAAGAAGACATTTTGTCAAAGCTTTTCGTCTTGCACTCATTAGGATAATGGTAAGAATACCAATGTTAAGGGAAACAACAATTTTATACCATATAAGAGAGTGCTTATTGGTTGGCAAGTGGACTCTGATTGATGGAGGCTTTGCTATGGAGAATGCACCAGTCGATAGTGCCTGACAGAATTGTTTGGAAATTTAAACCCAGCAGCTTGACTGCGATTGGTCAAGACATTGTCTTGAGGAATAAACCACTTATTTTGTTTTGCTGAAACAGCACAATGTATAGACATAATCTCTCTGTCCGCAAAGAACTGGGTCCTATGTATTAATATACGTAGTTTCCAGTATACAGAAATACACCACACTGTGAGCCCGACTGATAATCTTAAATTGGTTGTCAGTGATCTGCCACCATACAAGCAAACAGCATGTCCCTTATGCTGTTCTCAATGGGCAAGGTGCAGACCGTACCCAACCAGCCGTGCTTGCAAAACACAGTGTCCACATTAGATGTGATTCTGCAATTGGACAATATTTGCTAAATAATGCTCAGTGTGCTGAAAATTAAAATTGTTTCCCCTGGCATTCGTTTTCTTGTGATTGTTCTGATGAGTGCAAGATGAAAAGTTTTGACAAAATGTCTTTTTTCAGCAATATTCAAGTTCTGTACAACCAAACGACTAAAAGGAAAACTTATTGGGATGAAAATCAAACAATATAAAAACGTATTCATAAATTTTGAGCTGAAATGGGTTAGATTGTACTAAAGCATTCCCTCCTCTCTTTTTCCACAGCAATCAGACAGGAGCTGAGCAAATCCAACAATGCATAGATAATGTGCTGAATGGAATTGACCCTTTTATTAACAAGTGATGACTAATGACAGTGAGAGGGAGATGAGAAAATGACAAGACACCCAGCAGAGGACAGAAGGGAGGAAGGAGAGCTCTCCCATGTGCTGCATTTGGAGATTTTGCAGGCAGCCTCATTACACCGTCGTGCTTTTCTTTTTTTCCCCCCTCACTGCTTGCCGCTTTTTCTGACTTTGTTCCTGGAGGAATGGAGTCTTCTGACTGTAATATTATGCAAAGATTCTTATAAGTCCGTCAAAATCAAATCATAGTGTGCTGAAAAGTCACGTAAATTGAAAGAAAAAATTTGCACAACAATTGTGTTTCTTTTGTTTTTTCCTCTAGGAGGTGGGTTATAATTTGAGCACAAATCTTGGAGACAGCTAACTATAGAGCAGTTTGTGCTGCACTTTCCAGGAGTGTGGCCCTGCCTCATTGCAATGGTGCAGTTTATACATATAGGAAGATGTATTGAGTATAAAAGCCTCGCAGAATGGTATGTGCTCTATGGGAGGGGTGTCCTGGAATTATGTTATTTTTCTAATATTCAAAGCAACGGCAGTTCACAGGGTTTAAGGATACAGAGATGCCTTCCTTAGTTTATTATTGTGATAATGCTTTACCAAATCAAAGATTTGTCAGTCAATCCAATCAATAATGTAAGTTAATCAGTGCAGTGTCTGTAATTGTTTTTTCCCCTGATTCTGCGCATGTTGAGATATAATTCTTTATATCTAAATCAGCTGTAAACTGGTCTTTCATCCCATTTTACTTGATCAATAGTCAGTCATGTTAATTTGCCGTCCATTTCCCTTTTTAAATGTAGGAAGCGGGGAAAGGCTGGGACTGAGAAGACGGACACTCTGTATCCATGCGACTCACACCTGTATATTCTGTGAAACATGGTACAATGCTGCACACATTCAGTTCTTCATTTCAGTTTTTAATAAGTACTTGTGATTATTGGAAAAGGAACACTTTCTGAATGTCTCTTGTTCATTTACTTATATTTTACCAAATGGATGTAACCTAAAGCAGGGGGGAAAGGGTGTTGAAATAGCAAGGGTGCCATTAGTAGGGATCCCTCATTTCTATCCATTGGATGGTATCCTGAACCTTGGCCTCCTTTGTAGCTGCAAATTCAAACAGCCTTATTCTCACGTTGTCAGTTGCTGCTAAGATGAACACCTTGGGCGAAATTCTACAACCCCCTGCAGGGTCGGAGAATCGCCCGGGGCCGGAGTAAATCCCGCCCCCGCCATGGCCGGAATTCTCCACCACCCGGGAATTGGCGGGGGCGGGAATCACGCCCCGCCGATCGGCGAGGCCCCTGTGGCGATTCTCCGGCCCGCGATGGGCCGAAGTCCCGCCGCTGGGAGGCTTCTCACGCCGCCGTGGTTTGAACCACCTCTGGTGGCGGCGGGATCGGCGGCTCGAGCGGGCCCCTGGGGGGGCGTGGGGCGATCGGACCCCGTGGGGTGCCCCCACGGTGGCCAGGCCCGCGATCGGGGCCCACCGATCGGCCGGCCGGCCAGTGCTGTGGGGGCACTCTTTTTCTTCTGCCGCCACCACGGCCTCCACCATGGCAGAGGTGAAAGAGAATCCCCCAGCGCGCATGCGCCGGTGGTGACGTCAGCGGCAGCTGACGCACCGGCGCATGCGCGAACCGGCGAAGGCCTTTCGGCCAGCCCCGGTGCCGGGCGGCGGGTGTCAAAGGCCGCTGGAGCCGGTTTGGGCGCCAGTCGGTGTGATGCCAACCGCTCTGGCGCTGGCCTAGCCCCTCAATATGAGGGCTTGGCCCTTAAAGGTGTGGAGAATTCCGCTCCTTTGGGGAGGCCCGACGCCGGAGTGGTTGGGGCTACGCCGGGACCCCCCGCCCCGCTGGGTAGGGGAGAATTTCGCCCCTTGTTTCCATATGGTGTTCAGCAGCTTAGAGATCATGTGAAGCAGGTGGGTTTGGTAGCAAGCATCTGGGATCCCAAAGACTTCATCATTTAGGTTGCTCAGGTGCCTTTGACTTGTCATTTCGTTTTTCTGGAGCCAAAATCCTGGAGTAGGGGAAGTTTAAAGTTCAGCTGATTTTCTATAGGCATGGGGTATGTGTGACATGGAGGTGTATTACAAATCAACTGGTGCCTGCCCCAGTAAAGCAAGTTAGTGGGGGTGAATCATAAGTCTTCCACCAAAACCCCCATCCTCCCATATCTGCAGGTAGCTTTGGGGACATGCTTACAGTTGTTTTTGGGCTACGGGGGGAATTCTGTTCTACATGTCTCCTACACCCAGTGGAAGCCATTCTTGTTGACAGTCAGCATTGAGTTCTTACTTCGTCTCACATAGACCACAAACAATTGGGGGAGGGAGAAAATTGATCCCAAAAGAGGTTGATTACTTCATTATATTTTTCAGTTTAAATTTTCAGCCTGATGTGGACCTCCAGCTTTCCCAGTTGGAATGACAGGGTGCAGCTCTGATTCTTCTTTGAGGTGGATTCCTCTACAGGCACAGGCCACAAACATCAACTACTTAAATTATATTAGTCCCTGCTTTTAGTAACTTCTTGAAACTGGTCATTTTCCCACTGCATTTACATCTTGACTGACTCCCAGCAACATCTGTTTCTAATAATCTCCCATCACTTAGCACCTTGTAGCCATGTTTCCAGAACCGGATTATTTTTGTTAAGTGATGTTTCATGTCAGGTCTACTTCCGGTACACTCATAAACATCCAAATAAAATTCATTTTTCTCACCCACTGGGAATCATTAAATATTATTTTATATCCTGCAGTGAGATTACTGCATTTTGGCACATCCCAAATTGAAATCCAATGTAAACTACAGTCGTGAGCCAATTTTGGTTAAAATTGTCAATTTTCAGTTCAGAAATCTGATTGCATAAAATTTCATAAACATCAATAGAATAGTTTATCAAGTGTTTGGTTGATATCTTGAAGTCCTCAAGGTCCGCTTAATGACCCTGTTGATCATTCATATACAGATAATTACACTGTAGCTCCCAGCCCTAGTCAGTTGATGAATTGTGGGATTGTAGATATACCTCTGTTGTCTTGATTATGCTGAATTCATGGGATCCAACAAAAGTTGTACAAAATCAAACTCTTGTGTTAAAGATAATGAAATGGTTGTCTTGAGGAAGGTTATTTGATTTTTCTGGGACTATTTGTCAGGGTGTTCATTAATCACTTGCTTACAAAGTATTCATGGAGGTTTTTTTTAAACTAAGATGTTCAGATGGATAAAAGTATACTGCCAGAACAAAACCGAGCACTGTTATTTTTTAGATTATATAGGGTGAGATTTTTTCTTTTGAGAAGTTCATTGCTTCTTTTCCCTTGTTTCATCTCCAAATACTCAAAAAGATCACAAGGAGATTCCGAAGAATAGCTGGGGGGTGGGGGTCACCTTCCTTGAATAATTTCCTCTAAGCACTAACTACAAAAACGGTGCTTGACTCTGCATGTTATCTACCCACAACTGGAACCAGTAACATTCCATGCAGAGAAGAACCGTGGCCATAATCATATGTCCTACCACTGTGAAAGGAGTTTCTAATGTGAGTGTGAGCCAACCCCTTCAACAAATGATGTGCAAAACCTATTCTACTCATTAAAATTATCTTGGAAGACTTATTGGTCATCCCACACTCCTAAGTTATCTAGTTTTCCCAACAGGCTGTAGTCTGAAGTTCCCATTCAGTATACCCTGGGAGCAAGTACCAAGGCACTGGCATGTGGCCATATTAAGTCTCTCCGTCTCAGGAGCACTTTAACGTCAATAGTTCAGCTGAAAAACCGAAGTTTCTGACATGGTGCCAGAGATTAGGGATCATTCTGTTAAGGAATTGTGGGTGCATCTATCCATTCAATGAAGACAATTGAACCCTAAACATCAGAACTGTCTGTGTAGAAAATCTTTTTAAAAATAGTTTTACTTCATATTTGGGTGCAGTTTTTAGTCACAATGCTGGTTGACTGAAATAATTTGTGATGTAGTTTCCACATCTGTCTCCTCCCATATCTTAGTGTCAACACTGTCAGCTGATGTCAACTGGGCATTTGTCAAGATAGCAGCTGGATTCTGAAGGATTACTTGGAGACATGTTCTGCGAGATCATGTTTGTGCTGATCCTGTAGGATGTTTGATATTAGGATGGTTTGTCAAGGTATTCAGAGTGATATCCAGGTCTTTTTACATTATTAGATGTCAATGTATTGAATGAACGTGCCACACAGTCTTTAAGAAGAAGGTACTAATTTGAACAGTTAATTTACTTGAATCTCCTGTTCCTGTATTGGGAGACGAAAATGAGAAGTTAGACAGTGGACAGCCAGAGGGTATTTTCCAGTGATGACCACCAGAAAATTGGTTGCAGTGAAAGTAGTTTCCTCCCGCCATCTTTACACCTGGCAAATTTGTTTTATCCTTCAACTTGGGAATTTCTTGTTGTTAAGGAAGTTTAGAATCTGCCACTTAAGTAAAAATGTTGATGAAACTTCAATAATTTTTTAATCTTCTGATGGTGAATAAGGATAAATCTCCACAACCAGTGTCTGAATTGCCTAATCAAAATTTGAAGATTTTTACCAATAGATCTACTTTTCCCCAATACCTCAAATGAAGTATTGCTGAAGAAAAGAGGAATATAAAGGTAACAGGAAGATAGAGGCAGAGTTTGTACCTCAGTTATCTCGAAATTATAGGCTGTTTTGCTGAACAAATATTTCACTTGAGCAGTGGTCTTGATGTGTTCACTTTGGTCGTACATTCCACAGCCTCACAGTGATAGAAAAATAATCCTGGTGCTCTCTCCGGAACCTCAAAGGAGGTGTAAGATTCTCTCAGATCTCAGTAAAATGTAATAATGGGCTGCTGCACAGCATGTGGTACACTTGCTTTCTTTGCCTTTTACCTGTGTTTTTATAACTATGTCAGTTGTTTCTGACATTGAAACAAATGGAAGCAAAGTTTTCCCAAAATGCGCATTGGGACTGAAACCCCTCTGAAACCAGCAATTGCACACTTGCTGTGCAGTGTGGGTAGCTCTGACGAACTATTAGTATGAAAACGTTATCTTTAAAAAATGTGGCTTGGAGGGTTTTTGAGTTGGAATATATTCCAGCCAATGCACAACTTGAGACAGGTTATCTGCCTCATTGGGAATACTTATTATACTCTCACGGCACTCCCAGTCAGTTTTGAATTTCACTTAACCCTTCACCATTATTTGATGAGTCATTAGATCATTTTATAGCTTCTGTAAGACTTGTTCAAAATCAGCCTTATTTTGCTGTGTCGGCAATCAACTTGGTCCTTGAGCATTGCATGAGTTCAATGTTCTGGGTTTCATTAGGATATTCACAAGTAGTTTGATGCTCTCTACAGAGTTCCTGAGGACACCTTCATTGAGTTCAGTGCACTGGTTTCCTGAGGACAGTTTCATTGAGTTCAGTGCTCTGAGTTTCCTGAGGACAGATTCATTGAGTTCAGTGCTCTGAGTTTCCTGAGGACAGATTCATTGAGTTCAGTGCTCTGGGTTTCCTGAGGACAGTTTCATTGAGTTCAGTGCTCTGAGTTTCCTGAATTTTGAGACTTTTTGTTTGAGTGACATAAATTGGATTGGGGAATGTGGATTTAATATACTGGATCTGCCGATCTTTCAAAGAAACATCTTACACAAGCCTTCAAAAAAGTTGTCACCTTATAAAAGTTTGAAATTATTTGTATTTTAATTGTGCGAGCTTCATGAAGGTTTTAAAGCAAAATATGCAAAATGAAATGCAGTGAAAATGTTGCAACAAATTTTCAGCATTATGTATATTTATGTCCATAGCACTGGCGTAAATAAAACATCTACATTGAACAATTGACCAAATGTGTGTGTGTTCAAAAAGGCCACATTAAAGCATTACAATAAGCGTGCATTCTTTCAGCACAAGTCCTGTACAATACCAGGGTAAGAAGTGGAGACAATTATTTCTCAATAAAGTGCATTTCAAATAAGCTTCAGTGTCTACCTGGCCTGGACTTTGTACCATATCTGAATGAGGATTGGCATATCCCACGCACAGTAAATATCAAATGAGGCATTTTCAAAGTTCATCAGCTCAGGCTCACAATCTGAACTGTCTGAGAAAACCGACATTTGCTGTGGAAAAGATTTTTCTTCTTTATCTCTTGTAATCAAATCAAATGAATGTCTGTTTTAAGAATAAAGTACTGGTGCTGGAACCAGGATTGAGTCCTTAAATCATGTTAAAATGTTTAGCAGTTTGTACGAGCAAGTATTGTGTTTTTCAAAGCTGCATTTTGCCTTTAGATGTTGTGCAGGTGAATATCAGGTTTTTTTTAAAGTACAGTTCACCATAGAGATGAGAATAGCCTTTGACAGATCACTGGTGAATGTTATAGAATCAATCAACTGTGTAACTGAGGCAGTCACAAGATGTCTCATTCCGTACTAGGGCAGCACTGCTGATAGCAGACTTTGCAGTGAAAGGCCTAGAGAATGGCAGAACTAGAGTTCATGGTAGGAAAGAGCCCTATGGGGATGGCCATCAAGTACATCTACATCTATAAAGCAGGGCTGTGTCGGGATCCCAGTACACACATTTCATCTACAGATAGCATAAATGTGGAAAGCAATTTATTTTGATTCAACTAATTCCTATTATGTAGTGTAAAGAAGGTTTCTGTCTCCAGCATGTCTCCAGATGTTGACCGCTCTTATTCCTCATCTCTTACATAAATGGGATTTGTTTGGAATATTTTCTTTTTGGTTGCCAAAATTATTTGCACAGATTTCTATTGGTAACTGTCTTGTCAGAAGAGCTTAAGAATTTATTTTCCTTTTCTGATGGAATGAACAAGATTATCAACAGACTTGTCAAATTTTCCTGTCTATAAATTAATTCTTTAGATTTACAATTTGTTGCAATTCTGTTCTATCATGTTGTTACATTTTAAAATTTCTTACATGCTAATTTTTTGAGCGAATGGAATAAAAATTGACGTTAGATCTCTTGACCAAGTGTTTCTGTTGATTTGTGTGTAAATATTGTTATTAAATAATACATCAGCAAAGTTCATTATTGTAAAGTTTTGCTAATTCCCAGCGGGAATCTAAAAAGCATGAAAAGTCTTTGTTGTTAAAAAGCTTGCAGTATTTTTCACTTCTACAAGATACCTTAGGCTTAGAGCACCTTACCTCATAAGACAACTCCTTCATCCTGAGAATCAGCCTGGTCCACCTTCTCTGAACTACTCCAGTGCAAATATATCCTTCATTAAGCAAGGAGACGTAAACCATGCACAATAGTCCAGGTATGGCCTCACCAATGCCCTGTACAGCAGTCATTTTCAAAGTCGGGGTCGTGATTCACAGGTGGGTATCGGGAGGGTCGTGGAGCCATCCATCGCGGCATTCCCGATCGCGGGAATGTTTTTTAAAAATAATTTTTATTAAAAATTTTTGAAAAATATATAGCAACAGAACAATAATAATAATAACAATAATAAACACCCCCGGCACCCGTAACAATGCATGTAACGAACCCCCCCACACCCCAAACCCAATAGACAACAAAATAAATTAACAATAAGCAAATTAACTTAAACAATACCCCCCGAGACCCCTTTCCCCCCTGGGTTGCTGCTGACCTAGTTCCTTATCGTTGATCCAGAAAGTCGAGGAAAGGCTGCCACCTCCTAAAGAACCCTTGTACCGACCCCCTCAGGGCGAATTTGACCCTCTCCAGCTTAATGAATCCCACCATGTCATTGATCCAGGTCTCCACGCTCGGAGGTCTCGCATCTTTCCACTGCAGCAAGATCCTCCGCCGGGCTACTAGAGACGCAAAGGCCAAAACATCGGCCTCTTTCGCCTCCTGCACTCCCGGCTCCACCCCAATCCCAAATATCGCGAGTCCCCAGCCTGGCTTGACCCTGGACCCTACCACCCTCGACACCGTCCTCGCAACCCCCTGCCAGAATTCCCCCAGTGCCGGGCATGCCCAAAACATATGGGCATGGTTCGCTGGGCTCCCCGAACACCTAATGCACCTGTCCTCACCCCCAAAAAACCTGCTCGTCCCCGACATATGAACCCTGTGCAGTACCTTGAACTGGATGAGGCTAAGCCTCACACATGAAGAGGAGGAGTTCACCCTCTCCAGGGCGTTCGCCCATGTCCCCTCCTCAATCTGCTCCCCCAGCTCCGCTTCCCATTTAGCCTTCAGCTCCTCTATCGACGCCTCCTCCACCTCCTGCATCACCTGATAGATGTCAGACACCTTCCCATCCCCGACCCACACCCCCGAAAGCACCCTATCCCTTACCCCCCGCGGGGGCAGTGAAGGGAACCCCTCCGCCTAGCAAACGCCTTGACCTGAAGGTACCTGAACATATTCCCCGGGGGGAGCTGAAACTTCTCCAGTTCACCCAGGCTCGCAAACCTCCCGTCAATGAACAGGTCTCCCAACTTCCTAATGCCTGCCCTGTGCCATCCCAGGAACCCGCCATCAATGTTCCCTGGGACAAACCGGTGGTTCCCCCGCAGCGGGGCCTCCACCGAGCCCCCCACTTCCCCCCTGTGCCACCTCCACTGCCCCCAAATTTTGAGGGTAGTCGCCACCACGAGGCTCGTAGTGTACCTCGTTGGCGGGAGCGGCAACGGCGCCGTTACCAGTGCCTTCAGGCTCGTGTCTTCACAGGACACCGTCTCCATCCGTTTCCATGCTGCCCCCTCCCCATCCATTACCCACTTGCGTACCATCGAGACATTAGCCGCCCAATAGTACCCAGAGAGGTTGGGCAGCGCCAGCCCCCCTCTATCCCTGCCCTGCTCCAAAAAGACCCTCCTTACCCTCGGAGTCCCATGCGCCCAAACAAATCCCAGAATGCTGCTGTTCACCCTCCTAAAAAAGACCCTCGGAATGAAAATGGGGAGGCACTGAAACAAAAACAAAAACCTCAGGAGCACCGTCATTTTAACGGACTGTACTTTACCCGACAGCGGCAGCATGTCCCACCTTTTAAACTCCTCCTCCATCTGCTCCACCAACCTAGTAAAATTAAGCTTGTGTAGAGTCCCCCAACTACTAGCCACCTGAACCCCCAGGTACCTAAAACTCCTCACTGCCCTCTTTAGCGGGAGCCTACCAATCCCCTCCTCCTGATCTCCCGGGTGTACAGCAAACAGCTCACTCTTGCCCAGGTTCAATTTATAGCCCGAGAATCTCCCAAATTCAGCAAGAATCTCCATCACCTCCGGCATTCCCCCCACCGGGTCTGCTACATACAGCAGCAAGTCATCTGCATACAGCGACACTCGGTGCTCCTCCCCACCCTGCACCAGACCCCTCCACCTCTCTGAGAGCCATGGCAAGAAGCTCAATTGCCAATGCAAAAAGCAAGGGGGACAGGGGGCACCCCTGCTTCGTCCCACGGTGGAGCCTGAAGTACTCGGACCTCCTCCCATTTGTCGCTACACTCGCCATCGGGGCCTCGTACAGCAACCTCACCCATTTAATAGACCCCACCCCAAACCCAAACCTCTCTAACACCTCCCACAAGTACCCTCATTCAACCCTATCAAAGGCCTTCTCCGCATCCAATGCCACCACAATCTCCGCCTCCTTCTGCCGCCGGCATCATTATCACATTTAGCAGCCTTCGCACGTTAGTGTTCAGCTGCCTCCCCTTCACAAAACCCGTCTGATCTTCATGTATCACCCCCGGCACACAGTCCTCTATTCTAGTGGCCAAGATCTTCGCCAGCAACTTGGCGTCCACATTCAGCAGTGAAATTGGCCTATATGATCCGCACTGCAAGGGGTCCTTATCTCGCTTCAGGATCAGGGAAATCAGCGCCCGTGACATCGACGGGGGCAAAACACCCCTCTCCCATGCCTCGTTAAAGGTCCGAACCAACAGGGGGCCCAACAGGTCTGCGTATTTCTTATAAAATTCAACCGGGAACCCATCCGGTCCCTGCGCCTTCCCTGACTGCATGTGGCCAATCCCTCTGACCAGCTCCTCCAACTCGATCGGCGCCCCCAGTCCCTCCACCTGCTCCTCCTGCACCCTTGGAAATCGGAGCCTGTCCAAAAAGTTCTCCATTCCCCCTCCCACCACCGGCGGCGGCTCCGACCGGTACAGTTCCCTATAGAAGCCCCTAAAGACCTCATTGACCTCTGCCCCCTGCCGCACCACATTCCCACCCCTATCCTTCACTCCACCAATCTCCCTAGCCGCGTCCCGCTTGCGAAGCTGATGCGCCAGCATCCTGCTCGCCTTCTCTCCATACTCGTAGACCGCTCCCTGCGCCTTCCTCCACTGTGTCTCCGCCTTTCTGGTGGTCAATAAATCAAACTTGGCCTGCAGGCTACGCCGCTCCCCCAGCAATCCCTCCTCCGGGGCCTCCACATACCTCCTATCTACACTCAACAGCTCCTCCACCAGTCTCTCCCTCCTCTCCCCCCTCTCCCTATGGGCTCGGATAAAGATCAGCTCCCCCCTAATCACTGCCTTCAGAGCCTCCCATACCATCCCCACCCGGACCTACCCAGTATCATTGACCTCGAGGTACCTCTCGATACATCCCCGAACCCTCCTACACACCTCCTCATCAGCCAACAACCCCACGTCCAGACGCCAAAGCGGGCGCTGGTCCCGCACCTCCCCCATCTCCAGATCCACCCAATGCGGAGCATGGTCCGAATTCGCTATAGCCGAATATTCGGCCTCCTCAACCCTCGGGACCAGTCCCCTACCCAGGACAAAGAAATCAATACGGGAATAAACCCTGTGCACATGGGAGAAAAAAAGAGTACTCCCGAGTCCTCGGCCTCCCAAACCTACAGGGATCCACTCCTCCCATCTGGTCCATAAACCCCCTCAATACCTTGGCCGCCGCTGGCCTCCTGCCTGTCCTTGAACTAGAACGATCCAGTAGGGGTTCCAGCACCGTGTTGAAGTCCCCCCCCCCCCATGATCAAGCCCCCCACCTCCAGGCCAGGAATGCGGCCCAACATACGCCTCATGAAACCAGCATCATCCCAATTTGGGGCGTACACATTTACCAACACCACCCTCTCCCTCTGCAGCTTACCGCTCACCATCACATATCTGCCGCCACTATCAGCCACCACCTCAGACGCCTCAAACGCCACCCTCTTCCCCACCAGGATCGCCACCCCCCGGTTCTTCGCGTCGAGCCCTGAATGGAAAACCTGCCCCACCCACCCCTTCCTCAGACGGACCTGGTCCGCCACCTTCAGGTGAGTCTCCTGGAGCATGGCCACGTCCGCCTTCAACCCCTTCAGATGCGAAAACACCCGGGCCCGCTTAACCAGCCCATTCAACCCCCTCACATTCCACGTGATCAGCCGGATCAGGGGACACCCCGCCCCCCTCCCCCGTTGACTAGCCATGGCCCATCGACAGCTCGCCCCTGGCCAGCACCCATTCGGCCCGTTTCCCACGGTGATAGAACCTCACCCCGACCCACACCAGCTCCTCCCTGGCCAATCCAGCAGCAACCCGGCCCCCCCAAGGCTAGGACCCCTCCTAGCCACGACGCCCCCTCCATAGTACTCCCATGAGCCAACTGACTTCTGCTGACCCCGGCATCTCCCGCCCTATCTCCGCCCCCTCCCGATATGGGGTCACACCTCCCCCCCCCCCCCCCCCCCCCCCTGCATCAGCTCCTTGGCACCGCTTCAGCGCGGGAAAATGGATCTGATATCCACGCCCCTTGCCACCAGCTCCACCCCCCTCGAAATCAGAGGAAAGCCTGTGCTTTCACACTGCCCCACCCCAGCCCCCAACGCAGCTCCCAAACAGCAGTCCCAACCCATCCACCAACCCCGTACAAACAAAAACAGATCAACCACAAACCCCGCTTAAGACACAAAACCATAACCAACATCCGAAAGCGAGAGAAAAAAAACCAAATAGAATAACCAGCAACAGCATAAACAGTGATACAAAAAAAACCTCCCACAGCCCCCAAACCCTAGTTCAAAAAGAGTTTTTCAAAATTCAACGAGTCTTCCTGCCTGAAGCGAGACAGAGAGCAGGTCACGCACCTCGAACACTAACGTCCCGTGCTCTGTGCGCGATTGCCATTCCTCCATTTTGTCAGCAGTAAACCAGCAACAGGACTGAAAAATTTGAAATGGATTGTTTTGTAATAAGAAAGAGAGAGGGCCAGAGACACAAACAGGCCAGGATCTCAGAACTAAACCTGGTCTGAGCTGTTCAGGTGAATCCACAACAGGACAAAGCAGTGCTGGAGTGAGCTCCAGGAGAGTCTACAACAGGACAAAGCAGTGCTGGTGTGAGCTCCAGGAGAGTCTACAACAGGACAAAGCAGTGCTGGTGTGAGCTCCAGGAGAGTCTACAACAGGACAAAGCAGTGCTGGTGTGAGCTCCAGGAGAGTCTACAACAGGACAAAGCAGTGCTGGTGTGAGCTCCAGGAGAGTCTACAACAGGACAAAGCAGTGGTGGTGTGAGCTGTTCAGGAGAGTCTACAACAGGACAAAGCAGTGCTGGTGTGAGCTCCAGGAGAGTCTACAACAGGACAAAGCAGTGCTGGTGTGAGCTCCAGGAGAGTCTACAACAGGACAAAGCAGTGGTGGTGTGAGCTGTTCAGGAGAGTCTACAACAGGACAAAGCAGTGCTGGTGTGAGCTCCAGGAGAGTCTACAACAGGACAAAGCAGTGCTGGTGTGAGCTGTTCAGGTCAATCCACAACAGGACAAAGCAGTGCTGGTGTGAGCTGTTCAGGAGAGTCTACAACAGGACAAAGCAGTGCTGGTGTGAGCTCCAGGAGAATCCACAACAGGACAAAGCAGTGCTGGTGTGAGCTCCAGGAGAATCCACAACAGGACAAAGCAGTGGTGGAGTGAGCTCCAGGACCTCTGATGAACAACCCAGACAGAAATGTAACATTGAATGACAAAACAAGTGAGATCGTGAGGACCAAGCTGACAGTAAAATGGTGGGTCGCAAAGGTTGGCCGGTTGGTAAAAATGGGTCCCTGGAAAAAAAGTTTGAAAAACACTGCTGTGCAGTTATAGAAAGCCTTGTTTGCTTTCATATTCCATCCTTCTTGCAATGAAGGCCAATATGCCATTTGCTTTCCTAATTATTTGCTCTTACCTGCATTTTTGTGATAAGTGTACAAGGTCACCCAGATCCCTTAATAATAATATAATAATCTTTATTGTCACAAGTAGGCTAACATTTACACTGCAGTGAAGTTACTGTGAAAATCCCCTAGTTGTACTGTAGCATTCTGAGGTCTCAATATAATAATATTCTCTTTTCACACACTTCCTGTCGAAATGAAAAACCTAATTTTCTCACATTAAATTCCATCTGCTAAATATTTGCCCTCTCTTAACTTATCTATATAATTTTGCAAGTTTCTCGGTGCCCTCCTCACAACTTTCTTTCCTATCTATCTTTGTATAATAAGCAACTTTGGCTACTTTATAATTGGTCCTGTCATCCAAGTAATTTATACAGATTGTAAATAGTAAGGGCCCCAGCACTGATCCCTACAGCACTCCGCTAGATAGTTTGATAACTTGAAAATGACCCATTGTTGGAACCAACAATTCTACGGACACGTGCTTGTAGGATTAGAATAGCGGTTTTAATAGACTCACAACAGAGCCAGTCTATTAGCCATTGAACTTTCGGTGAACTGGCCGGCTGACCATGTGGCACTGATCTTTTATACAGCAGCTTCCGGGGGAGGAGTCCTGGGCAGAGCCAAGGGAGAAGCCCCGTACAACTCGAGCATTCCCAGAGCTACTCCCCCTGGAGGACAGGTAGTGCAACTGCACTTACAATATAGATACATGTATATACAGATTATAATCCGGTGTGAATCACATTCACCACATTCACCCCCTGTGAAAAAAATCGAGTCCAGCAGGGGTGGTGGCTCACAGAGTTAGTCTGTCCGGTGGATGAATTGTTCTTTTCGATCTGCGAAGCACCGGGGTTGCAGCCTCTTGCGGTTGCTGGGTGGGTGTTGAGAGCTGGGGTACGATGGCAGACTCCGGGGCAGGTCTCGTCCGAACTTTATACACCTCTGGCTCGACCGGAGACTGGGGGCGCTGGGGGCGGGCTGGTTCTGGCGCGTGGAACCGGTGGGGTGAGCTTGCGGAATCGGGGGCGCGAGGGGGCGGCAGCATAGGGAACGGAGTAAGGGGTTCCTCAGCGGAGGTGGGGGGGGGGGGGGCTGGATCCAGCGGGTGCCAGGTCCCGAAGGGATACTGTGTCCTGGCGACCGTCCGGGAACTCCACGAATGGGTACTGAGGGTTGGAATGGAGGAGGTGCACCTTTTCAACAAGGGGGTCAGCTTTGTGCCCCCTGACGTGCTTCCTCAGGAGGACCGGGCCTGGTGTCCTCAGCCATGCCGGAAGTGAGACTTCCGTGGTAGTGCCCCGAGAGAAAATGAAGAGTCGCTCGTGAGGGGTTTGATTTGTAGCTTTACAGAGGAGGGATCTGATTGCGTGGAGCGCGTCTGGGAGGACTTCTTGCCATTGGGAGACTTGGAGTTTTCTAGACCGGAGGGTCAGTAGGACGGTCTTCCAGACCGTCACGTTCTCCCACTCCACCTGCCCGTTCCCCCTGGGGTTGGAACTGGTAGTCCTGCTAAAGGCGATGCCCTTGTCGAGCAGGTACTGACGCAGCTCGTCGCTCATAAAGGACGATCCCCGGTTGCTGTGCGAAACCGAACAGGGTGAAGACACTATGCAGGGCCCTAATGACTGTGTGGGAGGTCATATCAGGGCATGGAATGGCAAAAGGGAATCGGGAGAACTCGTCGATGATGTTGAGGAAATAAATGTTCTTGTTAGTGGAGGGGAGTGGCCCTTTGAAATTGATCGCAAGGCGTTCAAAGGGCCTAGAAGCCTTGACCAGGTGGGCCCTGTCTGGTCTATAGAAGTGCGGTTTACACTCTGCACAGATCGGGCAGTCCCTGGTGACCGCTTTTACCTCCTCGATGGAGAAAGGCAGGTTTCGGGCTCTGATGTAGTGGGCGAGCCGGGTGACCCCTGGATGGCAGAGGTCAACGTGGATGGCTTCTAGACGGCTGATCTGCGCGTTGGCACATGTCCCGCGGGATAGGGCATCCGAGGGCTCGTTGAGCTTCCCCGGTCGATATTTAATATCGTAACTATAGGTGGAGAGTTCGATCCTCCACCGAAGGATTTTATCATTTTTTATTTTGCCCCTTTGCGAGTTGTCAAACATAAAGGCAACCGATCGTTGGTCGGTGATGAGGGTGAACCTCCTACCTGCGAGGTAGTGCCTCCAGTGACGAACAGCCTCCACGATGGCTTGTGCTTCCTTCTTGACTGAGGAGTGTTGGAGTTCTGAAGTGGATAGGGTACGGGAGTAAAATGCAACGGGCCTCCCTGCCTGATTTAAAGTGGCTGCTAGAGCTACATCTGAGGCGTCGCTCTCAACCTGAAATGGGGTGGATTCATCCATCGCCCGCATGGCTGCTTTGGCGATGTCCTCCTTGATGCAGCTGAAGGCCTGGCGCGCCTCAGCAGACGGGGAAATAGTGTGGCCTTAAAGAGTGGGCGGGCTTTGTCCGCATATTGAGGGACCCACTGGGCGTAGTATGAGAAGAACCTCAAGCACCATTTGAGAGCCTTGGGGCAATGAGGGAGGGGGAGTTCTAAGATACGGTCCGGGTCTGGCCCCAGGACTCCGTTCTCCACGACGTAGCCGAGGATGGCCAGTCTGTTTGTGCGGAAAACGCATTTCTCCTTGTTATAAGTGAGATTTAATTTCTGTGCCGTTTGGAGAAAACGGTGGAGGTTGGCGTCGTGGTCCTGCTGGTCATAGCCGCAGATGGTAACATTGTCCAGATACGGAAACGTGGCCCGCAGCCCGTACTCGTCCACCATTTGGTCCATTGCTCGTTGGAACACCGAAACCCCGTCAGTGACGCCGAAAGGGACCCGGAGGAAATGGAAGAGGCGGCCATCGGCCTTGAATGCCGTGTAGTGGCGGTCCTCCGGGCGGATTGGGAGCTGGTGGTATGCAGACTTCAGATCCACCGTGGAAAATAGCCGATATTGGGTGATCTGATTAACCATGTCTGCAATTCTGGGGAGGGGATACGCGTCTAGGAGCGTAAAGCGATTTATGGTCTGGCTATAGTCGACGACCATGCAAAATTTTTCCCCGATCTTGACGACCACCACCTGAGCTCTCCAGGGACTATTACTGGCCTCTATGATCCCCTCACTGAGCAGCCGTCGGACATCCGATCGGATAAAGACCCTATTCTGTAGGCTGTATCGCCTGCTGCGAGTAGCTACTGGCTTGCAATCTGGAGTGAGATTGGCGAAGAGCGGAGGGGGGGGGAGATGCGCTGCGTGGTTAGGCTGCAGATAGTGAGTGGGGGCAGGGGCCCGCCGAAGCTGAGGGTGAGGCTCTTGAGGTTGCACTGGAAATCGCTGGACAAGATGGCCGCCCAAAATCAATACAGAAGGCATTACAGATAACATCTATAAACAAAAAACTTTTAACATGAGCGCTGCAGCAAAGTTCAAAGTCTGCTACCAGTCCTTTCCTTCTAGCGAAGTCCATCGCTTCCTCGGGCGACTCAAAGTAAAAATATTGCTCCTCATAAGTGATCCAAAGACGGGCCGGGTACAACAGTCCAAACTTGACCTTCTTCTTGAAAAGGGCCGATTTTATCTGGTTGAACCCTGCTCTTCTGGCCACGTCAGCACTCAGATCCTGGTATATACGTAGGATGCTATTCTCCCATTTAAAGCCCACCATAAAATACGCTCCTTGTCCAGGTACCAACTGTGGAATCTCACCACCATTGCCCTTGGGGGGTCCCCCACAAGCGACTTCCTCGCGAGCGCTCTGTAAGCACTGTCCACCTTCAAAGCGTCGGGAAAATGTCCCATCCCCCATTAGCTTCTCGAACATGCCAGCTATGTATGCCCCTGCGTCTGTTCCCTACGATTCTCAAGTTCTGCCAAAGGGACCTATTCTCTAGGTCCTCCACCTTCTCCTGGAGCATTTTCTGCTGGTCTCTCAGCATCCCCATCTCCACCTCCACTGCAGCTTGGTGTTCCTCCTGCTCAGTTAGTGCCTTCTCCACTTTCTGAATCGCCCAATCCTGAGCACCCAGTCTGAGTTCCAATTGATTCCTTCATCGGGTCCAAGCATTCCTGTTTCTGCTGGGCAAAGCCCTCCTGATTGAACTGCATCAACTGCTCCGTCGCCTGCTGGGTCGACAAGCCAGGACCCCATCATCCGCCATGCTTTATCCCGCTGCAGCCCCAGCCTTCTCTGATCGCCCATTTCTTCCTCTGCGAGCACTTCTGCTCCGCCTCTCCATGCACTAATGTAGGATTCCTCTTCACAATTGCATCCACCGTCAATTTCCCAAAACAAATCCGACAAAAAATCGGGGAAAAGAGTCATTTCAGAGACACTGGTGGAGGTGATTGAAGCAGAATTTTAACAACAGTTCAACAGCATTCCGAGTGGTATGGGAGGGAGATGTCGGAATCGCTCAAGCAGCCGATGCTGGCCCCAATCAGTGTGTCACTTGGAGGTTCACTGGAGGCAGTGTGGGAACAGTGCGAGGTGTTGAAGGGGATGGAGGAGGCATTGTCGAGGCACAGTGACCAACGCGCTTCACTGGAAGTTGAACTGGCCAAGGTGGAGAACATAAAGGGCCTGAGAGCCAAGGTGGAGGATCTTGAGAATAGATTGCGGTGGCAGAATATGAGGATTGTATGGCTGCTCAAGACAGTGGAGTGCCGGAGGCTGAAAGAGTTTATCGCGACGATGCTGAGGAAGCTGATGGAGGAGGGGAATTCGCTGCAGGCGAATGAGTCACCAAGGTCAGTGATAGTCTGCTTCCATAGGCATCAGTCGAAGGAGAAGGTGCTGATGAGGAGGGCCAAGCAGACACAAGAGGTAACGCGGGAATTCGCATTTGTACTCATCATCAATATCCTTGCACTCATCATCAATATCCTCGTACTCATCATTATCCTCGTACTCATCATCAATATCCTCACACGCATCATCAATATACTCGCACTCATCATCAATATCCTCGCACTCATCAATATCCTTGCCCTCATCATCAATATCCTCGCACTCATCAATATCCTCGGGTGGAGGTGTTGACCTTGGGTAGGGTGCTCTTTCCAAGAGCCAGTGCAGACTCGATGGGCCGAATGGCCTCCTTCTCCACTGTAAATTCTATAAATGTTTCTATACAGAGTTCCATTAGACGCTTCTGGAACTACCCTGAGGTGCAACTGTCCTCGTGTACGCCTTACAACCTTCTGCTGGTAGCCGGATGTCACCTGACTGATGTCTGACGCCAACTGCTGGTGGGAGGTCACACTGCTGAGTACATGTAATATTATTTACAGGCCAATCACCACATCCCCCTTCCTTAGGAGACATTGATGTTTATGTACAGACATGATTAATACCTTTTGTTTACATATTTGGTACATGCATAAACAATATAAGCAAATTTAACTAGTGTGCCCATAGACATGATATGCCTGTATGGTGTATGTTCCTTGCGCACAGCTCATTGTGGCTCTCTCACGG
Source organism: Scyliorhinus canicula (assembly GCF_902713615.1). Taxonomy (NCBI): domain Eukaryota; kingdom Metazoa; phylum Chordata; class Chondrichthyes; order Carcharhiniformes; family Scyliorhinidae; genus Scyliorhinus; species Scyliorhinus canicula. Next base: position 5,398,097 of record NC_052151.1, on the reverse strand, counting down.
GATCGCCCCTGTGATCACGTGGGCTGTTGCCAGCTATTTTGAAGGTTGGTTTGCGTGCCAGTCTCTTGCTTTGTATTAGAACATAGAACATAGAACACTACAGCGCAGTACGGGCCCTTCGGCCCTCGATGTTGCGCCGACCTGTGAAACCATCTGAAGCCTATCTGACCTACACTATTCCATTTTCATCCATATGTCTATCCAGTGACCACTTATTCTTTTGACAAATGCCTCTTGAAGGCATCCTTGATGGCCACCCATGTGTCACCAGCTTTTTCTTTTTTTGCTTCTTCCCACACCACTGCCTGCTTCGTCGTTGTATGTTCCCTGTCTCTGGCTTGTCAGTCACAGCACCGGCATCTTCTCATTTATCTTCATGATGGAATGTGCTAGCTCTCCCACTTGTCTCCTCTTCCTCTTTTTTGTTTTAATGATCATCTGGCGAGTACTTTTCTTCTCACTTTTCAGTTTGGTAACCATTATTTTAGTGCTGGTCTGCACCCTGTGGATCCTCAGCTGGGACCTGTGGCGCTGCCGTGTATCCAAGGGATTGTATAGCCATGCCCAATTCTGTGCCCTCAACTGGAGGTTGGAGAGCCCTGCTCTCTGGTGCCTGGGTGCAAGTCACATCTAGAACATCAGGTGCTGTCCCTTCATGGTTTGTTAGAACAGCGATTAATGGCTCCTCATCACTGGAAATGACGATACAAACACTCTCTGGTCCTGACGATCATCCTGGTCTTGCTCCAGTTTATATGTGTGATCCGATGAGCTATATAGCGATATAGTCATCAGCTCCTCTAACTCATCCTCCGGTGGAGTAACCTCGAGCAGCAGGGAGTCGATTACCGGAACCATTTCAGAAGCCTAAGACGATTCACCCAGTGCCTCTGGAGCCAGTGTCTCCACCGTTGGTTTTATGTCCAGTGCTACCACCTCATCGTGCCCTCAAAACCATCCTACCAGCGTTTTATCATTGCCCTCCGCATCATCAATATCCTCATACTCATCATCACTATCCTCATTCTCATCAAGATCCTCGTACTCATCATCAAGATCCTCGTACTCATCATCAATATCCTCGTACTCATCATCAATATCCTCGCACTGTTCATCAATATCCTCATACTCATCATCAATATCCTTGCACTCATCAATATCCTCCTACTCATCATCAATATCCTCGCCCTCATCATCAATTTCCTCATACTCATCGTCAATATCCTCATACTCATAATCAATATCCTGGTTTAGCTCATTCAGCTAAATCTCTAGCTTTTAAAGCAGACCAAGCAGGCCAGCAGCACGGTTCGATTCCCGTACCTGCCTCCCCGGACATGCGCCGGAATGTGGCGACTAGGGGATTTTCACAGTAACTTAATTGAAGCCTACTCGTGACAATAAGCGATTTCATTTTCATATCCTCGCCCTCATCATCAATATTCTCGCACTCATCATCAATATTCTCGCACTCATCATCAATATCCTCGCACTCATCATCAATATCCTCATACTCATCATCAATATCCTCGTACTTATCATCAATATTCTCGCACTCATCATCAACTTCCTCGAACTCATCATTAATATCCTCGTACTCATCATCAATATCCTTGCACTCATCATCAATATCCTCGTACTCATCATTATCCTCGTACTCATCATCAATATCCTCGCACGCATCATCAATATACTCGCACTCATCATCAATATCCTCGCACTCATCAATATCCTTGCCCTCATCATCAATATCCTCGCACTCATCAATATCCTCGTACTCATCATCAATATTCTCGCACTCATCATCAATATCCTGGCACTCATCATCAATATTCTCGCACGCATCATCAATATCCTTGCACTCATCATCAATATCCTCGCCCTCATCATCAATTTCCTCATACTCATCGTCAATATCCTCATACTCATAATCAATATCCTGGTTTAGCTCATTCAGCTAAATCTCTGGCTTTTAAAGCAGACCAAGCAGGCCAGCAGCACGGTTCGATTCCCGTACCTGCCTCCCCGGACATGCGCCGGAATGTGGCGACTAGGGGATTTTCACAGTAACTTAATTGAAGCCTACTCGTGACAATAAGCGATTTCATTTTCATATCCTCGCCCTCATCATCAATATTCTCGCACCCATCATCAATATTCTCGCACTCATCATCAATATCCTCGCACTCATCATCAATATCCTCGCACTCATCATCAATATTCTCGCACTCATCATCAATATCCTCGCACTCATCATCAATATCCTCATACTCATCATCAATATCCTCGTACTCATCATCAATATTCTCGCACTCATCATCAATTTCCTCGAACTCATCATTAATATCCTCGTACTCATCATCAATATCCTTGCACTCATCATCAATATCCTCGTACTCATCATTATCCTCGTACTCATCATCAATATCCTCGCACGCATCATCAATATACTCGCACTCATCATCAATATCCTCGCACTCATCAATATCCTTGCCCTCATCATCAATATCCTCGCACTCATCAATATCCTCGTACTCATCATCAATATTCTCGCACTCATCATCAATATCCTGGCACTCATCATCAATATTCTCGCACGCATCATCAATATCCTTGCACTCATCATCAATATCCCTGTACTCATCATCAATATCCTCGCACTCATCAATATCCTTGCCCTCATCATCAATATCCTCGCACTCATCAATATCCTCGTACTCATCATCAATATCCTCGTACTCATCATCAATATCCTCGTACTCATCATCAATATCCTCGTACTCATCATCAATATCCTCGCCCTCATCATCAATATCCTCGCCCTCATCATCAATATCCTCGCACTGATCATCAATATCCTGGCACTCATCATCAATATCCTCGTACTCATCATCAATATCCTCACCCTCATCATCAATCTCCTCGCCCTCATCATCAATATCCTCGCCCTCATCATCAATATCCTTGCACTCATCATCAATATCCTTGCACTCATCATCAATATCCTCATACTCATCATCAATATCCTTGCACTCATCATCAATATCCCTGTACTCATCATCAATATCCTCGCACTCATCATCAATATCCTGGCACGCATCATCAATATCCTTGCACTCATCATCAATATCCTCATACTCATCATCAATATCCTTGCACTCATCATCAATATCCCTGTACTCATCATCATAATCCTCGCACTCATCATCAATATCCTGGCACTCATCATCAATATCCACGCACTGATCATCAATATCCTGGCACTCATCATCAATATCCTTGCACTCATCATCAATATTCTCGCCCTCATCATCAATATCCTCGCCCTCATCATCAATATCCTCGTACTCATCATTAATATCCTCGTACTCATCATCAATATCCTTGCACTCATCATCAATATCCTCGTACTCATCATTATCCTCGTACTCATCATCAATATCCTCGCACGCATCATCAATATCCTTGCACTCATCATCAATATCCCTGTACTCATCATCAATATACTCGCACTCATCATCAATATCCTCGCACTCATCAATATCCTTGCCCTCATCATCAATATCCTCGCACTCATCAATATCCTCGTACTCATCATCAATATTCTCGCACTCATCATCAATATCCTCGTACTCATCATCAATATCCTCACACTCATCATCAATATCCTCATACTCATCATCAATATCCTCGTACTCATCATTAATATCCTCGTTCTCATCATCAATAGCTTTGTACTCATCATCAATATCCTCACCCTCATCATCAATATCCTCGCCCTCATCATCAATATCCTCGCACTGATCATCAATATCCTCGCACTGATCATCAATATCCTCGCACTGATCATCAATATCCTCGCACTCATCATCAATATCCTCGCACTCATCATCAATATCCTCGCACTCATCATCAATATCCTCATACTCATCATCAATATCCTTGCACTCATCATCAATATCCTGGCACTCATCATCAATATCCTTGCACTCATCATCAATATCCTCACCCTCATCATCAATATCCTCGTACTCATCATCAATATCCTCGCCCTCATCATCAATATCCTTGCACTCATCATCAATATCCTCGCACTTATCATCAATATCCTTGCACTCATCATCAATATCCTCACCCTCATCATCAATATCCTCGCCCTCATCATCAATATCCTCGCCCTCATCATCAATATCCTCGCACTCATCATCAATATCCTTGCACTCATAATCAATATCCTCATACTCATCATCAATATCCTCGTACTCATCATCAATATCCTCGCACTCATCATCAATATCCCTGTACTCATCATCAATATCCTCGCACTGATCATCAATATCCTGGCACGCATCATCAATATCCTTGCACTCATCATCAATATCCTCGCACTGATCATCAATATCCTGGCACTCATCATCAATATCCTTGCACTCATCATCAATATCCTCGCACTCATCATCAATATCCTTGTACTCATCATCAATATCCTTGCACTCATCATCAATATCCTTGCACTCATCATCAATATCCATGCACTCATCATCAATATCCTCACCCTCATCATCAATATCCTCGCACTCTTCATCAATATCCTCGCACTCTTCATCAATATCCTCGCACTCTTCATCAATATCCTCATACTCATCATCAATATCCTCATACTCATCATCAATATCCCTGTACTCATCATCAATATCCTCGCACTCATTAATATCCTCGTACTCATCATCAATATCCTTGTACTCATCATCAATATCCTCGCCCTCATCATCAATATCCTCGTACTCATCATCAATATCCTCGCCCTCATCATCAATATCCCTGTACTCATCATCAATATCCTTGCACTCATCATCAATAGCCTTGTACTCATCATCAATATCCTTGCCCTCATCATCAGTATCCTCATACTCATCATCATTATCCTCACACTCTTCATCAATATCCTCGCACGCATCATCGATATCCTCGCACTCTTCATCAATATCCTCATACTCTTCATCAATATCCTCATACTCTTCATCAATATCCTCGTACTCTTCATCAATATCCTCGTACTCTTCATCAATATCCTCGTACTCTTCATCAATATCCTCGTACTCTTCATCAATATCCTCGTACTCTTCATCAATATCCTCGTACTCTTCATCAATATCCTCGTACTCTTCATCAATATCCTCGTACTCTTCATCAATATCCTCGTACTCTTCATCAATATCCTCGCCCTCATCATCAATATCCTCGCACTCATCATCAATATCCTTGCACTCATAATCAATATCCTCATACTCATCATCAATATCCTCGTACTCATCATCAATATCCTCGCACTCATCATCAATATCCCTGTACTCATCATCAATATCCTCGCACTGATCATCAATATCCTGGCACGCATCATCAATATCCTTGCACTCATCATCAATATCCTTGCACTCATCATCAATATCCATGCACTCATCATCAATATCCTCACCCTCATCATCAATATCCTCGCACTCTTCATCAATATCCTCGCACTCTTCATCAATATCCTCGCACTCTTCATCAATATCCTCATACTCATCATCAATATCCTCATACTCATCATCAATATCCCTGTACTCATCATCAATATCCTCGCACTCATTAATATCCTCGTACTCATCATCAATATCCTTGTACTCATCATCAATATCCTCGCCCTCATCATCAATATCCTCGTACTCATCATCAATATCCTCGCCCTCATCATCAATATCCCTGTACTCATCATCAATATCCTTGCACTCATCATCAATAGCCTTGTACTCATCATCAATATCCTTGCCCTCATCATCAGTATCCTCATACTCATCATCATTATCCTCACACTCTTCATCAATATCCTCGCACGCATCATCGATATCCTCGCACTCTTCATCAATATCCTCATACTCTTCATCAATATCCTCGTACTCTTCATCAATATCCTCGTACTCTTCATCAATATCCTCGTACTCTTCATCAATATCCTCGTACTCTTCATCAATATCCTCGTACTCTTCATCAATATCCTCGTACTCTTCATCAATATCCTCGTACTCTTCATCAATATCCTCGTACTCTTCATCAATATCCTCGTACTCATCATCAATATCCTCGTACTCTTCATCAATATCCTCGTACTCTTCATCAATATCCTCGTACTCTTCATCAATATCCTCGTACTCTTCATCAATATCCTCGTACTCTTCATCAATATCCTCGTACTCTTCATCAATATCCTCGTACTCATCATCAATATCCTCGTACTCATCATCAATATCCTTGCACTCATCATCAATATCCTCACCTTCATCATCAATATCCTCACACTCATCATCAATATCCTCGCACTCATCATCAATATCCTCGCACTCATCATCAATATCCTCGCACTCATCATCAATATCCTCGCACTCTTCATCAATATCCTCGCACTCATCGTCATCTTCCATGAAGTATAACACTGCTTGTGAAAGTACGTGTTCCTGCAAAAATTGATCTATTTTCAAATCAGCAGCGAGTCTTGCTGCAGAGCTTCCATCTAATACTCCCTGTTTCGGAACCTCAGGGGGAGTACAGAAATTGAAAATAAGTTATTTAGTACAGTTCAGTCTAATGGTTTTCATTGTGACATTTTTGTAATGCTTCCAGTGGATGTGGCAGCCTGTGCACTCTGTGATTTGAAATACGAGGAAGCCTGCCCCACTGGGCCGCGATGCTATCTGGTATGCTTTTACCAGCATTTCATTCGTGAAGTACTGTTATAACCTGCCTGCTTACCACTGGCTGGGGACTAATGACAATCCCACAATCCTTTGGGAGTTTGAGTTTCCCCAATGAGGGGGGGGGGGGGGGCAGAGAAATCATTAGCAGATTCCCTGAGTAAATAAAGCTGGCCAGTTTGGAACCGGCTATCCGAGAGTGAGCAGCAAGGAAGTTGCTGCTGCTGTTGTATATATATATGTTATTGTAAATAAATGTTATTTCTTTCTATCGTACAACTTGTGCTGGATTCTTCGTGGCCCTCACAAAACTGGCGACGAGGGTTAAAGTGAATAGCTGTCTAAACCTCCCTCGATTTTTGTTGGATACAGGTTGAAAGTTATTTTTCTATTACACCATGCCTCTATGGACTTTTGGATGTTTATGATGCAGCGCTGGAAAGTTGGAACCAGTACGCACAACAAATGCATTACTATTTCTGGGCAAACAAGATCACTGATAACAAGCGGCAGGTGGACATATTGCTCACCGCCTGCGGCCCGCATACGTTTGGGGTGATTAGGAGCCTTACGTACCCAGCTGCGCCGGACACCAAAACGTTTGATGAACTTACGAACTTAGTGGGGCAACATTTTAACCCAACTCCGTCCACGATAGCCCAGTGTTACCGGTTTAATACTGCTGAGAGGACCCCAGGAGAATCCCTTGCAGAGTTTCTACGCAGGATTACGGAGTACTGTGACTATGGTAAGACCTTGTCAGAAATGTTACGCAACCGTTTGGTTTACGGTATTAACAATGCGGCCACTCAGAGAAAGGTGTTAGCTGAGCCAACATTGACTTTTCAACAGGCCATTCAAATAGTATTGTCCCAAGAGAGTGCAGAACGGGGAGTGCAGGAGCTACAGGGAATGGTGGTGCACCCCTTGGGACTCAACCCCTTCCGTCCAAAAGCATCTCCCCGCACCCCTGCGGTACCTTGGACGGGGCGGCATCCAGATCGACGGCAGTGGCCACCGGACGTTCCTCCCCGAAGAGAGCCTTCTCCAGAACCAATGGATGAGGAGCCACGTCAGTGTCGGACTTGTGGGCGCGACCCTGTCACAGACGTCGATCCTGGGGGCGCCAGAGGCACTGTTGTTCTGACAGAAACTGGGGCCAGCCCAGGGGCCGTACCTTTCATTTGGATGAACCTGCTGCGACTACTCCAGAGGACCTGGAGACGGAGGACGACTGCCTGCAGCTGCATTGTGTGGCAGCTCCCCTTGTGGCCCCCATTAAAGTACGGGTCAATGGTCACCCTCTTGAGATGGAATTGGACACTGGCGCAGCGGTCTCCGTGATCGCCCAGAGGACATTCGACTGCATCAAGCAGGGTATACAGACCCTTAACATTAACCAACACACAGGCCAGGTTGGCCACCTACACAGGGGAGCCATTGGACATTGCAGGAACTACGATGACCCGTTTATGGACGCCAGGAGGGGCAATTCCCACTTATCGTGGTATGCGGCCACGGGCCCAGCCTGTTGGGTCGGGACTGGCTGCGCCATTTGCGGCTGCAGGGGCAGCACATCCTCCAAACAGGTTCTAGAGCGTTGACGTAGGTTTGGAGAAAATAAAAGTGGCCGTAGCCTGTATCCAAGTCAAACCAGGAGCCCGCCGCACTATTTCCGGTCGTGCCCGGTGTCTTACGCCTTGCTCGCGAAGATAGAAAGGGAGCTCATTAGTTTGGAGTCCTTGGGTATTAGCAGGCCCATCGGTTTAGCTGACTGGGCAGCGCCAATTGTACCTGTAATGAAGCCAGATGCCACAGTTCGCTTGTGCGGCGACTGTAAACTTACAGTGAATACAGCTTCCCGGCTCGACCGATATCCAATGCCTCATATAGAAGATCTCTACACGAAGCTTGCAGGCTGACCCTCGTTCACAAAATTAGATATGAGTCACACCTACGTACAGTTGAAGCTGGACCCTGCCTCCCGGCCATATCTAACTATTAATACACACCGGGGCCTGTATGAATATATACGGTTGCCCTTTGGGGTATCCTCTGCCTGTGCTATCTTTCAACGCGTCGTGGAGGGCATCTTGAGAGGTTTACCGTGTGTCGCTATCTACTTAGACGACATGTGGAGATGCTGGCATTGGATTGGGGTGAGCACGGTAAGAAGTCTTACAACACCAGGTTAAAGTCCAACAGGTTTGTTTCAAACACGAGCTTTCGGAGCACTGCTCCTTCCTCAGGTGGACTTTAACCTGGTGTTGTAAGACTTCTTACTGTACTTGGACAACATTTTGATTACAGGGACGTTGGAGCAGGAACATTTGGAAAATTTGGAGGCTGTCCTTAATCGCTTTTCAGAGGCTGGAGTCCGTTTACGTCGTAAAAAGTGTGTCTTTCAGGTGAAGGAAGTAGTCTACCTGGGTTATCAGGTGGACCGTGAAGGTTTGCACCCCGCCGCACAGAAGGTGTGGCAATTCAACAGGCCCCGCCCTGACTTCGCTCCTTTGTTCTTTTCTCGGCCTCGTAAACTATTACAGGAAGTTCCTCCCCAATATGGCAAATATGCTGGCCCCGTTGCACCTTCTGCTAAAGAAGAATCACACCTGGGTTTGGGATCAGCCACAAGAAACCACTTTCCGGCGGGTAGAACAACTATTGTCGCCGTCTGGGTTACTAACCCACTATGATCCTGGAAAGCCTTTGCTGATCACATGTGATGCATCCCTGTATGGTATTGGGGCCGTCCTGTCCCACAAGATGGAGAACGGGGCCAAGTGGCCGATAGCTTTCGCCTCCTGCACATTGACGCGCAGATCGAGACGAAGGGCCTGGCGGTGGTCTTTGCGGTGAAACGCTTCCACCAGTATGTGTATGGCCACCACTTCACTATCGTGACTGATCATAATCCTCTGTTGGGACTTTTCCGAGAGGATAAGCCAATACAGCCCATTGCTTCCGCACAGATCCAGCTCTGGGCTTTGTTGCTCGCTGCCTATGAGTATTCTCTGGAGAATAAACCAGGGACCCAGATAACGAATGCCGCACACTGAGCCAATTGCTTTATCGACCGGCCCCATGTCAACCCCCATGACCGGTGAGGTGGTTGCAACCCTAAATTTTATGGACTCCTTGCCTGTCACAGCATCACAGATCCGTGAGTGGTCCCAGATGGAGTCAGTCCTGTCAAAGGTTCGGCACATAGTCCTGTATGGTGGGCAGCATAGACAGCTCCCAGGCGAGGTGCGGGCATTTTCCTCCAAATTCCTGTCAGAATTTAGTGTGGAAGACGGTATCCTCTTGATTGTCCCGGAAAAAAGGCAGGAGCTGACACTAAGGGACTTGCACAATGGGCATCCGGGTGTGACCAAAATGAAAATGTTGGCCCGGAGTTATGTCTGGTGGCCAGGCCTCGACACCGACATTGAGAAGGTGGCCCAAAACTGCTCCATTTGCCAGGAGCATCAGAAGCTTCCGCCGGTCGCGTCCCTACATCAGTGGGAATGGCCAGGGCGGCCTTGGGCGCGCTTTCATGCGGATTTCGCCGGCCCTTTTCAAGGATCCATGTTCCTTCTATTAATCGATGCCCAGTCTAAATGGTTAGAGGTGCATAAGATGGTAGGCACAATGTCCTGCGCACCAATCGAGAAGATACGTTTGTCTTTCAGTGCGCATGGCCTCCCCGAGGTGCTGGTCACAGACAACGGCACTCCATTCACAAGTGAGAAGTTTGCAAGGTTCATGAAGATGAACGGCATACGCCACATCCGCACTGCCCCTTACCACCCGGCTTCAAATGGGTTGGCGGAGCGCGCAGTGCACACATTCAAATGGTGCCTAAAGATGCAGTCTTCCGGGTCTATGGACACGAGACTGGCTCGTTTTTTGTTTTCATATCGGACCACCCCACATACAGTGACTGGGGTAGCTCCCACGGAACTCCTAATGGGCCAGAGACTTCACACCCACCTTAGCATGGTTTTCCCGGACATTGGCGCAAAAGTACGCCGCACACAAGAACGGCAGAGACATGGCCTTTCTCAGCATCAGCCGATTCGGCAGTTTGCGCCCGATGACCCAGTGTTTGTTCGAAATTTTGCTGGTGCCCAGTGGGTCCCTGGCGTTATCCTTTGCTGAACGGACCCTATCTCTTACCAGATGCAAGCCCAGGGTCGTCTCCAGCGCAAGCAAGTAAACCACGTTCGGTCCAGAAGACCATCTCTTCCAAAGATTCCCCGACCCCGGAGCTCATTTCTACAGCCACAGAGACCAGACACAGTGGAGAGTATTCCTCACAATCTTCCTCTGGTGCCGCACTCAAAGCCTGCGCAGGTCCTGACAGAACCACGTGGAGATAGAGATGCCGAGATGACGGAGGCAGCGGACTCCAACTCCGAGATGGAGACACAGGCTGCCTCAGAGGGGGACTCCTCGGGCCCACAGGCCGTGGATGTACTACCATTACGCCGTTCATCACGGAAGCGCCGTTCTCCGTCTCGTTACATACCGCCCGATCCAGCGCCTCATACAAATGGTGTCCGGCCTGCAGCAAAATAAGTCCCACGCCCTCCTTCGCCAGGGTCTTCGGTGGATTCCTTGGACTTTGGGGGGGGGGGAGGGATGTTATAACCTGCCTGCTTACCATTGGCTGGGGATTAATGGCAATCCCACAATCTTTAGGGAGCATGAGCTTCCCCAATGAAAAATGAAAATCGCTTATTGTCACGAGTAGGCTTCAAATGAAGTTACTGTGAAAAGCCCCTAGTCGCCACATTCCGGCGCCTGTTCGGGGAGGCTGTTACGGGAATCGAACCGTGCTGCTGGCCTGCCTTGGTCTGCTTTAAAAGCCAGCGATTTAGCCCTGTGCTAAACAGCCCCATATCTAAACAGCCCCATATGATGGGGGCGGAGAAATCATTAGCAGATTCCCTGCATAAATAGAGCTGGCCAGTATGGAACCAGCTAGAGAGGAGTGAGCAGCAAGGGATTACTGCTGCTGTTGTGTGTGTATATATATATGTTATTGTAAATAACTGTTATTTCTTTCTATCCTACAACTTGTGCTAGATTCTTCGTGGCCCTCACAAAAAGTACTCATTCGATTCAAACTTGAACTCCAGAGTGAAGCCCATTGGCTGTCCGGGATCCGAAAAGTTTATTGCAACATCCTGTAGCTACCACAGCATTTTATCTTGAAATATGGTAGTCCCTCAGTACTGCAGTGAAGAAGTGTCAGCCTAGATTGGTGCACTCAAGTCCTGAAGTGAGACTTGAACCCACAATCTTGTGAGGCAACAGTGCTACAACCGAGCCAAGGTTGACACACAAGTGAAATGGCTACTCATGGCACTCATCACTTCAGATATGAAATATCTATCAATTTCTGTCATCTAGTTTCTATATTGCTTCTTTGCATACTGAGATTGTGCAGTACAAGTGAAACATCTGTTTCCTGCTGATTTGAAGTGCTGAGTGAAAGTTGGAACTTAAGCCAGGAAATGGAATACAAATGATTTAACACTTGCAGACTCTTTTTGAAGCATCTACAGAGTTAATGGAAATTAATGTGAGATACAACATGAGCGCAGCAGGTGAAATCTCTCCTGGTCTCCATCAAAAATCCAAAGGCTTCTATTTTTAAAATAAATTTAGAGTACCCAATTCAGTTTTTCCAATTAAGGGGCAATTTAGCGTGGCCAATCCACCTAACCTGCACATTTTGGGTTGTGGGGGTGAAGCCCACGCAAACACGGGGAGAATGTGCAAACTCCACATGGACAGTGACCCAGAGCTGGGATTGAACCTGAGACTGCGGCGCCGTGAGGCTGCAGGGCTAACTAAAGGCTTCTCTAAATGCTCATCAATTAAGAGCTAAACAAGATCCCAGGCTTGATTGGATTAGATTGGATTTATTTATTGTCACGTATACAGTGAAAAGTATTTTTCTGCGAGCAGCTCAAACAGATCATTTAGTACATGAAAAGAACATAAAAGAAAAAGAAAATATATAATAGGGCAACACAAGGTCCGTGCTTGTCTAGTGTTATCTCAGCCAGCCAAGTCACACAACATTCTGACTTGGACACCACCTTCTCAAGGGCAATTAGGGATGGGCAACAATGCTGGCCTAGCCAGTGATTCCCATACCCCGTGAACAAATTTTAATAATATATAATCAAATTCAGGTGGCAGAGCTGAGTGGTTGCACAAAAAGTGGTCCTCTCCTAGAAACATTTGGTTAAACCTTTTAACCCTGTCAAATGGGCACCAAAAGTGTAAAATGTTCTCAAGTTTAACCTCCATCTACTACTTAATCGACTAGCCAGTAACCAGGCCGCAAAACCAGTTAAAGCAGAGAGAGGAAAACCACAACAGCAGAGCAGTATCGGGAGCCAGTACCGGGAGCCAGAAGGTCAGTGATTGGCTGGTGACTGGTAAGTAGTTTTTATTTTTTATTTTCTATTTTCTTTTCTCTTATTCTCTCTTGGCGTTGTTGTAAAATTAACTTAAGGATTAGGTCATGGCAGGAGATCCCAGACTGATGTGGTGCTGTTCCTGTGCAATGTGGGAATTCAGGGATCCTTCCAGTGTCCCTGACTCCTTCACGTGCAGGAAGTGTGTCCAACTGCAGCTCCTGTCAGACCGCTTGACAGCTCTGGAGCTGCAGGTGGATTAACTTTGGAGGATCTGCGATGCTGATAAGTCGTGGATAGCACGTTCAGTAAGTTGGTCACACCGCAGATAATGAGCACTGAGGGAGATAGAGAATGGGTGACCATTAGACAGAGGAAGAGTAGGAAGGTAGTGCAGGGGTCCCGTGTGGTCATCTCCCTCCAAAACAGATGTACCATTTTGGATGCTGTTGGGAGAGATGGCTCACCAGGGGAAGGTGGCAGCAGCCAGGTTCATGGCACCGTGGCTGGCTCTGCTGCGCAGGAGGGCAGGAAATAGAGTGGCAAAGCTATAGTGATAGGGGACTCAATGGAGAGGGGAATAAACAGGCGTTTCTGAGGACACAAATGCAAGGGTCAAGGATGTCTCTGAGCGGCTGCAGTACATTCTAAAGGGGGAGGGTGAACCGCCAGCTATCGTGGTGCACTTAGGCACCAACGATATAGGTAAAAAATAGGATTACGTCCTACAAGCTGAATTTAGGGAGTTAGTAGTTAAACTAAAAAGCAGGATCTCAAAGGTAGTAATCTCAGGATTGCTACCAGTGCCACGTGCTAGTCAGAGTAGGATTGGCAGGATAGCTAAGATGAATATGAGGCTTGAGGGATGGTGCAAGGGGGAGGGATTCAAATTCCTGGGACATTGGAACCAGTTCTGGGGGAGGTGGGACGGTCTGCACTGGGCGGGACTGGAACCAATGTCCTAGGGGGAGTGTTTTCTCGTGGTATTAGGGAGGGTTTAAACTAATATGGGAGGGGAATGGGAACCGATGCAAGATGTCGGAGGGAGGTAAAGTGGGCACAGAAACAAAAGGCAGTGAAGGGAAAAGTGGAAGGCAGAAAAACCAAAGACAAAAATCAATAAGGGCCACATTACATCATAATTCTAAAAGGGCAATAAATGTCAAAAAAATAGTAAGCCTGAAGGCTCTCTGTTTCAATGCGAGGAGAGTTTGTAATAAGGTTGATGATTTAACTACGCTGACAGTCATTAATGGATATGATGTAATTGAGATCACGGAGTCCTAGCTCCAGGGTGACCAAAGAAGGGAACTCAACATCCAGGGGTATTCAATATTCAGGAAAGGTGGAAGGAGAGGAAAGGGAGATGGGGTACCTTCGCTGGTTAAAGAGATCAACACAATAGTAGTCTGGCAGCACGGTAGCAGAGTGGTTAGCATTGTTGCTTCACAGTGCCAGTGTCCTAGGTTTGATTCCCGGTTGGGTCCCTGTCTGTGTGGAGTCTGCACGTTCTCCCCGTGTCTGCATGGGTTTCCTCCGGGTGCTCCGGTTTCCTCCCACAAGTCCTGAAATACGTGCTGTTAGGTAAATTGGACATTCTGAATTCTCCCTCTGTGACCCAAACAGGCGCCGGAATGTGGCGAATAGGAAATTTTCACAGTAACTTCATTGCAGTGTTAATGTAAGCCTACTTGTGACAATAAAGATTATTAAATTATTATTATTAGTAAGGAAGGACATTGGTCTGGACGATGTGAAATCTGTATGGGTGGAGCTGCAGAACACCAAAGGTCAAAAAACATTAGTGGGAGTTGTGTACAGATCACCAAACAGTAGTTGTGAGGTTGAGGATGGCGTCAAACAGGAAATTAGAAATGCGTGCAGCAAGGGTACAGCAGTTATTATGGATGACTTCAATCTGCATATTGATTGGGCTAATCAAACTGGCAGCAGTGCGATGGAAGAGGATTTCCTGGAATGTATAAGTGATGGTTTTCTCGACCAATATGTCGAGGAACTAACTAGAGAGCAGGCCATCCTGGAGTAGGTATTGTGCAATGAGAGGATTAATTTGCAACGTGGGTAGCACGGTGGTTAGCACAGTTGCTTCACAACTCCAGGGTCCCAAGTTTGATTCCCGGCTTGGGTCACTGTCTGTGCAGAGTCTGCACGTTCTCCCCAAGTGTGCGTGGGTTTCCTCCGGGTGCTCCGATTTCCTCCCACATTCCAAAGATGTGCAGGTTAGGTGGATTGGACATTCTAAATTGCTCTTAGTGTCTGGGGTTGCTGGGTTACGGGGATAGGTTGGAAGTGTGGTCTTAAGTGGGGTGCTCTGTCCAAGAGCCGGTCCAGACTCGATGGGCCAAATGGCCTCCTTCTGCACTGTAAATTCTATGATTCTATGAACGTTGTGGTGCGAGATCCTTGAGGGATGTGACCATAATATGGTAGAATTCTGCATTTAGATGGAGAGTGAGTTTTTAAATTTAGAGCACCACATACCTGTACCCTTACTATCCCCCCCCACCCAGAGGGCGGGTGAACCCCCACCCTACACCACATGTCGACACCCATGGCCATGGCTGGGTGCCCTGGCCACTGAGGCCAACAGCTACCCAACCCCTGGGTTGCATGCGTTGGACTGTCCAACACTGTTGTGTTTTGTTTGCCCCCCCCCCCCCCCAGCCCAGGAGAAGGCAGCCCACAACCACCAGGTCGTGGACGGTAGAAGACTGAAGGGGGAGCGACGGACCTGCGGCCCCTGACCATGGTAGAGCAGAGGACCTTGGGTGTGGTCGGCAGCCTGGAGGAAAGGGAGGTCGCCGGGGTGGAGTTCGGTCGCGAGCGAGTGAGACCCTGCTGAGTTGCGGTTCCCCGTGACGTGTGTCACCCCCCCCCCCCCCCCAACCAGCAGGATGTGCCGGATATGGAGCAGGTCTGTCTGGCAACCCAGCCGGAGCCGGAGCCCCAGCCAGAGCCGGAGCCCCAGCCAGAGCCGGAGCCCCAACCACAGCCAGAGCTCCCCACCCCCCGCTGTGAGCCGAGCAGCGAAGCTAAGAGCAGCGAAGCTAAGAGCAGCTCAGGCACCAGCCCTCTACCTGAGACCCAGGACATCCTGGAGCTTGAGTCATGGATGACACTGACTTCCCATCACAACTGTCTCCTACACCCTCCACCAGCCAGAGGCACTTACCTCGGTCGGGCACTTCAGTGAAAAGGCCCCGGGGACACTCTCTGGTACGCACAACACACCTGACTCGGTACAGCAGATAGAGGTAGGAACACTCAAGGGGGCGGGCGGTCGGAGGGGAGGCCGACCCCAGGGACTAGCTGCCAACTGGGTATCTTGCTTGGCCATTTAAGAGTCAACTACGTTGCTGTGGGACTGGAGTCACTTGTAGACCAGACCAGGTAAGGACGGCAGATTTCCTTCCTTAAAGGCATTAGTGAAGCAGTTGAGTTTTTAATCACAATTGACAACGGTTTCAATGGTTATCATTAGACTTTTAATTCAAGATGTTTTATTGAGTTTAAATTCCACCATCTTCCAGGACCCCAGAGCATTACCCTAGGTCTCTCTGGATTACTTGTCCAGTGATAATACCACCACGCCACTGCTTTTCTGGGTATCCATTTAGTGGTAGCATCGTCCAAAGGGCAGTTATGGCTTCATAGTGCCAGGGTCCCAGGTTCGATCCCCGGCTTGGGTCACTGTCTGTGTGGAGTTTGCATGTTCTCCCCGTGTCTGCTTGGGTTTCCTCCGGGTGCTCCGGTTTCCTCCCACAGTTCCCGAAAGACACGTTAATAGGTAATTTGGACATTCTGAATTCTCCCTCTAAGTGCCCAAACAGGTGCTGGAGTGTGGCGACACGGGCTTTTCACAGTAACTTTGTTGCAGTGTTAATGTAAGTGTTATTAATTCAGAGAAGGTTCACTAAGTTGATCCCGGGTATGGATGGATTTTCTTATGAGGAGAGGTTGAGCCTATACTCATTGTAGTTTTGAAGAATGAGAGGCAACCTTATTGGGAGCTAGGATTCTCAGGGGGGCTTGACGGGGTAAATGCTGAGAGGATGTTTAATCTTGGGGGAGTGTCTAGGACCAGCAGATAAGAACCAATAAGAACATAAGACTTAGGAGCAGGAGTAGGCCATCTGGCCCCTCGAGCCTGCTCCGCCATTCAATTAGATCATGGCTGATCTTTTGTGAACTCAGCTTCATTTTCCCGCCCGAACACCATAACCCTTAATCCCTTTATTGTTCAAAAACTATCTATCTTTGCCTTAAAAACATTTAATGAAGGAGCCTCAACTGCTTCACTGGGCAAGGAATTCCATATATTCACAACCCTTTGGGTGAAGAAATTCCTTCTCAACTCAGTCCTAAATCTACTTCCCTTTATTTTGA
The DNA here is from genome assembly GCF_902713615.1 of Scyliorhinus canicula. Classification (NCBI taxonomy): domain Eukaryota; kingdom Metazoa; phylum Chordata; class Chondrichthyes; order Carcharhiniformes; family Scyliorhinidae; genus Scyliorhinus; species Scyliorhinus canicula. Next base: position 5,380,543 of record NC_052151.1, on the reverse strand, counting down.
GGCTATGTCCCCTAGTTCTGCTTTCACCCGCCAGTGGAAACAACCTGCCCGCATCTATCCTATCTATTCCCTTCATAATTTTATATGTTTCTATAAGATCCCCCCTTATCCTTCTAAATTCCAACGAATACAGTCCCAGTCTACTCAACCTCTCCTCGTAATCCAACCCCTTCAGCTCTGGGATTAACCTAGTGAATCTCCTCTGCACACCCTTCAGTGCCAGTACGTCCTTTCTCAAGTAAGGAGACCAAAACTGAACACAATACTCCAGGTGTGGCCTCACTAACACCTTATACAATTGCAGCATAACCTCCCTAGTCTTAAACTCCATCCCTCTAGCAATGAAGGACAAAATTCCATTTGCCTTCTTAATCACCTGTTGCACTTGTAAACCAACTTTCTGTGACTCATGCACTAGCACACCCAGGTCTCTCTGCACAGCGGCATGATTTAATATTTTATTGTTTAAATAATAATCCCATTTACTGTTATTCCTACCAAAATGGATAACCTCACATTTGTCAACATTGTATTCCATCTGCCAGACCCTAGCCCATTCACTTAACCTATCCAAATCCCTCTATAGACGTCCAGTATCCTCTGCACTTTTCGCTTTACCACTCATCTTAGTGTCATCTGCAAACTTGGACACATTGCCCTTGGTCCCCAACTCCAAATCATCTATGTAAATTGTGAACAATTGTGGGCCCAACACGGATCCCTGAGGGACACCACTAGCTACTGATTGCCAACCAGAGAAACACCCATTAATCCCCACTCTTTGCTTTCTATTAATTAACCAATCCTCTATCCATGCTACTACTTTTCCCTTAATGCCATGCATCTTTATCTTATGCAGCAACCTTTTGTGTGGCATCTTGTCAAAGGCTTTCTGGAAATCCAGATATACCAAATCCATTGGCTCCCCGTTATCTACTGCACTGGTAATAAACATAATCTCTGAAATTTCTTCTCTGAGGGTTGTGAAACTGGAATTCTTTACTGCAGAGAGCTGTGGAGGTTGCGTCATTGAATATGTTCAAAGCTGATAGAGACAGATTTTTAATCAGTAAGGGAATCAAGGGTTGAGGATAAGGCGGGAAAGTGGAGTTAAAGATTATATCAAATCAACCATGATCTCATTGAATGGCGAAGCAGTCTCAATGGGCCGAGTGGCCTGCTTCTGCTCCTACGTCTATGATCTTATAATTTGATTCACTGAGTTGAAGGCTTTTATAAGATCAAAGAAAGCCGTGTACAAAGGGATATTCTGTTCGCTGCATTTTTCCTGGAAGTTGGTGTGCTGTGAAGATCAGAGGTGGTTCCTCTGGCAGGTCAGAAGCCACACTGAAGTTCTGAGAGGACCCCCAGTGCAATTGTCGAGAGACATAGAACATAGAACAGTACAGCACAGAACAGGCCCTTCGGCCCTCAATGTTGTGCCGAGCCATGATCACCCTACTCAAACCCACGTATCCACCCTATACCCGTAACCCAACAACCCCCCCCCCCCCCCTAACCTTACTTTTTAGGACACTATGGGCAATTTAGCATGGCCAATCCACCTAACCCGCACATCTTTGGACTGTGGGAGGAAACCGGAGCACCCGGAGGAAACCCACGCACACACGGGGAGGACGTGCAGACTCCGCACAGACAGTGACCCAGCCGGGAATCGAACCTGGGACCCTGGGACAATTATGAAGTCACCGAGCTAGGACTTTGCCAACAGTTGAGAACAGTGCTAAGCCCCTGTAGTTGCTACAGTTCGACATGTCACATGAAGAATGTGATCATCATGGCATCTGTAAGGTCACTTGGAATTTGTTCATTCTGTCACAGCTTCACAAATAGACATGTATCCGGAGACCAGTATGTTTCCTCACTGTTTCAATACTTTGACAGGGATTTTGTCAAGACCAGAAACTTTGTTGTTTCTACCATGTTGACAGCATTCATTACTTCATTAAGGGTTGGATCCTTAGTGCCTGGAGAAGATTACTAAAGTAGCTGTCACTGATCTTATGTGGAGAATGCCAGGATTGTAACCCAGTAATGAATAATTAATGTTGATATAAATTTTTTTAATGTGTTTATTGAAATTTCATTTATGACAGGTAAATCTTCTCATCATATACTTCAATTATACAGTTGCATCAATGGGGCTGGTTTAGCACACTGGGCTAAATAGCTGGCTTTTAAAGCAGACCAAGCAGGCCAGCAGCACGGTTCAGTTCCCGTACCAGCCTCCCCGAACAGGTGCCGGAATGTGGCGACTAGGGGCTTTTCACAGTAACTTCATTGAAGCCTACTTGTGACAATAAGCGATTTTCATTTCATTTTCATTTTTTCATAACTGTGGTTATAAATAATTGACACCCTTTCAGTGTACATAAAGTTGAAATTAACATTAATATCGAACAAAAACAGAGCAAAAGAAAAAAATACAGCAAGAGAGATAAGTGACCTCACCCTTGTGTTAAAGCATGCCTGCAATGTTTGTTCCATCCAGCTTTCCCTGACGCTCGGTCAGTCCTTCTCTTAAATGAGACTCGTGTTGAAAGACCACGTCGATCCTCAGGCTTTTAAGATGGGCAAAGGCTCTGGATCTTTTCACCGGCCTGTTGAGTCCCCCATCGTTCCATGTGAATCTTCTGATAGGGGATTTCTATCCCCCCCCCCCCCCTCTCTCTCTCTCTGTGGGGTCAGTCATACTTATCTCATGGATCGGATATCCAGTGGTGGCCATGGTGAGTGGCCGCACATTTGGCAGCTCCCGCACGAGGCGGTTTTGTTGGTCCTTTTCCTTGATTAACGGCAGATGTTTTAACGGAAAAAGGTGCAGGAGTGGTGGAGGAAGACTATACTCCACCGGTGAATGGATTTGTGGACCAAAAGTGGTTCTAAAAGAAAGGAACCGTTAAATCAATAAACTTTTCCTGCGACACCGGGAAACATGACGGAGAGCAAGGGATCGGGCCTATCATCTCAATGGTCGATGGAGCAGCTGGTGGACTTTTTGAATAAAAGGTTCAGCCAACAGAGAAGCTCTGGAGGACCTGGCGAAGACGGTGGAGCTGCTGAAGGCGGGAATTGATCATGTGGACCTGAGGTTGGAGACCCAAAGTCAGATCCAGAAAGTGGAGGAGATGGTAGCGGAGCATGAGGAGCAGCTTACTTGGTTGGCGGCCGAAATCAGGAAGTTGAGGGATGCTCAGAAGCGTCTCAAAGAGCAAGTGGAGGACCCGGAGAACCGTTCCTAGAGACAGAATTTGTGGATTGTGGGGTTGCCAGAGGGCATTGAGGACACTGGCTCTAATGTAGCCAAAATACTAGAGAAGCTGCTGGGGAAGGGGGCCTTCGACCGGCCTCTGAAGGTGGATCGGGTGGATAGGAGCTGATGAAGCAGCCACAGGCGAATGAGCCACCGAGGGCGATGGTGGTGAGCTTACACTGATTCCTTGATCAGGAAAGGAATTTGCAGTGGGCCAGGCAGATGAGGTGTACCTGGGAGGGTAACAAGCTCCGGGTATATCAGAACCTGGGTGTGGAACTGGCCAAGAGGAGAGCGGGTTTTAACCCAGTAAAGTCAGCCCTCTTTAACAAGTGGAAGTTCGGGATGTTGTACCTAGCCGCCTCTGGGTGACCCACAGTGGTCGTGAGTATTACTTTGGTACATCAGAGGAAGCGATGGAGTTTATTAGAGACAATGGACTGGCAGAAAGGGGACATTGAACTTTGCAGGTGGTGTTTGGGGAGGTTGGTTCTCTCGCTTGCTGGCGAATTTGGGGTTTTCTTTTTTTTAAAACTGTTATTGTTGTTACTTTCTTGTTTCTCTGAGGGGGGGGTCGGAGGAGAACCTTTTTTTTCACTCAGGGTTAATTAATGAGATGCTGGAGGGCCGTGCTGTGTGAGTGCAACCTTTTTTCCCCCTCCGTGCGGTATTCTCCTTTTTTCTTTCTTTCTTATTGTTATTGTTGTTTGCACCATGGGAGAGTGTGAGCGGGGGGGGGGGGGGGGGGGGGGGGGGGTGGGGTAGGATTTTAGGCGCCATAGGCATGGGCTGCTAGGCTAGGAGGGGGTTGTTGACATGGACATCTGAGGGCGGGCCTGGAGGGTTGCGTGACGCGGGCTGGTCCAAGAGGGGCTATGTTGATCGGCGTAGGTAGGGGGTGTCCCCTGACCAGGCTGATCACTTGGAATGCGAGAAGACTTGGACTGAATGGGCCGGTCAAAAGGTCCTGTGCCTTCGCGCATTTGAGGAGCTTAAAGGCATTCTTGCACGAAACACACCTGAAGATCGGGATCAGACCAGGCTAAGGAAAGGGTGCGTAGGTCAGGTCTTCCACTAAGGATTAGATATGAAGGCGTGGGGTGGCGTGGCGGTCCCAATGAATAGTGGGTAGCGTTGAGGTGGGGAATATAGTAGCATGAATGGGAAATTGGAGGGGATGCTGGAGGTCCTGGTCAATGTTTATGCCACAAATTGTTGAATTCATAAGGCGGGTGCTGGGGACGATTCCGGACCTGGACTCACACTGGTAGATAATGGGGCGGGGGGGGGGGGAATCTAATCCGGTTATTGAGCCAAAATTGGACCAGTCAAGTCCGAGGGTATCGTCAGTGACGAATTTGGCTGGTTTAGCACACTGGGCTAAATCGCTGGCTTTTAAAGCAGACCGAAGCAGGCCAGCAGCACGGTTCGATTCCCGTACCAGCCTCCCCGAACAGGCGCCGGAATGTGGCGACTAGGGGCTTTTCACAGTAACTTCATCGAAGCCTACTCGTGACAATAAACGTTTGTCATTTTTTTCATTGAAAGGGTTTATGGAGCGCACGGGAGGAATGGACCCGTGGACGTGTGGTAGGCTGAGGACGAAGGAATTTTCATTCTTCTCCCATGTACGTAGGGTGTATTCCCGGATTGACTACTTTGTGATGGATAGGATTTTATTGGTGGGGGTGGTCTGCTCGGAGTTCTCGGCGATTGTGGTTTTGGACCAAGCACCGCATCGGCTGGACTTGCAGGTGATTCGGGGGAGAGGGAATGCCCGCAGTGGAGGTTAGATGTGGGATTATTAGTAGTTGAGGAGGTTTGTGAGCGGGTGGGGGCTACTATTTGGGAGTATGTGGAGCTGAATGGCACGGATGAGGTCTCGGCTGCCACACCAAGGGAGGCACTGAACGCAGTGGTCAGGAGTTCGTATCGATAAGGGCGCATAGGTACAATGCGCAGCAGGCTGAGATGGCGAGGTTGGTGGACAAGATCCTGCAGCTTGATAGGAGGTATTCGGAAGCCCCGGAGGCTAGGCTGTTGAAAGAGCGGCAGAAACTCCAGATGGAATTTGGGGACTGATATCTACGGATAAGACATTAAGGAAGCTGAGGAAGGCTGGGGACAGTCTATGAAGATGGGGAAAAGGAGAGTAGGATGTTAAGAATAATAATCGCCTATTGTCACAAGTAGGCTTCAATGAAGTTACTGTGAAAAGCCCCCAGTCACCACAATCCGGCACCTGTTCGGAGCGGCCGGTACTGGAATTTAACCCAAGCTGCTGCTTGTTCTGCATTACAAGCCAGCTGTTTAGCCCACTGTGCTAAACCAATTGGCACACCAATTGAGGAAGCAGGAGGCGGGAGGGAGATTGGAAAGGTGAAGGATAGGAGGGGTAATATGGTCTTGCACCCGGTGTAGGTCAATGGGGTATTTGAGGTCTTATTTATCCCCAGCCAGGGTGGAGGAGATGAGGCATTTTTTAGACAGGTTGCAGCTCCTCAAGGTAGAGGAGGACCTGGTGGAGTTGCTGGGAGCGCCCATTGGATTGCTGGAGGGTAAGGGGGCGATGAAGCGGGGAACGCCCCAAGCCCAGATGGCTTCCCGGTGGAATTTTATAAAAGGTTCTTGGGTTACCTGGGGTCCCTGCTGGTAAGTGCATTAAATAAGGCAAGGGAGAAGGAAGAGCTCCCCCTCACGTTGCAGGCCTCAATTTCCTTAATTTTAAAGAATGATAAAGACCCGGAGCAGTGTGGTTCCAACTGCCCAATTTTGTTGCTGAATGTGGATGCCAAGTTGAAGGCCTCATGGATTGAGGATAGGGGATGACCAGGCAGGGTTTGTAAAGGGGAGGCATCTGTTGGCCAATATTAGGCATTTGTTAAACGTTATAATGATGCCCCCAGAGGGACGGAATGTGGAGGTAGCGGTTGCTATGGACGCAGAGAAGCTGCTGGGGCAGTTTAGGTTTGGTCAGGGGTTTTTGGATTGGGTCCGGTTGTTGTATGGGACCCTGGCACTCTCCTCGTTGCTTTTTGCCTTCGCGATAGACCCATTGGCAATGACACTTACAGCGTCAAGAGGTTGGCAGGGGATAGTGTGTTTGGGGGGGGGGGGGGGGGGGGGGGTCTCGCTGTATGTAGACAATTTATTGCTCTGTCGTGGAAATTATAATAAAGACAAACTCTTCGAGCTTCGATTCAGGAAATTTATTTGACACAAATATTTGCGGAGTGGGCGTGGTCTGGCTAAATAGCCATTCCACAGTACTCTGAATTATACAGTTGAAACCATTATATTTATAATGTGAAATAAACAATTCTGAAGAGATAAAACCTTGGGAAGATACGCAAGAGGAAATATGAATGTTTACCCTTGGTTTAAAAACAATTTTCATACGCAGGTGTCATCTTTCGGGAGGACAATGTGTTATCAAAATAAGGCCGAGAACAAAATATTAAGCAGGATGTTTTTCCGTTACCTGACCTTCTAACCTTTTGTTCAGAAATTAATGTATGCTCCAAGTGGGCAACTACCCCTCACATTAATTTCCCTTCCACAGCTCTATATATCGAACCCGCTGGAAGGTATTTGGGGGGGGGGGGAATCATGGGCATATTGGGAGGAATTTGGCCGGTTCTCTGGGTACAAATTAAACATGGTGAAGAATGAGGTATTCGCAATCCAGGCGAGGGCGCAAGTGAGGAGGCTGGCTGAGCTGCCGTTCAATGTAGTGGGGGCGAGTTTCAGGTATCTGGGCATCCAGGTGACGCGGGGATGGGAGGAGCTACATAAATTAAATTTGGCACGACTGGTGGAGCAGATGAAGGGGGATTTTAAGAGGTGGAACATGCTCCTACTGTCGTTGGCGGGCGTGTGCAGTCTGTGAAGATGACAGTTCTCCTGAGGTTTACCCCTTATTCTTAGGCTCTGACCTCTAGATTTGGAAGTCCCCAGCATCAGGAACATTCTTCCAGCACCTAGTCTGTCCAGTGCCATCAGGCGTTTTTAATATCCGCTCTCATTTTTCTAAACTCCAGTCAGTACAAGCCCAGTCGATCCAGTCTTTCTTTATACGTCAGTCCTGCCATCCCGGGAATTAGTCTGGTGAATCTTCGCTAGACACCCTCAATATTACTGCAGCAAGACATCCCTACTCCTATGCTCAAATTCTCTCGCTATGAAGGCCAGCACGCCATTAGCTTTCCTCACCGCCTGCTGTACCTGCATGCCAACCTTCAGCGACTGTTCCACCATGACACCCAAGTCTCATTACACTTCCCCTTTTCCTAAACTGCCACCATTCGGACAAGAACAAGACAGCACAGGAACAGGCCCTTCGGCCCTCCAAGCCTGTACGGTCATGATATCAACCGTGGCCAAAACCCTCAGCACTTCCTAGTGCCGTATCCCTCTATACCCATCCTATCCATGTGTTTGCCATCCATCCATGGGAGATGCCTTTTGAATGCTGTTAATGTATCTGTTTCCACAACTTCCCCTGGCAACGTGTTCCAGGCATTCACCACCCTCCACGTAAAAAACGTGCCTCGCACATCTCCAAACTTTTAACAAGACCCCCCCCCCCCAATTCCCCCGACCCCTTGGAAGAATTGCAAATTTCTACTCCATTCACCTCTCTTCACCATTCCACCCCTCTCCTCATCCCATTCTTCTCTACCCCAACCCGCTCTCCTTCTTTATTCTCTCCCCATTCTCCATGCCTTCTCTGGCTCCCCCACGAACTCTTTCCACGACTCTCTCTGGAGCGGTACGGATACACAGTGTTTAGCACTATGGTTTCATAGCGACTGGGTCCCAGGTTTGATTCCCGGCTTGGGTTACTGCCTGTGCGGAGTCTGCACGTTCTCCCCGTGTCTGCCTGGGTTTCCTCCGGGTGCTCCGGTTTCCTCCCACAAGTCCCGAAAGACGTGCTCGTTAGGTGAATTGGACATTCTGAATTCTCCCTCTGTGACCCGAACAAGTGCCGGAATGTGGCAACTAGGGGCTTTTCAGATCAACTTCATTGCAATGTTAATGTAAGCCTAGTTGTGACAACAAAACAAGATTATCATTAAAAGGGAGATAGCAAAAGATGAGGGGCGCGATTCTCCGCAAATGCGGAGAGTCGTAAAGGCTGCCGTGAAACTGGCCGTGTTTCACGGCAGCCTCCGCGCCCCCTCCCGGGACCCGATTCTCCCCCCCCAGGCGGGGCTAGCAGCGCAGCCCCGTGAAGCACGGCATTGCGGGCTTAGCGACCGTCGCTAAGCCCGCGCGCCAAGCGTCACGGCGGCTGACGCGCACAATGACGTCAGTTGCGCATGCGCGGGTTGGACGGCTCCAACCCGCGCATGCACGGATGACGTCATCACGCAGATGCGTCAAACCCGCGCATGCGCGGGCCGTCATGCCCCTCAGCCGCCCCGCGGACTGATCCTGCGGGGCGGCGGAGGAACAAAGAGTGCGCGGGTATCGGACCCGCTGCCCGCGATCGGTGCCCACCGATCGCAGGCCCATGCCACCCTTGGCAGGGCCATGGTGCGGCCGTGCCAATCGGTGCCATGGTTGTCCGGGACGGCACTTTGCGGCCGTTTTCACGAACGGTGAGTGCAGGTGTGTTTGCGTTCGTGAAAACGGCTGTAAAGGCCTGGGAACTCGGCCCATCGGCCTGGGGAGAATCGCTGTTCGCCGTAAAAAACGGCGAGCAGCGATTTGTGTCGTGGGACGGCCGTGGGGGGGGGGGGGGGGGGGTGGAGAGAATAGCGGGAGGTCGGGAAAAATGTCGGGAAGGCCCTCCCGCTATTCTCCGACCCGTTGTGGGCAGCGGAGAATCGCGCCCATGGAGAGGCAGGGGGGGCGGGGGGAGGAAAGAGCAGGAAGTGAGGCAGGGGGATAGGGAGGGAGGAAGGAGGGGAAAGGGGGAATAGGGAGACAAGGGGCAGATGGGGAGAGTGGGCAGGGATGGGGAGACAGAGGGGAGAGAGGGCTGGGGGAGAGATGGGGAAAAAAGGGGAGAGAGGAGGGACAGATGAGTGGGAAGAGGGGGGCAGATAAGAAGTGTATGAGGGACAGATGAGTGGGAAGAGGGAGAGAGGGACAGATAAGGGGGAGGGAGAGAGGGACAGATAAGGGGGAGGGAGAGAGGGACAGATAAAGGGGGGAGAGAGGGACAGATAAGGGGGAGGGAGAGAGGGACAGATAAGGGGGAGGGAGAGAGGGACAGATAAGGGGGAAGCGGAGGGAGACAGATAATGTCAGAGGATGTCGTACAGGTCCCCTAGCCAGGTCGTCACCCCCGGTGGCGTATTCGACCGCCATTTCAGCAAAATTCTCCGCCGGGGAACCAGAAATTCGAAGGCCACGACATCGGCCCTCCTCCCCTCCATCAGCTCCGGCACTTCCGAGATCCCAAAAATCGCCACCATGGGGCCGGCCCGGCCTCTACCATATCCATCCTTTCCGTAAACCCTCTCAGCTCCTTTGCCATCCACAGCCTTCCCATTGACCCGGGGCTCGACCTGCCACTCTCGGCTCCAGCACACAATTAACGTCCCCTCCCATAATCAACTGATATGTGGCCAAGTCTGGAATCACTCCCAGCAGCTCCCTCACAAACCCCACATCATCACAATTTGGCACATATATATTCACCAACACCACTAGCACTAGTGAAGTGGTAGAACAACAATCTCTCCCTCAATGCCAGCAAAACTAAAGAGCTGGTCATTGACTTCAGGACACAAAGTATCGCACACACTCGTCTGCATCAACAGGGCCGAGGTGGAGATGGTTGACAGCTTCAAATTCCTAGGAGTGCACATCACCAACATCTGTCCTGGTCCACCCACGTTGAAGCTTTGACCAAGAAAGCACAACAGCGCCTATACTTCCTCAAGAAACAAAGGAAATTCGGCATGTCCACATTGCACTTACCAACTTTTACAGATGGACCATAGAAAGCATCCTATCGGGCTGCATCACAGCCTGGAATGGCACCTTCTCAGCCCAAGACCGTAAGAAACTACAGAGTTGTGAACACAGCCCAGTCCATCACACAAGCCCACCTCCCATTCACTGACTCTGTCTACACCTCCCACTGACTTGGGAAAGCGGGCAGCATAATCAAAGACCCCCTCCCACCCGGCTTATCCACTCTTCCAACCTTTCCACCGGGCAGGAGATACAAAAGTCTGAGAACATGCTCTTCAAAAACAGCTTCTTCCCCGCTGTTGCCAGACTCCAAAACGACTATCTTATGGACTGATCTTATGTCTTCACACATTTTCTCTGCTGAGTAGTACTACACTCCTGTATGCTTCACCCAATGCCGTGTCTATGTGTTTACATTGTGTATTTTATGCTTGCCCTATGTATTTTCTTTTCATGTTCGCAATGGTGTCTGAACCATACTTTTCACTGTACCTCGGTTCATGTGACAATAAACAAATCCAATCCCTCACCCAGAAGTGCGTCTCCTACAGAAGGACCACCCACCCCCTGCCTAAAAGCTTCTCAAGTGCGCAAAGATCCCACACATTCCATGTTATGAACCTTACCGGAGGCTTGCGACTCCATTCCAATCTACTGCCCGCCATCCTCCCCTACTGATTGTCCCTTTTAATTTCACCCTAAACTGGGCTCCTTCTCCACCCATGACCACGCTTCTCTTCCAACACTGCCACGTTGCATCCCCCCCCCCCCCCCCCCCCCCCTCGACTATCCCCCATAGCTATCTTCCCCCAACCGCTCCTTCAATGGCCTTGATCGGTCTTCCTGCATCTAGTTTCTTTGTTAGTGGACCTCCTCTCTGACAAACACCATCAGCTGCTCCATCAGGGGTTTTCCAGCAAGCCACAGCCCTTCCCCCTCTACCACCTCTCCAACTGTTGCTGTGCCACAGGTCACTTCCAATTCCTTGGCCGGGTCTTTAACCTTCTTCTGCCGGGACTCAACCAGCAGACATGCCACTCCTGGGGGGAGGGAACTTCTCCTCCACAACTTCAGCTATACTTTCCCGTCAAATTTCTCCCGTTTTCGGGTAAAAAGAGCTCAAATCCACGCCTTCAAGCCGGAGCTGCCCTGTGAGCGTCTATTTGCTCCATAGCCGCCGCTAGAAGTCTCAGCAGTGCAGATACGATAATTATTTTGTGATCAGACCCTTACCCTGAGACTGTGCCCTGTGTTCTTGATTACCGGATCATCGGAAACAATCTTGCACCACCACCTCTATCAAGCCCCTTCAGAACCTTGTATGTTCAATGACAATGTCCATCATTTTTTTAAATTTCAGAGAATTTACTCACTCAGCTTCTTTATCATAGGACAGACTCAGTACGTCTTGTAGCATGTGTGGGGAGAGATAATCAACCTGAAATGATAACTTTGCTTTTTATTCTAGATTTCAAGCTTCTGCAGTATCCTGGTCAATACTTACCCTCAATCAACATCGCAAAAGCAGATTATCTGGTCGATATCACACTGCTGTTTGTGGGAGCTTGCCATTCTTAAATTGTCTGTCAAATTTCCGACATTATAACAGTGATTATACATAATTGACTTTCAAACGCTTTGGGACATCCGATGGTTGTGAAAGGTGCTATGTAATTCAGGGTCACACTTGTAGACTGAATGGAGGGAGGTGTTCTGCAAAAATGGTTTCAGTCTTTCTTTACTCTCTCCAACGTTGAAGAAACAGTGAATACTAAACTGAAAGAAAGACATGTTGATCACCCAGCTGGATGAATTAGATGTGGGTCTGAACAGATGTTGCATCTTTCGTGGGACGATCCTGGGCCGGCCTGGGTATTAGGGGTGATTGAAGAGTGAAACAGGATAAAGGGAACACTTCCTTTTGAAACATGGAAGTCTTACAACACCAGGTTAAAGTCCCAACAGATTTGTTTGGAATCACTAGCTTTCGGAGTCCCTACCAGCAAAATAGCTTAATAGTAACTTGCATAAATGGATAAGTGATTTGTTTTATTTTGTAACCAAGTTAGCACTGAGCTGGATTGGATCGCCCAAGTTCTACTGTGGCTTTACTTTTTAATTCTTTTCGTTTTTTAAAAATTCAGTTAGCTATTTTGATGCTGGTATTCTAATTTGCAAGTTTGAGTCTCAAACTTGGATCTAAAGCATTCACTTGAAGAATAATGTTCTCAAAATTGTTTTTGAATTTAATTTAACCTGAAGGAGCTGTGCTCCAAAAGCTAGTGATTCCAAACAAGCCTTATGGGACTTTAACCTTGTGTTGTCAGACTTCTTATTGTGCTCGCCCTGGCATCTCCGCATCACAAAAAAATGGAGAGGGGGGGGGGGGGGGGGGGGGACATATTTGCCATTACCAATCATGTGAGGGGTGGCACATTTAACCTCTGGTGTGCCCCCCCCTCCCCCCCCTCACCACACCCCCCCCTCACCACACCCCCCCTCACCACACCCCCCTCCTCACCACACACCCTCACCACACCCCCCCTCAACCACACCCCCCCTCAACCACACACACCCCCCCAACCACACACCCCCCCCCCCTCAACCACACAACCCCCCCCTCAAATCTGACATTTGCTTAAAATCTGTTACATTTCAAACTTTTCCAATTATGCGTTAGATGTCATTGCCCTAAATATTAACTGTGATGTGGAGATGCCGGCGTTGGATTGGGGTGAGCACAGTAAGGAGTCTTACAACACCAGGTTAAAGTCCAACAGGTTTGTTTCAAACACGAGCTTTCGGAGCGCAGCTCCTTCCTCAGGTAAATGGCCGGGATCACCTGAGGAAGGAGCAGTGCTCCGAGAGGTAGTGTTTGAAACAAACCTGTTGGACTTTAACCTGCTGTTGTAAGACTCCTTACTAAATATTAACTGGATTGGATTTGTTTATTGTCAGGTGAAAAGTATTTTTCTGCGAGCAGCTCAAACAGATTATTAAACACATGAAAATAAAATACATAAAAGGGCAACACAAGGTCCACAATGTGAATAGCTGGACCCCGGCATGGGGTGAAGCAGGGTCCAGGTTTTCTCCACAGATTCGATGTTTTTATCTGCAGTATAATGAGTATTAGTATTTTGGATTGGAGGGATGGGATGGACCTGCTGCTCAGTGGCTGTCAGTTGTCTTTTCACAATTGTTTTACCTGATTTTTCTCCCTCTAGTACCAAATGCGGCGGCCGCCGCCCTCTGAAGCTGTCCGCCGGGGGCACTGTTTCTCGGCACCCCCCCCGCCCCGCCGGGGGACTGTTTCTCGGCGCCCCGCCGCCGCCGCCCTCGCCATTTTGTGAGGACCGTTATGGTGGAGCGGGCGGCTCAGCCAATCCGCGGGCGGCGCGCCGGTTGAAAGTGGCCAATGAGAGGCCTTGGCGCCCAGCCCAGCGCGAGCCGAGCGTTGGGAATTTGAAAAAAACCGCCATTTACCGGCCAGCGGAATAACTCCACTTTCTGAAGGAATAAACCGCAAACTCGGAGGTAAGAGGTCTTTCCCCGTCATGTTCTGAGGAAAACTCGGTGGGTTTGGCAGCAAGGTTTATTGTTTTTCTGAACTTGTCTAATTTGACGTTTGGAGAGGGCGGGGCGGGGCGGCGCTTCCTCCTGTCAACTTTTCCCCTAACTCGGCGGATGCAAAGAAATAAACTCGCTCAACAGCAAATTCACATAATGGATCCATCTCCTGGGTTTGTGCATCCAGCCGCTTGTTGATGTTTGCCCCCCCCCCCCCCCCCCCCCGGTTTAGCGGTAACTGTTCCGGGTTTTGGTTACATTTCCTCTATTTGAAAGATCCCATCATTTACCCCCCCTTCCTCCCCGGGAGAGATCCCATCATTTATTCCCCCCCCCCCCCCCCCCCCCCCAGAGAGATCCCATCATTTACCCCCCCTTCCTCCCTCTGGAGAGATCCCATCATTTACCCCTCCTTCCTCCCCCTGGAGAGATCCCATCATTTATCCCTCCCCCCGGAGAGATCCCATTTATTATCCCCCCCCCCCCCCCGGAGAGATCCCATCATTTACCCTCCCTCCCCGGAGAGATCTCATCATTTACCCCCCCTGGGAGAGATCCCATCATTTACCCTTCCTCCCCGGAGAGATCCCATCATTTACCCCCTCCCTCCCCGGAGAGATCCCGTCATTTTTCCTCCCTGGCGAGATCCCATCATTTACCCCTCCTTCCTCCCCCTGGAGAGATCCCATCATTTACCCCCTCCCCCTGGAGAGATCTCATCATTTACCCCCTTCCTCCCCGGAGGGATCCCATCATTGACCCCCTTCCTCCCCGGAGAGATCCCATCATTGACCCCCTTCCTCCCCGGAGAGATCCCATCATTTACCCCCCCTTCCTTCCCGGAGAGATCCCATCATTTACCTCCCCGCAGAGATCCCATCATTTACCCCCCCCCCCCCCTTCCTCCCCGGAGAGATCCCATCATTTACCCCCCCTTCCTCCCCGGAGAGATCCCATCATTTACCCCCCCCTTCCTCCCCGGAGAGATCCCATCATTTACCCCCCCCCCCTTCCTCCCCGGAGAGATCCCATCATTTACCCCCCCCTTCCTCCCCGGAGAGATCCCATCATTTACCCCCCCTTCCTCCCCGGAGAGATCCCATCATTTACCCCCCCCCCCCCTTCCTCCCCGGAGAGATCCCATCATTTACCCCCTTCCTCCCCGGAGAGATCCCATCATTTACCCCTCCCCGGAAAGATCCCATCATTTACCCCTCCTTCCTCCCCGGAGAGATCCCATCATTTACCCCCTTCCTCCCCGGAGAGATCCCATCATTTACCCCATCCCGGAGAGATCCCATCATTTACCACCCCCCCCTCCTCCCCGGAGAGATCCCATCATTTACCCCCCCCCCCCCCCCCCCCCCCTTTCCTCCCCGGAGAGATCCCATCATTTTCCTCCCCGGAGAGATCCCATCATTTATCCCCCCTTCCTCCCCGGAGAGATCCCATCATTTCTCTCCCCCCCCCCCCCCCTTTCCTCCCCAGGTGAATGTTATCCTGGATTTGTATTGTTGATTTTGGGTGGTTTGAGGCATCGCTGTGGCTGCCAGATAACAGCGCACGGTGAGGGAGGGAGCGCCACTCTGCCCGTCCCTCCACAATAGCTCCCCATCCCGCTTCCTCAGATCATCAACCTTCTGCAAAATGTCTTCATAAATTTATTTTAAACAGTTTTCAAAAGACTGCAAAGGAGAAAGGAGTCGATGCTTCATAGTGCTTGTCTTTATTTGTGATTGAAGAGTTCATTTTTTAAAATCACTGGGGAGGAATGTCAGGGGAATGGAGTGAAACCGGGTAAAATGTAATTGGTACCTTAATGTGTGCTGGAATCTGCTTCCCTGTTCTAGCTTTTCAAACATGTTTGTGGGAAGGAAAGTACAATTAACGTGAGACCTCTAACTGTGTTTTGGGTTTCACTTTCACCTAAGCTGTAATTAGTCTAAACGAGCAGTTGGCATTTAGAGATAATACTTTGTGTAGTGTGGTTGCTTTGTGCCATTTCCGCAGGTTGTGGTGCATAAATTTGTTTGACCTCATTAATTATTATGCTCAAGTTACATTTTGATGTATAATTTGTCCTTTTGCCTCATCTCCTTCCCCACACTTCCGGGTTTAGTTGACTGTTGTCTTCTGTTTATTACGTGATGTAATAAAATTACTGTCACTGGGACAATCTTTGCTTGCAGTTTGGTATTCATTCTGTTCTCTTGAATTCCTGCAGTGGAGAAGGAAGCCATTCAGCCCATTGAGTCTGCACTGACCATCTAAAAGAGCTCCCTATCTATGCCCATTGCCCCACCCTATCCCCATAACGCCACCTAACCGGCGCAGTTTTGGACTGTGGGAGAAAACCAGAGCACCTGGAGCAAACCCACGCAGACACTGGGTGAGTAACCCAAGGCCTGAATTGAACCTGGGTCCCTGGTGCTGTGATGCAGCAGTGATAACCACACTGCCCTATGTAGAGGCATAAGTGAATTGGATACATTTATATCGCACCAAAAACAGCTTCTACATCCAAGTACCATGGCCATCAACCCGTGATGGGGTAAGTCCCATCACAGGCATTGATTGCTGCCTCTTGGAGGTCCGATGACGGCCATGGAGTGAGTGGTGACTCCCGTTCAAGGTGGATTTTGTTGGTGCTTCCCCATCCTATGGGGGGGCTTTGAGTGCCCAGGGAAAGTAATACTGTACCGATTGGATTTTGTCTATTGTGTGTACCAAGGTACAGTGAAAAGTATTTGTCTGCGAGCAGCTCAACAGATCATTAAGTACATGAAAAGAAAAGGAAATAGAAGAAATAACATAATAGGGCAACACAAGGTACATAACGTAACTACAAAGCATCGGGTGAAGCATACAGGGGTGTAGTGTTAATGAGGTCAGTCCATAAGATGGTCATGATGTGGAGATGCCGGCGTTGGACTGGGGTGAGCACAGTAAGAAGTCTTACAACAACAGGTTAAAGTCCAAAAGGTTTGTTTCAAATCACTAGCTTTAGGAGCACTGCTCCTTCCTCGGGTGAATGAAGAGGTAGGTTCCAGAAACATGTGTATAGACAAAGTCAAAGATGCAAGACAATGTTTTGAATGCAAGCATTTGCAGGTAATTAAGTCTTTACAGATCCAGAGAGAGGGGTTAAAGAGGTGTGAATTGTCTCAAGCCAGGACAGTTGGTAGGATTTTGCAAGCCCAGGCCAGATGGTGGGGGGGTGAATGTAATGCGACATGAATCCAAGGTCCCGGTTGAGGCCGTACTCATGTGTGCGGAACTAGGCTATAAGTTTCCGCTCGGCGATTCTGTGCTGTCGTGCGTCTGAAGGCCGCCTTGGAGAAGGCTTACCCAAAGATCAGAGGCTAAATGCCCTTGACTGCCGAAGTGTTCCCTGACTGCCGAAGTGTTCCCTGACTGGAAGGGAACATTCCTGCCTGGCGATTGTCGCGTGATGTCCGTTCATCTGTTGTCGCAGTGTCTGCATGGTCTCACCAATGTACCACGTTTCAGGACATCCTTTCCTGCAGCGTATAAGGTAGACAACGTTGGTCGAGTCGTACGAGTCTGTACCACGTACCTGGTGGGTGGTGGTCTCGTGTGTAATAGTGGTACCCATATCGATGATCTGGCACGTCTTGCAGAGATTGCCATGGCAGGGTTGTTTGGTGTCGTGGTTGCTGTTCTGAAGGCTGGGTAGTTTGCTGCAAGCAATGGTTTGTTTGAGGTTGTGTGGTTATTTTGAAGGCAAGTAGTGGGGATGACCTTGGCAAGATGTTCATCTTTATTGATGACGTGTTGAAGGCTGCGAAGAAGATGTTGTAGTTTCTCCGCTCCGAAGGGACGAAGGATAGGTGGATCGTTTAGGAGTCTGTTAACAGTTGGGAAGAAGCTGTTTTTGAGTCTGTTCGTGCGTGTTCTCAGACCGTTGTATCTCCTGCCCAATGGAAGAAGTTGGAAGAGTGAGTAAGCTGGGTGGGGGGGGATCTTTGATTATGCTTTTATCCTGCTTTCCCCAGGCAGCAGGAGGTGCAGATGGAAATTGGTGTATGAATTAGGGGACGAGAAGTGCCACGAAAAAGAGAGAATCTGGCGCAGGACAGTTTTCGTGGTATGCCACAGATTAAGATGGTGGAGGGCAAGGGGGCAGCGCTGCCCACCTAGTGGTTGACTGAGCAGCTGGGGGAGTTTTTGAATGAAAAATTCCAGCAGCAGAGGGAGGAGGCTTTGGAAAAATTGGCTAAAGCGGTGGAGCCACTCAGCTACGATTTGAGAGAGTGGTACAGAAATTGGAGGCTCATGGCCAGGCAATTGAGAAGGTGGAGGTGGTGTGAGAGCACAAGGAGCGGATGGCCTTGTTGGAGATGGGGATGGTCTTGACAGCCAGAGGAGGCTGATAGAGAAGTTGAGTGAACCTGGAGAATCACTGCAGGAAACAGGACTTGAGGATTGTCGGACACAGATTTAGGATAATTAGTAACTGAAGCAAAAGCAATCACACAGTGAGTGGTTAGGGTCTGGAATCCACCGCGTTAGAATGTGGTGGTGGAACGTTCAATTCAGGCATTAAAAATAAACCATCAGGAGAACGGCACTGGTGAAATGCAAATTTGGA
The DNA here is from genome assembly GCF_902713615.1 of Scyliorhinus canicula. Lineage (NCBI taxonomy): Eukaryota > Metazoa > Chordata > Chondrichthyes > Carcharhiniformes > Scyliorhinidae > Scyliorhinus > Scyliorhinus canicula. The sequence continues at coordinate 5,362,157 of NC_052151.1, read as the reverse complement.
GAGCTGAGGGAGATGGGATGGGCCAACTGGCTGCCTCCTGTGCTGTAACAATTCTGTGTTCCTCTAAATAGATGAATCAGAAACTCCATTAATTGTCACATAGAAAGTTGATCTGTTTTCTTGTTTGGTGCTTGGACTTTTCCATATTTAGCGTTGCCTGGATTTGGGTTGGAGTTTGTTTATTGTTACGTGTACCAAGGTACTTAAAGTATTTTTCTGCGAGCAGACCAACAGATGATGCTTAAACCGTGTGTTTGTAATAACTTGATTATTCAGACAGCACCAATTGACTCGTGCCACCTTTTTTGAGTCGCCAACATCACAGAATCTTTGCAGTTCTGAGAGTATACTGCCTAATCCCACTCCCCTGCCTTATTCATGTAACCTTGCACATTCTTTTCAGATAGCCATCTAATTCCCTTCTGAATCCTCTATCAAGTCTCCACCGCCCTCTCAGAAAGTTCGTCTCAGACTCTAACCATCCTCTAGGTCAAAAAGGCTTTCCTCATATCACTTCTTCTTTTGAGAATTATTTTGAAACTGTGCCCCCTAGTGCTGATGCTCTCTTGAGTGGAGGAAACAGTTTCTCACTATTTACCCTGTCCATATCCTTCAGGAACTTGAATACCTCCAAGTCTCTTCTCTGTCTTTTCTCAAGGAAAACAGACCCAACCGATCATCATAGCTACAGTGGAGTCATTCTTGTAAATATCCTCTGTACTTCCAATGCCTTCACATTCTTCCTCCAGCATGGCACCCAGAACTGGACAGAGTCTTCAGGTGAGGCCTGACTAGTAGCTTACAACAAGAACAACATTACTTTATGCTAAAGACCCTATTAATAATGCCCAAGATACTAATATGATTTGTTAATTGCTCTCTCAACATGCCCAGCCATCTTTTTTTTAGAAAATATTTTATTGAAGCACTTGTAATTTTTCACAGGTTACAGTTTAACACTTCAACATTCCTTAAACAACCGCACAGGCCGACACATCCAAAACCCCACCCCCAGCTTACTGTTGACGTTCAATTTTCCTTCAAGTCGATGAACAGCTGCCACCACTGGGCAAACCCCTGAGTTGATCCTCTCGAGGCAAACTTAATCTTTTCCAGCCTGAGAAACCCCGCCATGTCGCTGACCCACGCTCCTGACTTTAGGGGTTCCGAGTCTCCATCCCAGCAAAATCCATCTCTGGGTCCACCGGGAGGAGAAGGCCAGAACAATCCTCCCCCCCCCGCCCCCACGGATCTTCCGATACCCCAAATATTGCCAATCCTGGACTTGGAGTCACCCTCCCTTCCAGGATCTCTGACATAACGTCCGCAAATCCCCTCCCCAACCCCAGTTTTAGACATCACCTTATCCTGTAGTTCCCTTGGGGGAAGGCGAGGATAGCTTGGAATCTGCCTCCGGCCAAAGTCCCGTACCTGTAGGTACTGAAACCGGCAACTCAAACTATTCCTTCTCTAATATCTCCAGGCTCGGGAAATCCTCCTGAATGAAGAGATCCCCAAATCTCTCAATCCCTGCCCGCTGCCACGTCCTAAAGCACCCATCCAGCCCCCCGGAACAAAACTGTGATTGTCACAGATTGGAGACCACACTCAACCTCATGCGCTGTCTCCATTGTTTCCACACCCTCAGGGTTGCCGCTACCACTGGGCCTGTGGAGTACCGAGCCGGCGAGAATGGCAGGGCGCCGTCAATAAAGCCTCCAAACCTGTACCCTTGCAGGATGCAGCCTCTACTCGCTCCCAAACTGACCCCTCCGCCACTACCTACTTCCTGACCATCGATATTGGATTGGATTGGATTTGTTTATTGTCACGTGTACCGAGGTACAGTGAAAAGTATTTTTCTGCAAGCAGCTCAACAGATCATTAGAAAAGGGAATTAAACAAAATTCAAGAAAATACATGAGAATACATAATAGGGCAACACAAGATAACGAGTATAAGTTAAGTTAAAAGTGGATCTGTTGGGGAAAGCTTGCAGAGAGTTGCCTCGCTCTGGCGCCATATAGTTAATAAAACTCTGGAGGGCCGCGGCCCCGTTCCAGGAGTGCCTTAGTCACCCTCCGGAGATTTACTCGCCCGCACAAAACTCGATCGCCGCATTCATTTTCCTAAAATAAAATGGCCTTTGGGAGACATTGGGAAAAAAAAACAAGAGTCTCGGGAGGACTGTCATCTTCACCATCTGCATGCTCCCCGCCAGTGTCAGCGGCAGCATGTCCTGCCTGCGGAAATCCCTTTTTCATCTGATCGACCGCTTTACCCAGATTTAACTTGTGGAGCTGTCCCCAATCCTTGGGAACCTGGGTCCCCAGATACCTAAAAGCTCCTCCCCACCATCTTTAAAAGGTAACTCCCACGGTCTACTTGCTTAAGGAGCTCCTCATCCGAAGACTCTGCATATCTCCTGTCCACCTGTAAGATTTCACCTACCAGCCTGTCCAACTCCGCTCGTTCAGTCTTCTCCTGTGGGCCCGAATCGAAATAAATTCCCCTCTGTTAACTGCCTTCAATGCTTCCCAAACCACCCCTGCCGCGGTCTCTCCCGCGTCATTGCCCTTTATTTTTTAATTTTAAAAAAAAAATTTAGATTACCCAATTATTTTTTCCAATTAAGGGGCAATTTAGCGTGGCCAATCCACCTACTCTGCACATTTTTGGGTTGTGGGGGCGAAACCCACGCAGACACGGGGAGAACGTGCAAACTCCACACGGACAGTGACCCAGAGCCGGGATCGAACCTGGGACCTCAGCGCCGTGAGGCGGTTGTGCTAACCACTAGGCCACCGTGCTGCCCTTTCATTGCCCTTTATGTACCCTCGAATGACCTCCCTCACCTGCTCACAGATCTCATCCTCCGCTAACAGCCCTACATCTAACCTCCACTCTGGATGCTGGGTCTTTACTTACCCGTAAGTCTATCCGGTGTGGAGCGTGGTCCGACACCACGATTGCTCCGTGTTCTCCACGCCCGCTAACAGTTTTTGTCAAAAACGAAAAAGTCTATTCCGGAATATACCTTATGCACATGGGAGTAGAATTAATACTCCTTGCTGCTTGGCCTACCATAAACCCCTGCAGTTCTTTCGCCATTGCTGATACTTTTCCTGACCTGGAACTTGCAAGCTTTAATGGCCACGTCTGCCTTCAGCTGTCTCAAGTGTGCGAACACACGGGCTCTTTTGACCGGTTGACCAGCCCATTCAGTCCATGAACATTCCACACAACCAGCCTGGTCGGGGGGATCCTACCTCCCTCCCCTGTCAATCAGCCATGACCTTTTTTAGGCCCGCCCCGCAGCAGTTACCGTCATCTACTCTCCTCCTCCAACCTCCTAAAGTACCCTTCTCGTCAGCAGCCAACCCCCCCCCCCAAACGGCGTTAATCTTCAGCTCACCCCCTTCTGTGACCTAGTCCTTCCAGCTAGCCTCCTACCATCTGCTGGCTTCCTCCTCTTTTCATTTTCCACAAAAAAACAAACAATCCCTCCCAAGGTGCAAGCTCACAGGCCCACCCCCTCCTCCCTTAACAAAATCTTATCTATTCTAACACCTTCAAGCAGGACCAAATAAAAAAAGACCGGGCAAAGAAAAAGGATTTATACATGTAAAAACTCAAACAGTTTTCAAACATTGCATCTTAAATTACAGAGTTAAAAGACTAAGGTTTTTAAAAGGGCAACGCATAACCTCTAACTCTGTTCTCCACAGTCAGTTTAAGATTCTTGTTTGTCTACCAGGTTATTGTCCTTCATGAAGTCCACTGCGACCTACGGCGAGCCAAAGTATAGCTCCTGACCCTCTAGGTCACCCAAAGACAGGCTGGGTAAAGCAGCCCAAACTTTATTTGCTTCTCGTACAGGACCGTGGCGCCAGGAACACTGGTTCGATCCTGGGCCCGGGTCACAATCTGTGTGAGTTTGCATATTCTTCCCGTGTCTGTGTGGGTCTCACCCCCACAACCCCAAGGTGTGCGGGGTAGGTGAATTGGCCATGCTAAATTGCACCTTGCATGGTTTTTAAAAAATGAATTGAGTACTTTAAATTTAATTTTTTTTAAAAGTACATATACACCAAAGTCCCTCTGTTCCTGCACCTCCTTTTAGAGTTTCTCCCTTTTTTTAAATACTGTGTCTCAACCTATTTATTAGAGATTTTCAACTATGAGAGCAATAGGGTTTTTTATTTTTTAAGCAGCCTTACTTATCCCATTTGCCAGCACTTGGCCCATAGCATTAAAAGTGTGACAGTCCAAGTGCTCATCCAGGTACTTTTGGTGAGGCAACCCACCTCTACCACCCTCCCAGGCAGTGCATTGCAGACGGCTACCACCCTCTGGGTAAAACATGTTTTCCTCACATCGCCCCCCCAACCTTCTGCCCCTCACCTTGAGCTGACTGACTCTTCAACTAAAGGGAGCAACTGCTTCCTATCCACCCAGTCCATGCCCCTCATAATCTTGTACACCTCGATCAGATCGCCCCTCAATCTTCTCTGCTCCAGCAAAAACAACCCAAGCCGATCAAACCTGTCTTCATAACTTAATGTTCCATCCCAGGCAACATCCTGATGCTTTGCCTCTGCACCCTCTCCAGTGCAATCACATTCTTCCTATAATGGGGCTGGTTTAGCTCACTGGGCTAAATCGCTGGCTTTTAAAGCAGACCAAGCAGGCCAGCAGCACGGTTCGATTCCCGTACCAGCCTCCCCGGACGGGCGCCGGAATGTGGCGACTAGGGGCTTTTCACAGTAACTTCATTGAAGCCTACTCGTAACAATAAGCGATTTTCATTTCATTTTCATGTGGCGATCAGAATTGCACAAAGTACTCCAGCTCTGGCCTCACCAACTCCTCCAACCTGCTTTTGTAATCTATGCTTCAATTGAGAACTGCAGTGTCCCACAAGCCTTTTTCGCCACCCAATTAACCTGCCTTTTTGCCTTCAGAGATTTAATAATCTTTATTAGTGTCACAAATAGGCTTACATTAACACTGGCAGTGAAGTTCCCCTCGTCGTCATTCTCCAGCGCCTGTTCGGGTATACTGAGGGAGAATTCAGAATGTCCAATTCGCCTAACCCGCACATCTTTTGGGACTTGTGGGAGACCGGAGCACCCGGAGGAAACCCACGCAGACACGGAGAATGTGCAGACTCCGCACAGTGACCCAAGCCGCGAATTGAACCCAGGTCCCTGCCGCTGTGAAGCAACAATGCTAGCTACTGTGCCGCCCTCGGATCCAAAAGAGTCCTGCAGTGAATAAGTTCCAATGGGGGGGGGGGGGGGGGGGGGTGGCAATAGCCCTCCCAAGCCTGCAATATTACCAATGGGCAGCAACTGCGGAGCGGTTGGGTGGATAAAGGAGCCAGAAACCGGGTGGGTGCTTATGGGGGAGGGCTCCTGCCGAGGGACCTCTCTCTGGGCCCTAGCCATGGCGGCATTCTCATCCCCATCTAATAAATATTCAACAAACCCAGTGGTGGCAGCAACATTCCGGTCGTGGAACCAACTGTGACAGCACTTCGGACTAACCAAAATGTCTGACATGACCCCATCTGCAACCACAGGTTCACGCCAACGGCAATGAATGCCACCTTCAGATGGTGGAGACAGGATGGGGGAACACTGGCAGTTAGGGACTTCCACACCATCAGCAAACTGATGACAAACCATTCCAGCTGACGGGGGTGGAGGAGAACGAGGATGTACCCACAACAATCACTGCTAGCGGATCTACTGGACACTGACAACTTAGGGAAAGGGAAGTGCGGTGACCTGTATGGGCAACTATTAAGGGGAGCTAACACCCAGCTCGACAAGACAAGAGAGAAATGAGAGAAGGACTTGGGGTTTGAAATAGGGTGGGGAATCTGGAGTGAAGCACTACACGGGGTTAACTCCACCTCCACATGCGTAAGGCTAAGCTAATGCAGCTAAAAGTGGTACACTGAGCCCACGTAACCAGAACCCGAAGGAGCACTTTCTTCCCGGAGGGGGAGAACAAATACGAACGGTGTCAAGGAGGTACGGCCAACCATGCCCACATGTTATGGTCTTGTCCCAGACTTGTTGGGTTTTGGACATGTCAATGGTGGTGGAGATGAAGGTTGAGCTTTGCCCAAGAGTTGCAGTCTTCGCAGTATCAGAACAGCCAGATCTCTTGGGTAGGAGGGCTGACTCCCTTGCCTTTGCCTCTCTAATAATCTGTCGGAGAATTCTGCTCGGCTGGCGATCACCACCACCCAAAACTGCAGACTGGTTGTCCGATTGTAATTTCTCCCTATGGAGAAAAACAAATTTTGTCATCGAGAGGCGGAGGAGGGTGTGCACAAAACATGGAGTCATTCACTCAGTTGCTCCAAGACCTGTTTGTAGCCAACAGCTAAGCAGCCAAAAAAATAGGAGAGGGTAGTTATGACACAGCAAGGGAGAGGGGTTGCAGTGAGAGATGGAACCCAACCGTGCCCAACAAAAATGAGACACCGCATTAGACCAACGTAATTGGAACAGGGTACTAGAGCAGAGGAGGGAAGAAGGCACTGCAAACGATTGGGGGGGGGGGGGGGGGGGGGGGAGTTCTGGGGAAACAGCCAGAATCAAAAAACTACTGGAAAACGAAAAACAGTAAATTGTAACCACCACTGTAAATTATGACATGTAAATATTTTTGTTTGTCCACACTTAGTAAAAATCACATACAGCTAAGGTTCCTTCTTTTTTTTATTCACAAGACTCCTGATCTTTATCCCCAAATCCTCCTTCACCAGGGTGGATAAGCTAATTGTAGCTTTTGGCTGGGTGGGTGAGAATCCTGAGGTATGGGAAGTCATCCTGCAAAGAGGGTGACACATGGGAGGCCTGGCTTTGCTGAACCTCGGATTTTACCACTGGCAGTGAATGGAGAGAGAGTATGGGGTCAGCTGACATGCACTGGGATCTCTCTCTCTCTCTGTTATATTGGGGAAGGTAAAGAAGTCACAATTTTAAGAGATACGGGAGCTAGTCAATCTTTCATGGTAAGAGATGAAGAGTTATGTAGTATGGGAAGAATGTTGCCAGAAAAGGTGGTAATATGTGGCATTCAAGGTGAGAGGAGTAGTCTTCAGTTATGTAATGCAAGGTTGGAAAGTCCAGTTGGAAAGCTGGATCGCAGGTGGGAGTGATGCCTACTGTGGTTGATAAGCCAGTGGAAAATCAGACAACTGAAGTGTTGAAGGACGAATATCCTGGGATTTTTCCAGATTGCGTAGTAACAAGGTCGCAAAGTCACAGGTTAAGACAAGAGGAGAAATCAGAGTGAAGTTGAAGTGCACTTATCAGAAACGATTTTTGATCAGATGGTTGAAAAGAACAGGTGGAGGATGAGGCAAATACTTTTTTAGTTCAGGAAAATTGGCGCAGGAAGATGTAGACATAAAACGGATGCATCAGAAAGCAGATACGAAAGAGGAACCTGAGTGGATACCAGAGTGTTATTACTGTAAAAATGATGTCTTGATGAGAAAATGGAGACCTTTACATATGCAGGCAGATGAAAAGTGGGCAGAAGTTCAGTTCATCAAATAGTGTTGCTGGCACGGTATAGAAAGGAGGTGTTGCGAGTTGCACATGAGGTACCAGTGGGAGGTCATTTGGGAATAAGGAAAACTCAAGCTAAATCCAGAAACATTTTTATTGGCCTGGACTACATAAAGATGCAGTTAAATTTTGTCGATCATGTCACACGTCAAGTGATAGGGAAACATCAAGCAGTGATAAAACCAGTGCCCTGAATACCCATTTGAGGAACCTTTTACAAGGGTCCTAATTGATTGCGTAGGACCGCTTCCTAAAACCAAAAGTGGAAATCAATATCTGACTATAATGGATGTGTCGTCTAGGTTTCCAGAGGCCATTCCAGTACGTAATATTACAGCTTAAAAAGATTATGGAGGAGTTATTTAAATTCTTTACTAGAAATAGACTACCCACAGAAATACAATCGGATCAAATTTTACCTCCAGGTTATTCAAAGAAGTTATAGATAGCTTGGGAATAAAACAATTTAAATCAACTGTGTACCATCTAGAATCGCAGGGAGTGTTAGAAAGGTGGCATCAGACATTGTCGAAGGTTTGTTGTCACGATTATCCAGAAGATTGGGATGAAGGAATGCCATTTGTACTGTTTGCAATTAGGGATGCATCTCGTGAGTCAACCAAATTCAGTCATTTTGAACTAATTTTTGGTCATGAGGTATGAAATGAAAATCTCTTATTGTCACAAGTAGGCTTCAAATGAAGTTACTGTGAAAAGCCCCTAGTCGCCACATTCCGGCGCCTTCTCGGGAAGGCTGGTACGGGAATTGGCCTGTGCTGCTGGCCTGCCTTGGTCTGCTTTCAAAGCCAGCGATTTTAGCAGTGTGCTAAACCAGCCAAATTGATTAAGGAAAAATTGGTGAGTGAGAAATCGGGGATTACATGTCAAATTTTAGGGAACAATTAAATAGAGCAGGCTAGACAACATTTAAAAGTTGCACAAAATGTGATGAAACGTGTGGCAGACAAGAAATCCAAACTTCAAAGTTTTGCCTGTGGAGATGAAGTTTTAGTGTTGTTACCAGTGTAGGTGAACCTTTAAAAGCAAGGTTTTGTGGACCGTATCAGATTGAAAGGAAATTAAGTGAGGTGAATTATGTGGTTAAAAACACCAGATAGAAGGAAGACTCACCGAGTGTGTCATGTGGATATGCTTAAAAGGTACTTTGAAAGGGAAGGAGAGAAAAAGGAAGTTTTAATGATTCTAACTCAAAGTGACGAACCAAATCCAGATGACATACCTCAAATTAAATTGGAAAACAAGGATGTTCTTAAAAATTGGGATAAATTGTTGAGTTACCTTCCAGAGGAAAAACGTACTGACCTGAAAGAGTTATTGATATCACGTGGGCAAGTTTGTAGAGATAAATTGGGAAGTACTAAAATGGCTATACATGATGTAGATGTGGGAAATGCTGTTCCAATCAAACAACATCCATATAGACTTAACCCTTTAAAATTGGCACAAGTTAACAAAGAAATTGAAAATATGTTTTATAAATGGCATAATTAAAGTGGGTGGCAGCCAATGGAGCTCGCCCATAGTGATGATACCAAAACTAGATGGTACCCTACAGTTGTGTGTGGACTATACAAAGGTTAGTGCAGTTACAAGACCGGACTCTGATCCTATCCCATGGTTGGAGGACTGCATTGAGAAGGTGGGACAGTCCACTTTTATTTCCAAAATGGATTTACTTAAAGGTTACTGGCAGGTACCTTTTAAAGTTCCACTGTAGAGTGCAAGGCGATGGAGATGGCGTCTGCTGTGGAACCTGTTGCAGCAGTAGGCGAACTGTACTAGATCAAGGCAATCCGGGAGGCTGGAGTTGATTCGTGCCATGACTAACCTTCCGAAGCACTTCATGATGATGGATGTCAGAGCCATTGGACGATAAGTCATGAAGGCACGCTGTTTGGCATTTTTTGGTACAAGGATGATGGTCGTCTTCTTGAAGCAGATAGGGACCTCGGATTGTTGTAAAGAGAGGAAGTGTCTGCGAATACCCCTGCCAGCTAATCCGCGCAAGACACGAGTGCCCGTCTGAGCCAGTGGCTTTCCGAGGGATGACCTTCGAGAAGGCTGCTCTGGCACCAGATCACCTTCTGAAGCACCGGATACTTAGCCGTTTCTGCTTTGAGCTTCGACTTCTCATCCGATACCGGCAGTGATGTGGTCACCATATTGATGTGTATTTGAACTTTGTTTCCTCCCTGGAGAGACCTCCTCCACGGGCGCAGCGCTTAGGAGTGTATCGGCGACAGCCAGAAATTTGCCCAGAGTATTGCCCTCTGGTTCTAGCTTTTCCTACAAGTGGAAACATTCTCTCCACGTCCACTCGATCCAGGCCTCGCGGTATCCTGTAAATTTCAATAAGATCCCCCCTCATCCTTCTAAAGTCCAACGAATACAGACCCAGAGTCCTCAACCGTTTCTCATACAATCTCTTCATACCAGGGATCATTCTTGTGAACTCCTCTGGACTCTTTCCAAGGCCAGCACATCCTTCCTTGGATACATGGCCCAAAACTGTTCACAATACTCCAAATGGGGTCTGACCAGAGCAGTATACAGCCTCAGAAGTACATCCCTGGTCTTGTATTTTAGCCCTCTCAACATGAATGCTAACATTGCATTTGCCTTCTGACTAACAACTGAACCTGCATGTTAACCTTGAGAGAATCGTGAACAAGGACACCCAAATCCCTTTGTGCTTCGAATTTCCTAAGCATTTCCCCATTTAGAAAATAGTAATTCCTCCTTCAAAAGTGTACAAAATACATTGTATTTCATTTTCAAATTCACTGTCCACTCCCCTAGCTTGTCCAAATCCTTCTGAGATTGAGGACTAATTGATTTGGCTAGAGCTAAGGAACATAAAGGTACAGTTACATTGCTTGGTATAGTCTTTAGGCCACCATCATAGTGAGAAGGATGTAGAGGAACAAATCTGGAAGGAAATTAGAGAGAGGTGCAAACATTAATAATAGCTTATTGTGACAAGTAGGCTGCAATGAAGTTACTGGGGAAAACCCCCAAGTCGCTACGTTGCGGAGACTGGAACAGGAAATGAGCCTGTGCTGCTGGCCTTGTTCTGCTAAACTGTGCTAGCCCACTGTGCTAAACCAGCCCCTATAATTATAATGGGGGAACGTTTAAGTATCCAAATATAGACTAGGATGGTGATTGTAAAGGGCAGAGTTCCTAGATTGTGTTCAGGAGAATTTTCTATAGCAGTAGGTGGGTCCAGTCCAAAAAGAAAGGAGGCACTGCTACTAGAGCTGGTTCTTGGGAGTGTTGTGGGCCAAGTAGATGAAGTCAGTGGGAGAACACTTGAGGACGATGGAAAAAGATAGAGTACGAATAATTAACTGGGGAAAGCTAACTTCAATTGGATAAGAATGAATCTGGGCCAAATAAATTGGAGCCACTGGTTGGCAGGAGAAGCGCTCGCTGAACAATGGGCTGCCGTCAAAGAGGAGGTGGTTCAAAAAGAAAAGACAGGGCAAACAAACCCAGAGCTCTTAAAGGAGGTAGAAATGAACATGAAGAAGAAACATTGTGTATAACGTGTCAGGAGCGGCACGGTGGCGCAGCGGTTCGCACTGCTGCCTATGGCGCTGAGGATCCGGGTTTGATCCTGGCCCCGGGTCACTGTCCATCTGGAATTTGAACATTCTCCCCGTGTCTGCGTGGGTTTTGCCCCACAACCCAACGATGTGCAGGTTAGGTGGATTGACTATGCTAACGTACCCCTTTAATTGGGGGGGGGAAAAAATAATTGAGTACACTGAAAATGTCCTCTTTCACCAGCACTGCAATGCTCTCCTTAAATCAGGACCGTTACCTCTTCACCTTTTCATCCCTTCCCAAAAACCTTCCATCCTGGAACATTTAATACCCAGTCTCTAAGCCATCACGGGCATTGTAATTTCACATGGCAATCGGCACTGTCACTCACCAATCATATCTACCACACTCACTCCATGCATTCACATACATGCATTGTAAACTGATTTAGACTGTTATTAGTTTTTTTTCCTTCCTCTAGTCCCACCTAGCATCTTGCTATTCTCTATTTTAGTGCTACCTGTCCTCTTCTAGTATTTTCTACACCCTGGTGTTCCTCTTTCAACCCTCCCCAATAACCCCTGGGCACCACGGTAGCATAGTGGTTAGCACAGTTGCTTCACAGCTCCAGGGTCCCAGATTCAATTTCTGGCTTGGGTCACTGTCTGTGCGTAGTCTGCACGTTCTCCCCATGTCTGCATGGGTTTCCTCCTGGGTGCTCCAGTTTCTTCCCACAGTCCAAAGATGTGCAGGTTAGGTGGATTGGTCATGCTAAATTGCCTTTAGTGTCCAAAAAGGTTAGGTAGGGTTACGGGGATAGGATGGAGGTGATGGCTCAAGTGTTGTGCTTTTACCAAGGGCTTGTTTAGCACAGTGGGCTAAGACAGCTGGCTTGTAATCCAGAACAAGACCAGCAGCGCGGGTTCAATTACTGTTCCAGCCTCCCTGAACAGGCACTGGGAATGTTGCGACTAAGGGCTTTTCACAGTAACTTCATTTGAAGCTTGCTTGTGACAATAAGCGATTACTATTTTATTATAAATTTGAAAAAAAAAATGATGGGTGTCAGGTGGAAAATACAATTTGGAGAACCAGACAGAATACAGAAGGTTCAGAGGGGTGGAGAAAAAGCAAAGAGCGAATACGGAAAGTGGCTGACAACTAACATAAAACTAAAGTAATCTATTGGCATATAAATCCTAAAAGGAGGAGCTGGGTCACTTGCGGACCAAAAGGCAATTTGCACAAAATGAAAAGTTTGCATCCTGCATTTGGATGGGGATAGGGTAGGGATGTGGCCTGGATGAAATGCTCCTTTGGAGGGTCAGTGCAGACTTGATGGCCGAATGGGGATATAACTAGTAGAGTTGATGAGGGGATGCCAATGAATGTGGTGTATTTGGAGTTTCAGAAGGCATGGGTTTATTCCAGGTGCTTCGGTTTCTTCCCAAAGATGTGCTGGTTAGGTGGATTGGCCATGCTTAGCGGCGAGGGATGCACAAGTTAGGTGAGGGTTACAGGGATAGGGCAGGATAGTCGGCCTAGGTGGGGTGTTCTTTCAGAGGGTTGGTGCAGACATGATGGGCCAAATGGTCTCCTTTTGCACTGTAGAGATTCGAAGGTCCTAAAGCACCAACATTTCTATAAGATAATTTGTCCAATGCAGAATCTGTGACTGTACTCTGATTATTCATAAAGGCCCGCCTTCTCAACCTTCCTTGCCTCTCGGCTAAGGGTGTGATCCTCGGGTTAAATCACCACCAGTCAACTTTTCAGGAAGAAAGGAATACTATGATCAATAGCCAGATAACTTTTATTTGCATATTCTCTCCTTGGCTGCTTACCGCAAATAGACTGAAGTATCTGTTTCCCTTGCAGAGAATGCCAGCCAAAATGTTCTCGGATGGTGAAATGGTAATGGGCCGTTGGCCAGGTAGTCAACTGTACTATGAGGTACGAGTGACGGGTTACAACAAGAGCACCCAGCTGTATGCAGTCAAGTACAAGGATGGCACTGAGCTGAACCTGAAAGAAAGTGATGTCAAGGTGATGTTGGTGACCAGACATTTTAAGATGTAAAGAAAATGATCGAGTTGTTGCATGCAGTTGTGCTATAACTGTCTTTCATTTTAAATTATTGTACCCTCTCCTCCTCATCCCCAGATTCTGTAAATATTAAATGCTTTGAATTATGCAATTGATTGTGTTTCACCATTTGCAGAAAATCTGGCCAACAATTGATTCATAACGGCGCATGATACTTTTACCTACTGTGGAAAGTAGCCCTCTCCACTCACTGGCTTGGATCTCGATGCTGCTTACAATCTCTTGTACCACCTACATTTGAGATGCTAGATTGGGAGTGTGCCGAAGGAGGCCCACGATTCTCTGGCTGGAAGTTCAGATGGCAGAATGTTTGATTATTACATCTCTTTTTTTGCCAGAGGAAACAAAAGTTGTCTTGGAAAGAATTTGTAAGAACAGGAAAAATTTTTGGTTAAACAAATCCATCCCTTTGATCCCTATCATGCCAGCTAACATACCAACAATCCCCTCTCTATCCAGAATAAGAATGGTTGACATTTGAACCGTTTAATGGTGGTTAACCTGATCTCTTGCACTTGCACCAAGTTAATTGAAAATGAAAAATGAAAATCGTTTATTCTCAAGTAGGCTTCAATGAAGTTACTGTGAAAAGCCCCTAGTCGCCACATTCCGGCGCCTGTTCTGGTACGGGAATTGAACCCGTACTGCTGGCCTTGTTCTGCATTACAAGCCAACTGTTTGCTAAACAAGCCCCTAATTGTTGCTGTTTCTTGTTTTTAATAAACATTTTTTTTGAGGTATTTATGGTTGTACAACAAAATAAACAATATACATGAATTTACAAACAGTGCAAAAGCCGTCTTCCTCCCCTTACCGATCCCACCTTTACTAATCACCTACTCTAAACTAATCTAATCTAATCCCCCCCCCCCCCCCCCCTTCTGCTGACGGCTAATTTTCCACAAAGAAGTTGGTGAATGGCTACCACCTCCAGGCAAATCCTAACATTGACCCTCTCAGGGCGAATTTGATTTTCTCCAGATAGAGAAAGCTAGCCAGGTCTCTGTAGTCGGGGGCTTTGGGTCCCTCCAAGCTAATAGAATCCGTCTCTAGGCTACCAGGGAAGCAAAGGCTAGAACGTCTGCCTCTTTCTCCTGGACTCCCGGGTCTTCCAACACTCCGAAAATCGCCACCTCTGGACTTGGTGCCACCCTTGTTTTTAACAACTTGGACATGACCTCTGCAAACCCCTGCCAGAATCCCCTAAGCTTCGGGCATGCCCAGAACATGTGGACATGGTTCGCTGACCCTCCCGCACACCTTGCGCACCCATCGTCCACCCCAAAGAACCTGCTCATCCGGGCCACTGTCATGTGGGCCCGGTGAACGACTTGGGGGGGCTTCCTTTATACCACAAAGGGGCTTTGCACGCTTTTGGGCGGGCCTTGAACTTGGCCCCAATTAATTAGACCATATCCTAATCATCGGTATTGATTTTCTCCAATAAAGGGGTGGCTGCCTGATCGCTGGGCGGGCTCTAGGTGACTGTTGGCCTGCTTTTGTTTTAGTCTCCTCTGGCGCCGGGGTGTCTGCTTTGGTATCGTTTGCTTAAATGTTTCTCTTTTATCCCTGGAGATAGCTCAATAGTATGCTAATGGCTTTGCAGTATCGGTCTAGTCTGGGAGCTGCAAACTTCAATCCACAGACAAACCTTGCACCTGCTTGCTTTCTCAGCATTGTCCATTTTTCCCTTCATTCTCTGCAAGTGTCCATTTTGTAATCGGGACGTGGTCACCCCAGGTGGCTACACTTTTCTCTTGCCTCCTTCAAAGTTGGCAGGAAATCCTATCAAACATCCAGCAAAGACCAGAATCTCTTGAGTTCAGCAGTCAGTGGAATCCTAAAAAAATGATTGGGAAAACACATCTGTTCTCTTTTTGGGAAGTTTTTTTAAATTGTGACTGTTTATTGGTGAGTTTCTTATCATGTTCATTCTGTTCCAATCACCTAAAGCAAACAGTGGTTATTCTTGAGGTGTTTTACTGAGATCTACACTTAATACAAAACCAGAATAATGCTGGAAATGCTAAGTAGGTCAGGCAGCAACATTAGAATGGGATCCAAAAGTTAACACGCTACATCTTGTGACTCTTCATCTGCCTTCTGCAAATAATGTTTGACCTCTTTCGTGTACCAATTTTCAATTTTTTCTTCTTAATAAAACTGGTAATTAAAAAAAAAATCCTCTTCATCTATCTCCTGAAGGTATTTACACTTTGATTAGATGAGTAGTACAGTCTCATCTGCTATCCCATCCCGGGGACTTTTCTTCCAAGTGTTTCTTGACCGTATCAAATGACTCCATTGGCGGAGTCAACACAACCAAACCTGATTCTGTCCTTGTTCCATGGCCAAACCTATGCACGTTTGAAAGAATCGCTTAACAGCCCTGTGCTTGAAACTACAAGTTGATCATAAATAATTCTAAAACTTTGACGATAATTAATTATTTGAATGTTATCAGAAGTTTCTTTAACTTCTAGCAAGCCTCCACATATGATGCAAATTTAAAAAGAATAGGAATGTAAGCAGATTTCATAGAAAATAGGAGGAGGAGGCTATTCAGCCCTTTGCCATTCATTATGATCAAGGCGGCACAGTAGTTAGCACTGCTGCCTCACGGCTCCAGGGACCTGGGCTCAATTCCAGCCTCTGGTGATTGTGGAGTTTACACTTTTTCTCCCTGTGTCTGCATGGGTTTCCTCCGCGTGCTCCGGTTTCCTCCGACAGTCCAAAGATATGCAGGTTGGGTGGATTGACCATGCTAAATTGCCCCACGTGTCCAAAAAGGTTAGGTGTGGTTACGGTGATGGGGTGGGATGTGGGCTTAAGTAGGGTGCTCTTTCCAAGGGCCGGTGTAGACTCGATGGGCCGAATGACTTCCTTCTGCACTGCCTTTGGCCAACATACCATTTGCCTTCTTTGCCACCTGCTATACTGCATACTTGCCTTCAGTGACTGGTGTGTGAGGACACCCAGGCCTTGTTGCACATTCCTCTCTCCTCAGTGCTACCAAAGTGGATAACCTCACATTTATCCAAATTATACTGCATCTGCCATTCATTCGCCCACTCGCTCAACTTGTCCAAATCACACTGAAGGATCTCTGCACCCTCCTCACCCAACTTGGTGTCATCTGCAACTTTGGTGATATTGGGTGGGATTCTCCCTTCTGGGGACTAAGTTCCCACGCCCGCCGGAAAACGGGCACAAATCACTGGATTTTTTCCTAGAAAGTCCAGGGTGCTTCTCTGTCTTCAAGGGGGCCAGCAGGGCCCCAGCCTGCGTCCCGCAGCTCCGACTGCCAGCAGGGCCCTGCAGTTACGCCTGTGTGGCCGCGCATGTGTAGCTAGGCTCCTAGCACTGATCCCTGCAATATCCCATTAGTCACTGCCTGCCAATTTGAAAAAGATCCGTTAATTCCTACTCTTTGTTTCCTATCTGCCAACCAGTTTTCTATCCATACACCACCCCTACTCTGATGTGCTTTAATTTTACACACTAATCGATTAATGTGGGACTTTGCTAAAAGCCTTCTGAAAGTCCAAATATACCACATCCATTAGGTGCCACCGGTCAACTCAACTAGTTACATCCTCTCAAAATTCCAGTAGATTTGTCAAACATGGTTTTCCTTTCATAAATCCAGAGACTTTCATTTGCCATTTCCATTCTGAAAATACCTAACTACCTGGGTGGGATTTATCGACCACCCTGCCAGGGGAGGGGGAGATGGCCTGCCATTTCGATCTAGCGGTCCTGCCATTGTCAACGGGGCACCCTTCGCCACCGGGAAACCCGTGCACCAGTGTGGGACCGGAATTTCCTTCCAGCGTGATCAGCTGTTAAATCCAAAGTTTTGGTTGGTAATGACAGTGCTCATGCCACAGCTTGCTTCTTTTGGGGTATTGAAGTAACCTGGGTCCACATTTCAATTTCAGCTTTCCATTGCTGTTCAGAAAACAAATTGGTGGATAGTAAAAACGTGCAATTTTGCACTGCCCTTCTACCGTTTTGTAAATTAAATTGTCAACAAGGTACACTTGTTTTCCTCAAAAGGCTTCCTATCAAGCAATCATTCACCGAGTTAAAGTTCTTCTTCTGCTACATTGTTATTCATAACCAGGGCTTACAGTCTGGTCTTTTAAGTTCAAGCTTGGCATATTGTGAGACCCCTGCATACAGCTACTAACCCACAAGAAGCTCTTACCACAGTGTTCCAACTATTTTGTATAACACAACTGAGGGATAAATTAAAAGGGCAGTCCCAAATGGAATCTGCCTGAGATCAGAAACAAATCACCAAGGCATTAAATCAAAATGTGATGAATGGGGCATTAAGGTGCCCCAACCCCTGCGGTGCGCAACAGCACGGAAGGTCTTGAGGGTGCCTCTAGACCAGGGGTGGGCAAACTTTTCCGTGCAAGGGCCGCATTCAGAAATTCACAATTCACAAAGGGCCGCATAGTATATTAAGTAAAATAATTACGTCACCCGGTTATGATTCTGGGCGCCTCATATAGAACATAGAACAGTACAGCACAGAACAGGCCCTTCGGCCCTCGACGTTGTGCCAAGCAATGATCACCCTACTCAAGTCAACGTATCCACCCTATACCAGTAAGTAACCCAACAGCCCCCCCCGCCCATTAACCGTTAAAAAAAAAATTTAAAAAAAAATAAAAAATTTTTTTTAAAAAAAAAAAATTTTTTTTTTTTTTTTTTTAATGACTTGGTGGGCCGCAGAAATACCTTTGGCGGGCCGCATGCGGCCCGCGGGCCGTAGTTTGCCCACCCCTGCTCTAGACACCACATGCTCCCTCTCCAGGAACACCTGGCCGCAGAAGAGGGACAGGCAGTCAGGTCAAACAACCCTCTTGATCGCCCGCTGCCTGGACTTGTTTTGCCTCTTCCCGCTATTCACCGGCCTCATCACACTCTTGCTCAAATTAAACAAATCCATGAAATCGCGCCCTTAGTCTGTAGTTGAAGCATCATTATTTATTATTACAGATTTTGTAGTATTTGACATGAGCAAAATGTGGATAATGTAAATATGGATTCAGTGAAACAAAATGAGAGCTATTTGATTTATGAGCAGAAAGTTAATTCTTCAAGTTGATAGTGAATCTTTGTAAATGCTAGTAAATTACATGTAAATGCTAGTAAATTACATGTTAAGTAATCAATGACTTATTTTTATCATTAGCCCTTAAATTATTTTAAAACAAAGAAACGGTCAATTTCTCGACAACGTAGCAGATCTCGATCACGTTCCCCTGCTAGAACACAGATCCCCAAGCGCTCAACCTCCCGTGGCAGGGAGGCCAAGAAACCTGTCCAGAAGGAAGAAGTGCAAAAGAATGATCCACCTACAACATTTATCCATCAGGTATGTTAAAATGTTTCAGACGTAGTACTATATTGTCTGTCCATGTTCCTATTGATGAGTTTGATTCCTAACTGATTACCCTCAATGGACTTTAACATGTGCTAGACATGAGAATGGAAGGAGGCGCACTCTGATAGTTTTTACCCATATACCATCACGTGGTTTGTTTATGTTAAGATTATTACCTATTAATAATTAGTGTAACTGCTAATCAGTGTGATGGTTGGAGGTACAATAACTTATTAGCAGCAATGGGAAAAGGGAATTGCACTTGGTTCTTGAGCATCACAGCAGCTCAAATGGCAGATACCTGTCTGACCGAGTGCAGACTGAGATATTAATGAAGGAGAAGGGCAAAAGGGAAGATTTTTTGCACAAGCATTGACATGATTTCACTTGTAGATAAACAGAATCCTGACAAAAGAGCCCGATGATGAAGATTTTGAACTACTGTCAGTGTGTTGGACTGCATTGCAGTTGGGTCTGAATAGGATTAGCTGTTTTGTGTATGTTCAAAGTGACCTATTAAAGCAAATACTTTAATTCTGAGCCTTATTGATGCTTTTTGAATGAGCAGCTCCAGGAGAACAGCACCAACAGCAAAATTATCTCCGTGACAGACTTCAAAGAGGAGAAGGAGGAGAACAACACCAAAAAATCCTACAGAGTTGTTGAGGTAGGGAAGAACTCCAATCATTTTAATGATGAAAATAATTGCTGTCTCTTTACTGGGATCCACTAATGACTTCTACTTTCTCATTCCTAGTAGCCAGTTGGACTGGGATGAGCACAGTAAGAAGTCTTACAACACCAGGTTAAAGTCCAACATGTTTGTTTCAAACACTAACTTTCGGAGCACAACTCCTTCCTCAGGTGATTCCGGCCATTCACCTGAGGAAGGAGCAGTGCTCCGAAAGCGAGTGTTTGAAACAAACATGTTGGACTTTAACCTGGTGTTGTAAGACTCCTTACTGTTCTCATTCTTAGTTATCTTTTATTGAATTATTATCTTTTCCCCCCCATTGTTCCTTAATCTTTCCTTTTGTCTTATGAATTTTTCTATTCACACTCCTTTGCGCTGTTTGCTGTATTTTGTTCTGTCGTTTTCAAATTATACTTTTATTTTCTACAATCTTTCTTTGTTTTGTTTAATTCCTCCATTTCCATATTGCAGTGCTTGGCTATATGTAGAAAACAGCTTTACATTGTACTGCTGATAGCACTTGGCTGGACAACCTCAAAAGCCCTGATGTAAAACTCTTAATATGAATGTCATGTTTGCAACCCTGGAAACTATTCATTTGTGCTGAGAGAAAGGGATATTTGCGTATCTTCCAATATAATTAGTGAAATAGGAGCATGTCTCATAAATCACAGTAGATAAGTTGACCCCAGCAAAAAGCTGACCCTGTTTTTCATGCCCCAGAATCATGCTTTTGCATATATTCGGCATATAGGTCACCCTATCCCGGCTTTTCAGCCACGACATGTATTCTACTCAAGTAGCCAGCCTCAACTCACCCCACAAATGCATGTTATTTTATTTACTGGTACCTTAGAGATGGGAACAAGAGGGTGATGCAGGCTGTGTTACAAAGATGCGTGTGACTTTAAGAAACACTCTTTGCATTGGATGCTGATGACCATTTCAAAATGGCAACTACCAACGTCCATGGCAGCAGTTCATTTTTATACTCTGCGTATAAGTTGACTGCCATTTTTAGTGGAACTTTTTGAGGCTTCACAGATCAACTTGTCTCCTGACATCCATGGTAATTGAATCTCCTGGAATTTTCTTACAGAAGCCCCGTAGTTGAAAGTTTAAAGCCACTTAAACCTACAGTTTTTAAATTGATTGGCCATTTCTTATTTTTGTAGAGGAGTTTGTGTACTGAGGTGTGACTCGTTTTCATCCCTCGTAACACTTATGACCCTCCTAAGAGCCAATCACGAGAGACAAAGAGGCGAAGGCAGTAGGGTTGCATTGCTGGTTAAAGAGGAAATTTACACAATAGTGAGGAAGGATAGTAACTCTTTGACTATGTGAAATCTGTATGGATAGAGCTGAGAAACAGCAAAAAAAAAGGGGGGGGGGAAGAAAGAAGTTAGTGGGGTGTATAAAGATCCAAAAACTGGGGATGGCACTAAAACAGTTCATTAGAGACGCATGCGATAAAGAAACATCTGTAATTATGGGTGACTTTGATCTGTATACTGATTGGACAAATCAAATTAGTAGTAGCCTAGAGTGTATACAGGGTGGTTTTCTGGACCTATGCGTTGAGGAACCAACTAGAGAGCAGACCATCCTAGACTAGGTATTGTGTAATGAGAAAGGAATAATTGGTAATCCAGTTGAGTGAGGCCCCTTGGGAATGAGCGACCATTAGAGTGCATGGGGGAAACTGCAACAATTGTTCATTGTGGCGCAAAGTAAAATGGGAAAGGTGGCCAACCCATGGCTTACAAGGGAAATTAGAGACAGCATTAAATCCAAGGAAGAGGCATACAAGAAACCTGAGGATTGGGAAGAAACCTGAGGATTGTGAGCAGTTTAGAATTCAGCAAAGGAGGACAAAGGGTTTGATTAAGAAGGGTAGCAGGAGAGTAAGCTTACACGAAACGTAAAAAGTATCTGTAAAAGCTTCTATAGGTATGTGAAGAGAAAAAGATTAGTGAAGAGAAATGTACAAATTAATTTATAATGGGGGGGCAAAGAAATGGCTGACCAACTAAATACATATTTCAGTTCTGTCTTCACAAAAAAGGACACAAATAACATAGCAGAAATGTTGAGGAACACAAAGTTGAGTGAGAGGGAAGAACTGAAGGAAATCAGTTTTAGTAGGGAAATGGCTTTGGGGAAATTAATGGAATTGAAAGCTGATAGATCCCAAGGGCCTGATAATCCACATCCCAGAGTACTCAAGGAAGTGGCCCTTGGTGGAAATAGCGGATGCATTGGTGGTCACCTTCCAAGATTCTATAGACTCCAGAACAATTCCAACAGATTGGAGGATAGCTAATGTAAACCCACGATTTTAAAAAGGGAGGTAGAGGTAAAACAGACCATTATAGACCAGTCAGCCTGATGTTGGCAGTGGGGAAAAATCTAGAATCCATTATAAAAGATTTTATAGCAGAACAGTGGTATAATTGGTCAGAGTCAGCATGGATTTATGAAAGGAAATACTGCTTGATAAATCTACTGGAATAATGTGAGGATGTAACTAGTCGCGTTGATGAGGGGAAGCCAGTGAATGTGGTTTATATGGACTTTCAGAAGGTTTTTTGATAAGTTCTGACATAAGAGATTAGTGTGTAAAATTAAAGCAGTTGGGATTAGGGATAGTATATTGAGATAGATAGAAAACTGGTTGGTAGACAGGAAACCAAAGAGTAGGAATAAAGAAGAGGAAGCCGAGGATTAGCTGAGCTCATCCCAACCAAAGGATGCCTGCACAGTGGCCTTTGGAGCCTTTCCTGGCTGTCTCACTCGGGGCAGAGCCTTCACCAGTGATGCGCACTCCTCCAGATCACCAGCTGTCCATGAAGCTCTTCTCTGAGCTATTTTCGTGGCTGCAATTAATGTGTAGTGATTGGAGCGCTTAAAAACAGCTCCAGCTGCCAGGCTCTTTCCCGCTAATTCTGGCCCCAGCAGTTACACCGCCCACCGGGCCTGAAATTGCTATCAATTTGTGCCGGCAGAGTGCTGGCCCATTTGTATGTGCTGAATCGTGGAATGGATAGTGTCCCCAATGGAAATACAAATAGTACACTGGCTGGAGTCTCCCAAACGGAGAATTCCGGCCAATATCTCCCAATTTGCAAATGACATAAAAGCTGGGTGGGAGGGTGAGCTGTGAGGAGGATGCAGAAATCCTTCAATGTGATTTGAAAAAGTTAAGTGAGTGGTTAACTGCATGGCAGATGCAGTATAATGTGAATAACTGTGAGGTTTTCCACAAAAACAGGAAGGCAGATTATTATCTGAATGACCATAAATTAGGAGAGTGGAATGTGTGCAATGTGTATCGAGACCTGGGTGTCCTCGTACACCAGTCACTGAAGGTAAGCATGCAGGTACAGCAGGCGGTAAAGAAGGAAAATGGTGTTCTGGTCTTCATTGCAGGAACCGGTTACTGAGTTGGATGAATGGCCACCATCAGTGGGCAGCACGGTAGCATTGTGGTTAGCACAATTGCTTCACAGCTCCAGGGTCGCAGGTTTGATTCCCGGCTTGGGTCACTGTCTGTGTGGAGTCTGTACGTTCTCCCCGTGTGTGCGTGGGTTTCCTCCGGGTGCTCCGGTTTCCCCTCTCAGTCCAAAGATGTGCAGGTTAGGTGGACTGGCCATGCTAAATTGCCCTTAGTGTCCCAAAATTGCCCTTAGTGTTGGACTGGGTTATGGGGATAGGGTGGAGGTGTGGATCTGGGTAGGGTGCTCTTTCCAAGAGCTGGTGCAGACTCGATGGGCTGAATGGCCTCCTTCTGCACTGTACATTCTATGAGATCAGAATGAATGGTGGAGCAGGCTCAAAGGACCGAATGGCCTACTCCTTGTATTTTCTATGATGTGCCTGCCCCACTAGAGATCCGTATTGTCCTCGCCCATCGGCTAGAACAGCATTTTCTTTGACTAATTTAATCAAGTTTTTTTTGGGGAGGTGGATTTTGTGCTGTGTAGTTGATGCAATTTCAAAAGTTGTTTGACAAAGTACCACATAATCGGCTTGTTTGCAAAATTTGAAACCCATGGAATATAAAGGGAACCATCGTCATGGTAAAGTTGGCTAAACAATTAAGAAAGTAGCAAGAGACTTCAAGAAGATACGGTAGGGTACTGAAATGGGTGAATACATGGTAAGTCTAACGTATATTTTGGGAGAAGGAGTGAAGAGGGAGACTGCATGTTAAATGGTACAATTTTGAAGGGAATACAAGAAGAGAAAGTTCGTTGGGATGTGTGCATATGAATCTTGGGGGGCAGGACAGGTTAACAAAGATCTTAAAACAGATCGGATGCTGAGCTTTAATATATAGAATGGAGAATTTGGCGCTCAGCCGGTGAGGGGGGTATCCCGGGAACTGGGAGACTCCAGCCTGAAAAGGTCTAAGCATATTTAAATGCTGGGCATGAACCGGATTGCGTCAGCTGCTACGGGGTGGGAGCATCGCGCTCCTTTCGGCACCCGACGCAAAGTCCATTTAGGGGCTCCCGCTATTCTGACGGGATAGCATGATGTGCGCCGGGCTCAAAGAATACTATTCTGCTGGGATAGCACGATGCGCATCAGGCTCAAAGAATACTATTCTGCTGGAATAGCACGATGTGCGCCAGGCACAAACAATACTATTCTGCTGGGATAGCACGATGCGCATCAGGCTCAAAGAATACTATTCTGCTGGGATAGCACGATGTGCGCCAGGCACAAAGAATACTATTCTGCTGGGATAGCACGATGTGCGCCAGGCACAAACAATACTATTCTGCTGGAATAGCACGATGTGTGCCGGGCACAACGAATACTATTCTGCTGGAATAGCACGATGCGCATCAGGCTCAAAGAATACTATTCTGCTGGAATAGCACGATGCGCATCAGGCGCAAAGAATACTATTCTGCTGGAATAGCACGATGTGCGCCAGGCACAAACAATACTATTCTGCTGGGATAGCACGATGTGCGCCAGGCACAAAGAATACTATTCTGCTGGGATAGCACGATGCGCATCAGGCTCAAAGAATACTATTCTGCTGGGATAGCACGATGCGCATCAGGCGCAAAGAATACTATTCTGCTGGAATAGCACGATGTGCGCCGGGCTCAAAGAATACTATTCTGCTGGGATAGCACGATGCGCATCAGGCGCAAAGAATACTATTCTGCTGGAATAGCACGATGTGCGCCAGGCACAAACAATACTATTCTGCTGGGATAGCACGATGTGCGCCAGGCACAAAGAATACTATTCTGCTGGGATAGCACGATGTGCGCCGGGCACAAAGAATACTATTCTGCTGGAATAGCACGATGTGCGCCAGGCACAAAGAATACTATTCTGCTGGAATAGCACGATGTGCGCCAGGCACAAACAATACTATTCTGCTGGGATAGCACGATGCGCATCAGGCACAAAGAATACTATTCTGCTGGAATAGCACGATGCGCATCAGGCACAAAGAATACTATTCTGCTGGAATAGCACGATGTGCGCCAGGCACAATGAATACTATTCTGCTGGGATAGCACGATGTGCGCCAGGCTCAACAAATACTATTCTGCTGGAATAGCACGATGCGCATCAGGCTCAAAGAATACTATTCTGCTGGAATAGCACGATGTGCGCCAGGCACAAAGAATACTATTCTGCTGGAATAGCACGATGTGCGCCAGGCACAACGAATACTATTCTGCTGGAATAAGACGATGTGCACCGGGCACAAAGAATACTATTCTGCTGGAATAGCACGATGTGCGCCAGGCACAACGAATACTATTCTGCTGGAATAAGACGATGTGCACCGGGCACAAAGAATACTATTCTGCTGGAATAGCACGATGTGTGCCGGGCACAACGAATACTATTCTGCTGGAATAGCACGATGCGCATCAGGCACAAAGAATACTATTCTGCTGGAATAGCACGATGTGTGCCGGGCACAACGAATACTATTCTGCTGGAATAGCACGATGTGTGCCGGGCACAAAGAATACTATTCTGCTGGAATAGCACGATGCGCATCAGGCACAAAGAATACTATTCTGCTGGGATAGCACGATGCGCATCAGGCTCAAAGAATACTATTCTGCTGGGATAGCACGATGCGCATCAGGCACAAAGAATACTATTCTGCTGGAATAGCACGATGTGTGCCGGGCACAACGAATACTATTCTGCTGGAATAGCACGATGTGTGCCGGGCACAAAGAATACTATTCTGCTGGAATAGCACGATGCGCATCAGGCACAAAGAATACTATTCTGCTGGAATAGCACGATGTGCGCCAGGCACAAAGAATACTATTCTGCTGGAATAGCACGATGTGTGCCGGGCACAAAGAATACTATTCTGCTGGAATAGCACAATGTGCACCGGGCACAAAGAATACTATTCTGCTGGAATAGCACGATGTGTGCCGGGCACAACGAATACTATTCTGCTGGAATAGCACGATGTGTGCCGGGCACAACGAATACTATTCTGCTGGAATAGCACGATGTGCGCCAGGCACAAAGAATACTATTCTGCTGGAATAGCACGATGTGCGCCAGGCACAAAGAATACTATTCTGCTGGAATAGCACGATGTGCGCCAGGCTCAACAAATACTATTCTGCTGGAATAGCACGATGTGCCCCAGGCTCAACAAATACTATTCTGCTGGGATAGCACGATGTGCACCGGGCACAAAGAATACTATTCTGCTGGAATAGCACGATGTGCACCGGGCACAAAGAATACTATTCTGCTGGAATAGCACGATGTGCACCAGGCACAAAGAATACTATTCTGCTGGAATAGCACGATGTGCACCGGGCACAAAGAATACTATTCTGCTGGAATAGCACGATGTGTGCCGGGCACAAAGAATACTATTCTGCTGGGATAGCACGATGTGCACCGGGCACAAAGAATACTATTCTGCTGGAATAGCACGCTGTGTGCCGGGCACAAAGAATACTATTCTGCTGGGATAGCACGATGTGCACCGGGCACAAAGAATACTATTCTGCTGGAATAGCACGATGTGCGCCGTGCTCAACAAAGACTATTCTGCTGGAATAGCACGATGTGCGCTGGGCACAACGGATACTATTCTGCTGGAATAGCACGATATACGCCAGGCACAACGAATACTATCCTGCCGGAATAGCACGATGTGTAATGCGTTGGGCTGAGTACACCACACTCTGCAGTTTCTTGCGATCTTGGGCCGAACAGTTGCCATACCAAGTTGTGATGCAGCTGGATAGGATGCTCTCTACGGCACATCTGTAGAAGTTTGAGAGTCGATGCAGACATGCCAAACTTCTTTAGCTTCCGTAGGAAGTAGAGACGTTGTTGGGCTTTCTTGACTGTTGCATCAACGTGAGTGGACCATCTCCACTTTGGAGGTGGAGGGATTAATGTTTATGGAAAGGGATAATCAAATGGGATGTGTTGTTCTGGACAGTGTCGAGTTTCTGGTGTGTTGGAGCTGCACTCATCCAGGTAAGTGGAGAGTATTCCATCACACTCCTGACTTGTACCTTGTAGATCTTGGGCAGGCTTTGGGGAGTCAGGAGGTGAGATACCTGCTGCAGGGTTCCTAGCCTCACACCTGCCCTTCTAGCCACTGTATTTATGTGGTTAGTATAGTTTAGATTCTGGTCAATAGTAGACCCTAGGATATTTAGTGATGGTAATAGAACATAGAACATTACAGCGCAGTACGGGCCCTTCGGCCCTCGATGTTGCGTCAACCTGTGAAACCATCTGAAGCCTATCTGACCTACACTATTCCATTTTCATCCATATGTCTATCCAGTGACCACTTAAATGCCCTTAAAGTTGGCGAGTCTACTACTGTTGCAGGCAGGGCGTTCCACACCCCTACTACTCTCTGAGTAAAGAAACTGCCTCTGATATCTGTCCTATATCTATCACCCCTCAATTTAAAGCTATGTCCCCTCGTGTTGGTCATCACCATCCGAGGAAAAAGACTCTCACTGTCCACCCTATCTAACCCTCTATCTTGTATGTCTCTATTAAGTTACCTCTCAGCCTTCTCCTCTCTAACGAAAACAACCTCAATTCCCTGAGCCTTTCCTCATAAGACCTTCCCTCCATACCAGGCAACATCCTAGTAAATCTCCTCTGAACCCTTTCCAAAGCTTCCACATCCTTCCTATAATGTGGTGACCAGAACTGCACGCAGTACTCCAGGTGCGGCCGCACCAGAGTTATGTACAGCTGCAGCATGACCTTGTGGTTCCGAAACTCAATCCCCCTGCTTATATAGGCTAGCACACCATATGCCTTCTTAACAGCCCTATTAACCTGGGTGGCAACTTTCAGGGATTTATGTACCTGGATGCCGAGATCTCTCTGTTCATCTACACTACCAAGAATCTTGCCATTAGCCCAGTACTCTGCATTCCTGTTACTCCTTCCAAAGTGAACCACCTCACACTTTTCCGCATTAAACTCCATCTGCCACCTCTCAGCCCAGCTCTGCAGCTTATCTATGTCCCTCTGTATCCTATAACATCCTTCAGCACTATCCACAACTCCACCGACCTTCGTGTCATCTGCAAATTTACTAACCCATCCTTCTACACCCTCTTCCAGGTCATTTATAAAAATGACAAACAGCAGTGGCCCCAAAACAGATCCTTGCGGTACACCACTAGTAACTGAACTCCAGGATGAACATTTGCCATCAACCACCACCCTCTGTCTTCTTTCAGCTAGCCAATTACTGATCCAAACCGCTAAATCACCTTCAATTCCATACTTCCTTATTTTCTGCAATAGCCTACCGTGGGGAACCTTATCAAACGCCTTACTGAAATCCATATACACCACATCAACAGCTTTACCCTGATCCACCTGTTTGGTCACCTTCTCAAAAAACTCAATAAGGTTTGTGAGGCATGACCTACCCTTCACAAAACCGTGTTGACTATCGCTAATCAACTTGTTCTTTTCAAGATGATTATAAACCCTATCTCTTATAACCTTTTCCAACATTTTACCCACAACCGAAGTAAAGCTCACAGGTCTATAATTACCAGGGTTGTCTCTACTCCCCTTCTTGAACAAGGGGACAACATTTGCTATCCTCCAGTCTTCCGGCACTATTCCTGTCGACAAAGACGACATAAAGATCAAGGACAAAGGCTCTGCAATCTCCTCCCTGGCTTCCCAGAGAATCCTAGGATAAATCCCATCTGGCCCAGGGGACTTATCTATTTTTACACTTTCCAAAATTGCTAACACCTCCTCCTTATGAACCTCAATTCCATCTAGCCTGGTCGACTGAACCTGAGTGTTCTCCTCGACAACATTGTCTTTCTCCAGTGTAAACACTGACGAAAAATATCCATTTAACGCTTCCCCTATCTCCTCTGATTCCACACACAACTTTCCACTACTATCCTTGATTGGCCCTAATCTTACTCGAGTCATTCTTTTGTTCCTAATATACCTATAGAAAGCCTTAGGGTTTTCCTTGATCCTATCCGCCAACGACTTTTCGTGTCCTCTCCTCGCTCTTCTTAACTCTCCCTTTAGGTCCTTCCTGGCTAACTTGTCACTCTCAAGTGCCCTAACTGAGCCTTCATGTCTCATCCTAACATAAGCCTTCTTCTTCCTCTTGACAAGTGCTTCAACTTCCTTAGTAAACCACGGTTCCCTTGCTCGACAACTTCCTCCCTGCCTGACAGGTACATACTTATCAAGGACACGCAGTAGCTGTTCCTTGAAAAAGCTCCACATTTCGATTGTACCCATCCCCTGCAGTTTCCTTCCCCATCCTATACATCCTAAATCTTGCCGAATAGCATCATAATTGCCTTTCCCCCAGCTATAATTCTTGCCTTGCGGTATATACCTATCCCTGCCCATTGCTAAAGTAAACATAACCGAGTTGTGATCACTATCACCAAAGTGCTCACCTACATCTAAATCTAACACCTGGCCGGGTTCATTACCTAGTACCAAATCCAATGTGGCCTCGCCCTTGTTGGCCTGTCTACATACTGTGTCAGAAAACCCTCCTGCACACACTGCACAAAAACTGACCCATCTATAGTACTCGAACTATAATATTTTCAGTCAATATTTGGAAAGTTAAAGTCCCCCATAACAACTACCCTGTTACTCTCGCTCCTGTCGAGAATCATCTTTGCAATCCTTTCCTCTACATCTCTGGAACTATTCGGAGGTCTATAGACAACTCCCAACAGGGTGACCTCTCCTCTACTGTTCCTAACCTCGGCCCATACTACCTCAGTAGACGAGTCCTCAAGCATCCTTTCTACCGCCGTAATACTTTCCTTGATTAACAATGCCACCCCCCCCCCCCCCCCCCCCCCCCCTCTTTTACCATCTTCTCTGTTCTTACAGAAACATCTAAATCCTGGAACCTGCAACAACCATTCCTGTCCCTGCTCTACCCATAGAACATAGAACGATACAGCGCAGTACAGGCCCTTCGGCCCTCGATGTTGCACCGACATGGAAAAAAACTAAAGGCCATCTAACCTACACTATGCCCTTATCATCCATATGCTTATCCAATAAATTTTTAAATGCCCTCAATGTTGGCGAGTTCACTACTGTTGCAGGTAGGGCATTCCACGGCCTCACCACTCTTTGCGTAAAAAACCCACCTCTGACCTCTGTCCTATATCTATTACCCCTCAATTTAAGGCTATGTCCCCTCGTGCTAGCCACCTCCATCCGCGGGAGAAGGCTCTCGCTGTCCACCCTATCTAACCCTCTGATCATTTTGTATGCCTCTATTAAGTCACCTCTTAACCTTCTTCTCTCTAACGAAAACAACCTCAAGTCCATCAGCCTTTCCTCATAAGATTTTCCCTCCATACCAGGCAACATCCTGGTAAATCTCCTCTGCACCCGTTCCAAGGCTTCCATGTCCTTCCTATAATGAGGCGACCAGAACTGTACGCAATACTCCAAATGCGGCCGTACTAGAGTTTTGTACAACTGCAACATGACCTCATGGCTCCGGAACTCAATCCCTCTACCAATAAAGGCCAACACACCATAGGCCTTTTTCACAACCCTATCAACCTGGGTTGCAACTTTCAGGGATCTATGTACATGGACACCGAGATCCCTCTGCTCATCCACACTATCAAGAATTTTACCATTAGCCAAATATTCCGCATTCCTGTTCTTTCCAAAGTGAATCACCTCACACTTCTCCACATTAAACTCCATTTGCCACCTCTCAGCCCAGCTCTGCAGCTTATCTATGTCCCTCTGTAACCTGCAACATCCTTCCGCACTGTCTACAACTCCACCGACTTTAGTGTCGTCTGCAAATTTACTCACCCATCCTTCTGCGCCCTCCTCTAGGTCATTTATAAAAATGACAAACAGCAACGGCCCCAGAACAGATCCTTGTGGTACGCCACTCGTAACTGAACTCCATTCTGAATATTTCCCATCAACTACCACTCTGTCTTCTTTCAACTAGCCAATTTCTGATCCACATCTCTAAACCACCCTCAATCCCCAGCCTCTGTATTTTCTGCAATAGCCGACCGTGGGGAACCTTATCAAACGCTTTACTGAAATCCATATACACCACACCAACTGCTCTACCCTCGTCTACCTGTTCAGTCACCTTCTCAAAGAACTCGATAAGGTTTGTGAGGCATGACCTACCCTTCACAAAACAATGCTGACTATCCCTAATCATATTATTCCTATCTAGATGATTATAAATCGTATCTTTTATAATCCTCTCCAAGACCTTACCCACCACAGACGTTAGGCTCACCGGCCTATAGTTACCGGGGTTATCTCTACTCCCCTTCTTGAACAAAGGGACCACATTTGCTATCCTCCAGTCCTCTGGCACTATTCCTGTAGCCAATGATGACCTAAAAATCAAAGCCAAAGGCTCAGCAATCTCTTCCCTGGCTTCCCAGAGAATCCTAGGATAAATCCCATCCGGCCCCGGGGACTTATCTATTTTCACCTTGTCCAGAATTGCCAACACTTCTTCCCTACGCACCTCAATGCCATCTATTCTAATAGCCTGGGTCTCAGCATTCTCCTCCACAATATTATCTTTTTCTTGAGTGAATACTGACGAAAAGTATTCATTTAGTATCTCGCTTATCTCCTCAGCCTCCACACACAACTTCACACCACTGTCCTTGACTGGCCCTACTCTTACCCTAGTCATTCTTTTATTCCTGACATACCTATAGAAAGCTTTTGGGTTTTCCTTGATCCTACCTGCCAAAGACTTCTCATGTCCCCTCCTTGCTCGTCTCAGCTCTCTCTTTAGATCCTTCCTCGCTTCCTTGTAACTATCAAACGCCCCAACTGAAACTTCATGCCTCATCTTCACATAGGCCTCCTTCTTCCTCTTAACAAGAGATTCCACTTCTTTGGTAAACCATGGTTCCCTCGCTCGACCCCTTCCTCCCTGCCTGACTGGTACGTACTTATCAAGAACATGCAATAGCTGTTCCTTGAACAAGCTCCACATATCCAGTGTGCCCAACCCTTGCAGCCTACTTCTCCAACCAACACATCCTAAGTCATGTCTAATGGCATCATAATTGCCCTTCCCCCAGCTATAACTCTTGCCCTGCGGGGTATACTTATCCCTTTCCATCACTAACGTAAAGGTCACCGAATTGTGGTCACTGTTTCCAAAGTGCTCACCTACCTCCAGATCTAACACCTGGCCTGGTTCATTACCCAAAACCAAATCCAATGTGGCCTCACCGCTTGTTGGCCTGTTGGATATTATCCCATGTCTCCGAAATCGCCACAACATCGAGATCCCAGGTACCAACCCATGCTGCAAGCTCACCCACCTTATTCCGGATGCTCCTGGCGTTGAAGTAGACACACTTCAAACCAGCGTCCTGCTTGCCGGTGCCCTCTTTCGAACTTTTAACCCTATCCCTGACCTCACTAATAAGAACTAGGAATAGGCCATCTGGCCCCTCGAGCCTGCTCCGCCATTCAATGAGATCATGGCTGATCTTTCTTGGACTCAGCTCCACTTTCCGGCCCGAACACCACAACCCTTAATCCCTTTATTCTTCAAAAAACTATCTATCTTTATCTTAAAAACATTTAATGAAGGAGCCTCAACAGCTTTACTGGGCAAGGAATTCCATAGCTAATAGCAAGTAATACCATTGAATGTCATGAGATGATGATTTGATGGCCATTGCTTGTCACTTGTATGGCATGAATATTACCTGCCACAGCCCAAGCCTGGATATTATCCCATGTCTTGCTGCATTTAGGCATGAACTGCTTCAGTATCTGAGGTGTCGCGATTGGTACTGAACATTATGCAATCATCAGCGAACATCCCACTTCTGATCTTATAATGGAAGGAAAGTCATTGATGAAGCAGTTGAAGATGATTGGGCCTAGGACACTCTTGCAGTGATGTCCTGAAACTGAGATCATTGACCTCCAACCACCACATAGACAATTGGAAAGTAAGATGTGAAGAGGACATAAACGAGCTGCAAAGGAATATCAATAAGTTAGTGAGCGGTCAAAGATCTGACATATGAGTAAAAGGGGAAAGAAATGTAAAATTCTCCAAATAAAATAGAAGCATGTTTTCTCAATGCAGAGAGATTGCAGAGTTCTGAAATGCAGAGGGATCTGGCTATTCTCGTACATGAATCACAAAAGACTAATAATAATCTTTTGAATAGCACAGTGGCGCAGAGGGTTAGCCCTGCTCCCTCATGACGCCGAGGTCCCAGGTTCGATCCCGGCTCTTGGTCACTGTCCGTGTGGAGTTTGCACATTCTCCCCGTGTATGTGTGGTTTTCGGCCCCACAATCCAAAGATGTGCAGGCTAGGTAGATTGACCACACTAAATTGCCCCTTAATTGGAAATAACAAATTGGGTACTCTAAATTCTTATAATAATAATCTTTTAATTGTCACAAGTAGGCTCACATTAACACTGCAGTGAAGTTACTGTGAAAAGCCCTTTGTCCTGCCAAATCGCTACGGTGACTTGATGCCTGCATGCCTTAGTGCAAGTTCCTTGGTTGGTGTCGGGGGCATCATGAAGCCATCGATCACTGTCAGTTCCTGTTGAGCCTTGAATGTCTTTGAGTTTGCATGCATATTAAATGCAACATAGGTGTATAAATGCATTAAAATAGTGACAGTTGTGCCACTTGACACTCGAACACTTCGACAAGGACACCTACATGAGACTGCAGTTCATAGACTACACCATTATCCCGACGAGACTTGTAACCAAACTCTTCAATCTCTGACTTGACCCCTCCCTTGACTTCCTCACCAACAGACCTCAATCTGTCAGGATAGGCAAGAGCACCTTCCACAACAGTCCTCAGCTCCGAGTCCCCACAAGGATGTGAGCTCAGTCCTCCACTGTACTCCCTATACACACGCGATTGTGTGGCAAGATTTATCTCCAACTCAATCTATAGGTTTGCGGATGATACGACTGTGGAGCGATTTTCATTTCATTTATCTCAAACAATGGTGAATCAGTCTACAGAAGGGAGATAGATCACTTGGTTGTATGGTGTACCGAAAACAACCTCTCCCTAAATGTCGGAAAGACCAAGGAACTGATCATCGACTTAGCACGATCCCCCCCCCCCCAGTCTGCATCAATATCTCCGAAGTGGAGATGGTCGAAAGCTTTAGGTTCCTGAGGGTCACCATCACCAACAGTCTGTCCTGGTTCACTAACGTTGATGCAGCAGTCTACTTCCTACGGAAGCTAAAGAAATTCCGCATGTCTGCATCGACTCTCTCAAACTTCTACATATGTGCCATAGAGAGCATCCTATCTGGCTGCATCACAGCCTGGTATGGCAACTGCTCAGTCCAAGATCGCAAGAAACTGCAGAGTGTGGTAAACTCAGCCCAACGCATCACACAAGCTTGCCACCTTCGCATTGATTCTGTCTATACCTCCCGCTGCCTCAGGAAGGCAGACACCATTATCAGAGACCCCTCCCACCCAGGCTTTGTCTTCTTCCAGACCCTTCCATCAGGCAGAAGGTACAGAAGTCTGAAGATCCGCACATCCAGACGTAGAAACAACTTCTTCCCCACAGCTACAAGACTCCTCAACGATTCCCCCTCGGACTGATCTGTTCCCTGTAAGAACACTATTCACGACGCCCTTTGCTGCTCTTGCTCATGTATTTGCTTTGTTTGGCCCCTTGATCCTCACTGTAATCAATCACGGTTTGTCGATGTACCATTTGTCAGTGTACTCTGTTGACTATTCTTTTTTTTTTGTCTACTATGTACGTACTGTGTACGTTCCCTTGGCCACAGAAAAATACTTTTCACTGTACATCGATACATGTGACAATAAATCAAAATCAATCAATCAATACCTTTTAACAGAAAAAAAACACAAATTTCCAACCTAATAAAGAAAGTTTGACTTGTCCAGTCGTACAGCCAGGCGGCCCAGAACTTCATTATGCATGTATGAACTTGCTGACTTGGCGTCGTAACTTGAAACTGGGTTGTATAGTTGAAATGGGCATCAATTTTAAAACTTAATTTCTGATTGTCATAACTCTTAAAATCGAGGACTGCCTGTATTTGGGTTTAGTGATTTCACACAGCATGTGGCGTTCCTTCTAAATTATCTTGGTTTTGGAAATTGAACAACGGCAGTCTGGTATTCCAACGAGTTATTTGTTACTCACCAAGAGTTTGGGCTGTTTTTAGTGAACGATTTTAGTTCTACAAGTGGTGATTCTTTGCATGATTTGTAGGTTGAAACATCAAACAACTTTATTTAAGGGTGTTTCATTTCCAACGCACTATCACTAAGGAGATGTAGATGGTTTTGTCCAATGTATGGGCCAATATTTCTTGGGAATCCCGATGTTGTTTTGCATCCTTTTCTCATGGAATATGTCTGGCTTTTACTCCTGGCTCACTAACACAATTCGGCCCAAAACTGACAATTTAACAGAAAGTGGGAGTAGATGCCAAATGCCTCTAGTCTAGGGTGCCTGTGTCAACTGTTTGCTCAAATTTAGTTTCTCTCTGATATTTATTTTGAGTTCCCTTCTGCTGTTCTTGTCAGTTTATAATTGAACAACATTAATTTCACAACTCCGTTCTGCAGCTGAAGATGTAAATTTTGTTAGTCAGCTGCACAATTGGCTCAATAACGCTCAGTGTTGGCCAATTTAAGTAATTGTGGTTACAAAGTGTTGTGAAAATTGTATGTACATTGTCGAATGAGGTTTTTTTGTTGGGAGGATGGAGAGTATGCTGCTGTTCTCTAGGCGTAACTGGGTTGTGTAATTACACTGCAATCGGGGGTGGCACGGTGGCGCAATGGTTAGCACTGCTGCCTCATGGCACCGAGGACCCGGGTTCAATCCCAGTACCGTTTGCGTGTGGAGTTTGCACGTTCTCCTCGTGTCTGCGAGGGTCTCGTCCCCACAGCCCAAAGATGTGCAGGGTAGGTGGATTGGCCACGCTACAAAAATTGCCCCTTGGAAAAAATGTTTTTTAAACCTACTGTAATCTTTCCCCTTTCTTTCTGATGGTTTCCATTCCATTTAACTTGCAGCACAAGATACGCAAGGAAATTGTAACTGACCAGTTGGGTCTCCCTTACAGTCTACGAACCAAGAAGGAAGAAGAGAAAGTTGCAGAACTGGAAACAAAAGATGACCATCTATATAAAAAACAAGTGGCCCGGACTCGAGAGCGGGAGTTTGGAGGGCGCTTTGGTAAGTCCAGATGATAGTTCGGAAATCTCCATTTTTTCCCCACCATTTCTCAAATGGAGTCTTCTTTAGCTAGACACGTGAGCATGTGAAATTTATGCATGACTTTATTGTCATAGGTAGCTTACATTAACACTGTAATGAAGTTACTGTGAAAATCCCCTTGTTGCCACATTCCGGAGCCTGTTCGGGTCACAGAGGGAGAATTCAGAATGTCCAATTTACCTAACAGCACGTCTTTCGGGACAAGTGGGAAGAAACCGGAGCACCCGGAGGAAACCCACGTAGACACCGTGAGAATGTGCAGACTCCGCACATGCAGTGACCCAAGTGGGAATCGAACCTGGGACCCTGGCGCTGTGAGGCAACAGTGCTAACCACTGTGCATCCGTAACATCTGTCGCATGGAAAAATCTAGAACTAGTTTGAGAATAACGGGCTGCCAATTTACAATGGCCATGAGGAGGAATTTCGTCTCTCCAGGGTCGTGGATCTATTTAATTCTGTACCTCAAAGAGCTATGGATGCTAATAATAATGGTTTATTGTCACAAGTAGGCTTCGATGAAGTTACTGTGAGAAGCCCCTAGTCGCCACATTCCTGCATCTGTTTGGGGAGGCCGGTACGGCTGGGCCATTGAATATATTTAAAGCTGCGATTGACATTCTTGAACTACTGGGGAATCTAGGATTAAGGAGAGCAGGCAGAAAAGTAGAGGCCAAGGTCAGATCAGCCATGATTTTAATGAATGATGGAATGATGGTAAAAATGAAACAGCCAGGGACAACGGGTTACTCCTTTTTGTACAGGGGCTGGTTTAGCTCACAAGGCTAATCGCTGGCTTTGAAAGCAGACCAAGCACGCCAGCAGCACGGTTCGATTCCCGTACCAGCCTCCCCGGACAGGCGCCGGAATGTGGCGACTAGGGGCTTTTCACAGTAACTTCATTGAAGCCTACTCGTGACAATAAGCGATTTTCATTTCATTTCATTCAACAGTCTCAAGACCATATGGCCTACTTTAATGTTTATGTCTTTACATTAGAAGTGGGTGAAGCTCTTTTCCAATTATAGTATTCTGAAAGAGCTAATTGGGATTGCATTCATGATTTTTGCAATGAGCTGGATTTCCCTGTAGTTTCATTTTCCTTCCTTCCCAGCATCTAAGTAGGTATGTGAAACAAGAAGTTGAAATATAGTGCGTGTGTAATATTTTCTGATTATTTTTTTGGTTTCAGTAAGAAGTCTTACAGCACCAGTTTAAAGTCCAACATGTTTGCTTCAAACACTAGCTTTTGGAGCACTGCTCCTTCCTCGGGTGAATCTGTAAATCTACATTCACCTCAGGAAGGAGCTGTGCTCCGAAAGCTAGTGTTTGAAGCAAACATGTTGGACTTTAACCTGGTGTTGTAAGACTTCTTACTGTGCTCACTCCAGTCCAACGCCGGCATCTCCATCATTTTTTTGGTTTATTAACCAAACCTTTGCTGACTAAAAAGCCAGCAAGTAACACATCAGTCACTGGAGTGAAAGATGTACTTTTGCTCATTTCTGCTTAATGGCTGCAAACTAACATTTCCCTTTCTTTTAGGTGCCTTCTTCATAATTTTCTTTTTACCTATCACACTCGTTCTCTTGCTGTTGATGTGTGCACAAGAAGATGCCAGCGTTCTGAATTTCCCACCCCCGATTCCAGCCGTGCAGACATTGTGGAGCAGCACTGCTCTGGGCATTTTCACCCTGTGGTTCCTCTTTCAGGCTCTGCTCTACCTACTGCCTGTTGGAAAGGTAATTCCAGGTTACAGCTCAGCAGTGTTTGTCTAAGATTGTGAGCAGATAGGGCAGCGCTTTAGAGTGGCAACAAAATTCTGCACATTTGTGGCTGTTTCCTGCTTTTTTTGCAACCATACATTGGTGATTACCATGGATGTAACTACAGAATTTTCAGCTAATAGCTGTTCTTTTAGACAGTTCAGTTTTTGTTGAGAGAAATTGACGATATTAATGTTTCACTTGTATTAGTCCCAGATTACCAAATTTCCCCATTTTTGAGGCGGAGAGTGGTGGTGATTTAACTGGAGGATCATCACACCTCAGGCGAGAGGAACGGTCAAAAAGGCCAAATGAATAACCTCAGCCAGTACGGCTTCAGAGTAAGGCCTATCGACTCCCCTCAGAAACCTAACTACTTGACCAAGAGCTCATGATCAAACCATTGTGTTTTGGTCACTTACTTGATCCTGGCATTTGACCTTGTATGGGTTTTAGGAGTTTTATTTTCTTTTTGATTTTTCTGAGGGGCTAATGGAGAAATGGCATTTGAATGAAGCATGACATAGTAACCACTAATAATTTTATCTTTTTATTTTTTACTTAATAAATGGATGCAATCCAAATGTATGCAATCCAAATGTAGCTTAGGGAACTATTGAAGAAAATTCTGAAGGAGGGCATCTGTCTCCACTTGGAGAGGCAAAGTTTGATCAGGAATAGGCAGCATGGCTTTGTCAGAGGGAGGTCAGGCAGGAAGGTTTGATCAGGAATAGGCAGCATGGCTTTGTCAGAGGGAGGTCAGGCAGGAAGGTTTGATCAGGAATAGGCAGCATGGCTTTGTCAGAGGGAGGTCAGGCAGGAAGGTTTGATCAGGAATAGGCAGCATGGCTTTGTCAGAGGGAGGTCATTCAGGAAGGTTTGATCAGGAATAGGCAGCATGGCTTTGTCAGAGGGAGGTCAGGCAGGAAGGTTTGATCAGGAATAGACAGCATGGCTTTGTCAGAGGGAGGTCAGGCAGGAAGGTTTGATCAGGAATAGGCAGCATGGCTTTGTCAGAGGGAGGTCAGGCAGGAAGGTTTGATCAGGAATAGGTAGCATGGCTTTGTCAGAGGGAGGTCAGGCAGGAAGGTTTGATCAGGAATAGGCAGCATGGCTTTGTCAGAGGGAGGTCAGGCAGGAAGGTTTGATCAGGAATAGGCAGCATGGCTTTGTCAGAGGGAGGTCAGGCAGGAAGGTTTGATCAGGAATAGGCAGCATGGCTTTGTCAGAGGGAGGTCAGGCAGGAAGGTTTGATCAGGAATAGGCAGCATGGCTTTGTCAGAGGGAGGTCAGGCAGGAAGGTTTGATCAGGAATAGGCAGCATGGCTTTGTCAGAGGGAGGTCAGGCAGGAAGGTTTGATCAGGAATAGACAGCATGGCTTTGTCAGAGGGAGGTCATACGGGAAGGTTTGATCAGGAATAGGCAGCATGGCTTTGTCAGAGGGAGGTCAGGCAGGAAGGTTTGATCAGGAATAGGCAGCATGGCTTTGTCAGAGGGAGGTCAGGCAGGAAGGTTTGATCAGGAATAGGCAGCATGGCTTTGTCATAGGGGGGTCATGCCTAACAAATTTGATTGAATTTTTTGAACCTGTGACCAGGTATGTAGATGAGAGTGGTGCAGTAGATGTAGTTCACATGGATTCCAGCAAAGCCTTTAACAAGGTCCCACATGTGAGACTTGTAGAATGAAGGCAAATGCACATGGGATACAGGATACATGATAAGGTGGATTAAAAATTGGCTTAGCTGTAGGAGACAGTGACCAGTGGCATACCACAGTGGTCTATGCTGGGTTCCCTATTGTTTGTTGTTTATATAAATGATATAGATTACAACGTGGTGGGGGTAGTATCGGTAAATCTGCGGATGACACAAAGATTAACCGGGTGGTTGAGTGTCTTGGGTTACAGGGAGATATAGATGGAATGCATAGATAAAAATAGGAGTAAGAGGAGGCCTTTAGGCCCTTCAAGCCTGCTCCGCCATTTATCAGAGTTCATGGCTGATCATCCAACTCGGTAGCCTAATCCTGCTTTCTCCCCATAGCCCTTGATCACATTCGTCCCAAGTGCTATATCTAACCGCCTCTTGAATATATTAAATATTTTAGCATCAACTCCTTCCTGTGGTAATGAATTCCACAGACTCCCTGCTCTTTGTGTGAAGAGGTGTCTCCTTATCTCTGTCCGAAATGGTTTACCCTGAATCCTCCGACTGTGACCCCTGGTTCTGGACACACACATCATTGGTAACATCTACCCTGTCTAGTCCTGTTAGAATTTTATAAGTCTCCATGAGATCTTCTCTCATTCTTCTGAACTCCAGCGAGAACAATCCTAACCTAGTCAATCTCTCCTCATATGACAGTCCCGCCTTCTCTGGAATCAGTCTGGTAAACCTTCGCTGCACTCCCTCGGGAGCAAGAACATCCTTCCTCAGAAAAGACCCGAACTGCACATAATATTCTGGGTATGACCTCACCAAGGTTCTGTGTAATTGCAGCAACACATCCCTGCTTCTATACTCGAAACCTCTCACAATGAAGGCCTACATAACATTAGCCTTCTTTACCGCCTGCTGCACCTGCATGCTTACCTTCAGCGACTGGTGCACAAGGGCACCCAGGTACGGCTGCACACTCCCCTCTCTCAATTTACAACCATTCAGGTAGTAATCTGCCTTCCTGTTTCTGCTTCCAAAGTGAATAACCTCACACTTATCCGAATTATACTGCATCTGCCATTGATTTGCCCACTCGCCCAACCTGTCCAGATCCTGCTATAGTATACTTGCATCCTCGTCACAGTTCACCCTCCCACCCAACTTGGTATCATCTGCAAACTTTGAGATGTTACATTTTATTCCCTCATCCAAATCATCAAAATCATTAATATATATTGTGAATAGCTGGGGTCCCAGCACCGATCCCTGTGGTACCCCACTGGTTACTGCCTGCCAATTTGAGGAGGGCCCATTAATTCCTACTCTTTGTTTCCTCTCTGCCAACCAGTTTTCTATCCACCTCAGTACACTCCCCCCAAGCCCATGCCCTTTAATTTTGTACTATAATCTCTTATGCGGGACTTTGTCAAACGCCTTCTGAAAGTCCAAATATACCACATCGGCTGGCTCCCCCTTATCGACTGTACTAGTTACATCTTCAAAGAATTCCAACAAATTTGTCAAATGGATGGCCAAATGGGGTGAAAAGTGGCAATAAAAGGAAGTATTCAATGAATGGCCTGACACTGGGAAGTTCTGAGGAACAAAGGGACAGTGGCGTGTTTGTCCATAGATCTCTGAAGGCAGAAGTGTAGGTTAATAGAGTTGTGAAACAGGCTTATGGGACACTTGCCTTCATCAATCGAGGCATTGATTACAAAAGCAGGGAGATCATGTTGGACTTGTATAGAACTTTGGTGAGGTCACAGCTGGAGTAGTGTGTGCAATTCTGGTGGCCACGTTATAGGAAAGATGTGATTGCATTGGAGAAGGTACAGAGGCGATTCACCAGGATGTTGTCTGGGATGGAACATTTAATTTATGAAGAGAAATTGGATAGGCTTGGGTTGTTTTTACTGGAGCAGAGAAGACTGA
Organism: Scyliorhinus canicula; assembly: GCF_902713615.1. NCBI lineage: Eukaryota > Metazoa > Chordata > Chondrichthyes > Carcharhiniformes > Scyliorhinidae > Scyliorhinus > Scyliorhinus canicula. The sequence goes on along the minus strand of NC_052151.1, from coordinate 5,320,602 downwards.
GGGGGCGACCAGATGGAGGTATACAAGATTGAGGGGCATGGACAGGATGGATAGGGAGCAGCTGTCCATCTTAGTTGAAGGGTCAGTTACAAGGGGACAAAAGTTCAAGGTGAGGGCAGGACGTTTCAGAGGGACTTGATGAAAAACCTCTTTACCCAGAGGGTAGTAACGGTCTGGAATGCACTGCCTGAGAGCGCGATCAAGGCGGGTTGTCACAAATCCTTTAAAAAGCGCCTGGATGAGCATTTGGCATGTCGTAACATTCCAGGCTATGGGCCAAGTGCTGGCAAGTGGGATTAGGTAGACAGGTCAGATGTTTTTCATGTGTCGTTGCAGACTCGATGGGCTGGAGGGCCTATTCTGCACTCTATTATTTTGTGAACACCCCGGAGGAGACAAGTAATTTCATGAAAGACCACGGACTGGGAGGCTTGTGAGGATGGGAGATGCCAGTATGGGGAATGCGGGTGTGTATGCCAGGCGGATCGTTGTATTTACCATGTGTGGGTGTGTTCAACTGTTTTTTTAAAATTGTGGGTGAGGGGTGATAGAGGGGAAGATGGGGTGGGGGGGAGTGTGGGTAGCAGCCTTGAGTGGGGCCAACATGCCAGCAGGCAGGCGACTTAACGGGATTGCAGTGGGGGGACGATCCGGGATGGGGGGGGGGGGAGGGGAATGGAGTGGGTTGGTTGTTTGTTCATTTTGTTTATGGTTCATTACATGGAATGTTCGGGGGGTTGAATGGGCCGATTTAAAAGGTCTTGAGTTTTCCCTTATTTCACTGGTTTGAAGGCGGACTTGGTGTTTCTTTATGAGACACATTTGAAGTGGGGGACCAGACGAGCTTGAGGAATGGCTGGGTGGGGCAGGTATTGCCTTTAGGGTTGGATATGAAGATGAGTGGGGTGGCACTGTTGCTCCAGAAGAGGGTGGATCAAGGCGGGGGATTAGTGTTGCCAAAGTTGCAAAACTTATTGAGCGGCAAACATTGCAATACTTGGGAAATGGGCACAAGAGGAGCGGTCGGTGTGGGGCAGATGGAGGCAGCCTCATTTAAAGGGACCAGCTTGAGGGCACATAGAAAGATAGGAGCAGGAGGAGGCCGTTCGGCTCTTCAAGCCCGCTCTGCCATTCATAGAAGTTGCAGTGCAGAAGGAGGCCATCCGGCCCATCGAGTCTGCACTAGCTCTTGGAAAGAGCACCCTACCCAAGCCCACACCTCCACCCTATCCCCATAACCCAGTAATCCCACCCAACACTAAGGGCAATTTTGGACATTTTAATTTAGCATGGCCAATCCACCTAACCTGCACATATTTGGACTGTGGGAGGAAACCGGAGTACCTGAGGAAACCCACGCACACATGGGGAGAACGTGCAGACTCCGCACAGACAGTGACCCAAGCCGGGAATTGAACCTGGGACCCTGGAGCTGTGAAGCAGTTGTGCTAACCACTATGGTACCGTGCTGCCCGTCAAACCGTCAATATTCATTATGATCATGGCTGATCATCCAACTCAAAAAGCTAATCCCACTTTCCCCTATATTCTTTGATTCCATTCGTCCGAAGTGCCATATCTAACTGCTTCTTGAAACTGTTCAATGTTTTGGACTCAACTACTTCCTGTGGTAACGAATTCCACAGGCTCACCACTCTCTGGGTAAAGAAATTTCTCTTTATCTCTGTCCTAAATGGTCTATTTCGTATCTGGTTCTGGACACACCCTCCATCAGGACATCCTTCCTGCATCAACAGTGTCCAGTCCTGTTAGGGGCTGCCTCCCCTCCCATTCTTGCCGGCCAGTTACTCCAGGTATCAGCATTGAGGTTGTGGAACTGATGCCGGCAGCATTTTAAAACGGAAAGAATGTCCTTGTGGGCACCATTCTGTGACAATCATAGGTTTGGTCCGGTGGGATTAGATGTAAGGTTCCGGGGGTGGCGGCATGGGAATTTATTTGTTGGAGGGATGTTTACAGGACTTGCCAGTTGCCAAAGGAGAATGGGTTCAGGTTCCTGAAGGCGAGGGACTATAAGGAAGTAGGTGACTTCATTTCCAGTACTACCATTCCCAGTGCTGCAGGACAAACTGCTGTCTGAGGAGGAATTGCCATTAGGGGGGGCAGAAAAGGGGTTCAACCTTGAGGTGGAAGCTGATCATCGACTTCTTTGAGGTGTGGGGGGGTGGGTGCAGCAAGTGAAAGTGGATAGAGTGGGGGGAGGGAAGAGGATTGAGGGGGTGTGCAAGGATGTTTTGTTTATTTGTTGCCGCGGTTGTTTTTTTGTATAGTTTCTTCTTATGTGTATGTTTGAAAATGCGTCCAATAAAATGTTTTTCCACAAAAAAGTAATCTGTGATTTCATAGGAACAGTTCCCTTCATTGTTGGAGATAATAGATGTGGCACCATGTGTATGTGGTGAATCTAAGGGTTTTTCAAAGTGTTCTAATGATGGGAGCAGCCCCGGTAAGGGCATGTTTATTGCCCATCTCTAGTTGTCTAGAGAAAGCAGTGGTAGATTGCGTTCATAAAACATGTGGGCAGTATGTGCTTGAGGTGTCCGTGCAGTAACAATTATATGGAGAATTTTGTGCAATTTTAAGAAGGCAGCGACATTGTTTAAGGCAGTACGGTTTGTATGGGGGAGGGGCAAGGGTGGGTGAGGACTCTGAAGAGACAATGAAGTAATGATATTCTTGTGATGTTACTGCTCTTGTACTTTTCCATGTAGAGGTGATGTGTCTGGCTTGTGCTTTCACGGTAAGATTGATAAATATGGCAGTATATGCATTACTAATACCACATGGAACTCCTACAGCTTAGTGTCCACAGTATCAATTGTTGACAGGTGTAAACATTTAAGTGACAGAATCATTTCAGTTCATAAGGTTGTAATGTATCTGCATGTTTCAGAGGAAACCTCTCTCACTGTCTGGTAATTTTCCCAAAGATGTTCCTGGAATAGCTTGGTCACTCTGGTTGCTCAAATAGAGGTGTACTTTAGAGGCATCATTGAATGTTGTTTTCAACAGAGCGTTACTGCAAGTTATGTTTTAATCAGGAAGGTATGTAAACTAGTTGTTTATTTTTTATTGTCCTGTTTACACAACTCTCTAATACGTGGGAGATTTTGGGGGGAAAAAATACAAGCCGACCGAGATTAATTTCTGATGAGACTGTTAAATATCGAATCCCACGGGAGCTGAAGCGATTTATTCTGGACTTGTTGTCATTCCAACCCCTGTTACATATATGGATCTTAACAGAGCTATGTGCAGGTAGCTTATTTAGACGTCTGGATCTTATACATCTTTATGTCCTGTCCTTACTTCCAGGGTGAGGGTTCAATTCCAGCCCAGACTAACAGAATACAGCCTACAGTTATGCCACATTAAAAAAGTTTGGGGCAGCTTCACCCTAATTCTACAGTATAAAACTACTTGCTGTCTGAATTTAATTGGCAATTTCATTTATGCCATAAGGATGGCTGTGGAAAAAGGAAATAAGACAAGCCCAGGACTATTTCTGTATCTACGTAATGGTATGTTATACCTGATTTGGTAATAGTTACTGGTGACAGTGAGTGCCAAAAAATGAAGAGCACTCTATTTCCTGACCCTGATAGGACCTGACTTTGTTTAAAAGAACAATTTAGCAAATAAAGTTTTATTCAATTAGGGAAAAATGTTCATGGGAAGATGGAACTGGACAACTACGCAACTGGGTTACAGAAGCCACATTTTAATGGTGCATTATGTTGGGTTAGTCCTGTGGTCAATTATCCGTTCAGGAAAGTTAGCTATTTTGGATACAGCCTCATTATGGCTGCACGTCTATTTTCTAAATGCTGTTAATGAAAATATTACCCCTCCCTTTTATTTGCTGCAATTTCACTGATAGTCCTTGATGAACCAATTGATTTCTGTAACAATTACTTCTGTTACACGCAGATTGTTGATGGAGTACCGCTAGCAAATGGAAAGAAGCTGAAATACAGGATCAATGGTATGTACTTAACAGGATTCACAAAATATTAATAGGGAATTACCATTCAGTGCAACAGTCTGTCCCATTTCTGTACATCAAACCCACTTAGTTTGCTAGATTCTTCTGATTCCCAATCCTCTTGATTCAAAGATATACCATTTTGCAAGTTTTTATTTCCCATCCGTGATTTTTAAAAAAATGAATGTTCAGTGAAACCCTTAATTCAAAATGTAATTGATTCGGTCAGTGGTCAGGGACAGCGGGGTGTGACTGCAAGTGAGGTAGGTAGAGGGATCCTGAATTCAGACATGGAGGCGCCTCCGCTCTTGACCTTGTCCAACAGGTATGAAGTACTTGCTCCCTTTGTGGATGAGGAAAAGGACTAGGGAGGATGAGCTAGCTGACCACTGCATGGTGGTACAAGAGGCCATTCAACCAGGGGGAGCAAAAATACAAGTGGTAGTGTAGGGATTCTATAATTAGGGGACCTGATGGCATCCTTTGTAAGCAGGAACGAGAGTCCCGCATGGTAACTAGAAGCAGACGACACAGTCTCAGACTAAAGGGATGATACTTTAAAACAGAGAGGAGGAGGAACTTCTTCAGCCAGAGGGTGATGAATCTGTGGAACTCTTTGCCGCAGAAGGCTGTGGAGGCCAAATCACTGAGTGTCTTTAAGACAGAGATAGATAGGTTCTTGATTAATGAAGGGATCAGAGGTTATGGGGAGAAGGCAGGAGAATGGGGATGAGAAAAATATCAGCCATGATTGAATGGCGGAGCAGACTCGATGGGCCGAGTGGCCTAATTCTGCTCCTATGTCTTATGGTTTGTTGTCAATCTGTGCCAGAGTGAGGGACATCTCTATCCAATTTGAAAGGATATTGGAGAGGGAGTGGGAAGATCCAGTTGTTGTGGTCATGTTGGGGCAAACAACATAGGCAAATCTAGGACAGAGAACCTGTTTGGGGAATATCACTGTCTATGTACCATTTGTCAATGTACTCTGTTGATTATACTTTTTGTCTCCTGTGTTATGTTCCCTCGGGCGCAGAAAAATATTTTTCACTGTACTTCGGTACGTGTGACAAAAAATCAATCAAACCAGGAGTAAAATTAAATCTCTGGATTATCACCCGAGCCACGTGCAAATTGGCATGGGGATGAGAAAAGTAGGGAAGTAAACACTTGGCTAAAGGAGTGGTGTGAGAAAGAGGATGTATATGTGAAGCTGAGTAAAAGGAAGCAAGCCTCAGTTGAGGAAGTTCGGCGAAGTGGGAAGAGGAGCTGGGAGGCATGATGCAGGATGGAGTTTGGAGTGAGGCTCAGCGCAGAATCAATGCATCCTCTTTGTGTGGAAGATTAAGCCTAATACAGTTTCAGGCAGTACATAGGGCATCTCTGACGATGTCCAGGATGCGTTAGTTTTTCCCAGTGGTGGAGGGGTGAACTGTACCCACATTTTTTGGGTGTGTCCAAGTTTGGAGAGGTTCTAGAAGGGGGTTGCGGAAATACCGTCAAAGATTCTAGGAGTGTGGTAGCACTGAGCCCATAGGTCACCCATGACCTTGTTTTCCATTGTCAATTCTCCATACTCACTTTCTATTGTACAAGCGCTAATTTTTTTGTAATAAACATTTTATTGAGCTGTCTCCCTCCGTTACAGGTCCCATCTTTATTAACCCCCTGCTCTAAGCTAGACTAAACTCCTCCCACCCCCACCACCACACACACCCCCAACCTTGTGCTGACGATTAATTTTCCGCAAAGAGGTCGACGATCGGTTGCCACCTCCGGGCGACCCCTAACCCTCTAGGCGAACTTGATTTTCTCCAAACAGAAAAAGCCAGCCATGTCCAATAGCCAGGTCTCCGACTTTGGGGGCTTTGAGACCCTCCAAGCTAATAGTATCCGTCTCCGGGCTACCAGGGAAGCAAAGGCCAGAACGTCTGCCTCTTTCTCCTCCTGGATTCCCGGGTCTTCCGACACTCCGAAAATCGCCACCTCTAGATTCAGCACCACCCTTGTTTTTAACACTGTGGGCATGACATCTGCAAACCCCTGCCAAAATCCCCTAAGCTTCGAACATGCCCAGAACACGTGGAAATGGTTCACTGGTCCTCCCGCACATTTTGCACACCTGTCTTCCACCCAAAGAATCTGCTCATCCGGGCCACTGTCATGTGAGCCCGGTGAACAACCTTAAATTGTATTAGGTTGAGCCTGGCACAAGTTTGAGGATGCGTTGACTCTACTCAACACGTCCGCCCATACAGAACATAGAACATTACAGGCCCTTCGGCCCTCGATGTTGCGCTGACCTGAGAAACCAATCTAAAGCCCATCTACACTATTTCCTTATCATCCATATGTTTATCCAATGGCCATTTAAATGCCCTTAATGTTGGCGAGTCCACTACTGTTGTAGGCAGGGCATTCCACGCCCTTACTACTCTCTGAGTAAAGAACCTATCTCTGACATCTGTCCTATATCTATCTCCCCTCAATTTAAAGCTATGTCCCCTCGTGCTAGCCATCACCATCCGAGGAAAAAGGCTCTCACTGTCCACCCTATCTAATCCTCTGATCATCTTGTAGGCCTCAATTAAGTCACCTCTTAACTTTCTTCTCTCTAACGAAAACAGCCTTAAGTCCCTCAGCCTTTCCTCATAAGATCTTCCCTCCATACCAGGCAACATCCTGGTAAATCTCCTCTGCACCCTTTCCAATATTTCCACATCCTTCCGATAATGCGGCGACCAGAACTGCACGCAGTATTCCAAATGCAGCTGCACCAGAGTTTTGTACAGCTGCAACATGACCTCATGGCTCCGAAACTCAATCCGTCTACCAATAAAAGCTAACACACCGTACGCCTTCTTAACAACCCTATCAACCTGGGTGGCAACTTTCAGGGATCTATGTACATGGACACCGAGATCTCTCTGCTCATCCATTCTACCAACAATCTTGCCATTAGCCCAGTACTCTGTATTCCTGTTACTCCTTCCAAAATGAATCACCTCACACTTTTCTGCATTAAACTCCATTTGCCACCTCTCAGCCCAGCTCTGCAGCTTATCTATGTCCCTCTGTAACCTGCAACATTCTTCCGCACTGTCCACAACTCCACCGACTTTCGTGTCATCTGCAAATTTACTCACCTATCCTTCTGCGCCCTCCTCCAGGTCATTTATAAAAATGACAAACAGCAGTGGCCCCAAAACAGATCCTTGTGGGACACCACTAGTAACTGAACTCCAGGCTGAACATTTCCCGTCAACCACCACCCTCTCTTCTTACAGCTGGCCAATTGCTGATCCAAACTGCTAAATCACCCTGAATCCTATGCCTCCGTATTTTCTGCAATAGCCTACCGTGGGGAACCTTATCAAACGCTTTACTGAAATCCATATACACCAAATCAACTGGTTTACCCTCATCCACCAAAGAACTCAATAAGGTTTGTGAGGCACAACCTACCCTTCACAAAACCGTGTTGACTATCCCTAATTAAATTATTCCTTTCTAGAGTTGTCTCTACTCCCCTTCTTGAACAGGGGACAGCATTTGCTATCCTCCAGTCTTATGGCACTATTCCTGTAGACAATGACTACATAAACATTAAAGCCAAAGGCTGCGCAATCTCCTCCTTAGCTTCCCAGAGAATCCTAGGATAAATCCCATCCGGCCCAGGGGACATGTCTATTTTCACACTTTCCAGAATTACTAACACCTCCTCCTTATGAACCTCAAGCCCTTCTAGTCTAGTAGCCTGTATCTCAGTATTCTCCTCGACATCATTGTCTTTTTCCTGTGAATACTGACGAAAAATGTTCATTTAGCACCTCTCCTATCTCCTCGGCCTCCACGCACAACTTCCCACTACTGTCCTTGACTGGCCCTACTCTTACCCTAGTCATTCTTTTACTTCTGACATACCTATAGAAAGTTTGAGGGTTATCCTTGATCCTACATGCCAAAGACTTCTCATGTCCCCTCCTGGCTCCTCTTAGCTCTCTTTTTAGGTCCTTCCTAGCTAACTTGTAACTCTTGAGCGCCCTAACTGAACCTTCACGTCTCATCTTTACATAAGCCTCCTTCTTCCTCTTGACTTTAGTAAACCACGGTTCCCTCGCTCGACCACTTCCTCCCTGCCTGACAGGTAGATACTTATCAAGGACACGCAGTAGCTGTTCCTTGAACATGCTCCACATTTCAATTGTGTCCATCCCCTGCAGTCTCCTTCCCCGTCCTATGCATCCTACGTCTTGCCTCATCGCATCATAATTGCCTTTCCCCAGCTCTAACTCTTGCCCTGCGGTATATACCTATCCCTTTCCATCGCTAAAGTAAACTTAACCACATTGTGGTTACTGTCACCAAAGTGCTCACTTTCCTCCAAATCTAACACCTGTCCTGATTCATTACCCAGAACCAAATCCAATGTGGCCTTGCCTCTTGTTGGCCTATCTACATACTGTGTCAGGAAACCCTCCTGCACACATTGGACAAAAACGGACCCATCTAAAGTACTCAAACTATAGCGTTTCCAGTCAATATTTGGAAAGTTAAAGTCCCCCATAACATAGAATTTACAGTGCAGAAGGAGGCCATTCGGCCCATCGAGTCTGCACCGGATCCTGGAAAGAGCACCCTACCCAAGGTTAACACCTCCACCCTATCCCCATAACCCAGTAACCCCACCCAACACTAAGGGCAATTTTGGACACTTAAGGGCAATTTATCATGGCCAATCCACCTAACCTGCACATCTTTGGACTGTGGGAGGAAACCAGAGCACCCGGAGGAATCCCACGCGCACACTGGGAGGATGTGCAGACTCCGCACAGACAGTGACCCAAGCCGGAATCGAACCTGGGACCCTGGAGCTGTGAAGCGATTGTGCTATCCACAATGCTAACAACTACCCTGTTACTTTCGCTCCTATCCAGAATCATCTTTGCAATCCTTTCCTCTACATCTCTGGAACTTTTTGTAAGCCTATAGAAAATTCCCAACAGGGTGACCTCTCCTTTCCTGTTTCCAACCTCAGCCCATACTACGTCAGTAGACGAGTCCTCATCAAACGTCCTTTCTGCCACCGTAATACTGTCCTTGACTAACAATGCCACCCCTCCCCCTCTTTTACCACCTTCCCTGAGCTTACTGAAATATCTAAACCCCGGAACCTGCAACAACCATTCCTGTCCCTGCTCTATCCATGTCTCCGAAATGGCCACAACATCGATGTCCCAGGTACCAACCCATGCTGCAAGTTCACCCACCTTATTCCAGATACTCCTGGCGTTGAAGTAGACACACTTTAAACCACCTTCCTGTCTGCCGGTACACTCCTGCAACCTTGAAACCTGACTCATGACCGCACTACTCTCAACCTCCTGTATACTGGAGCTACAATTCGGGTTCCCAACCCCCTGCTGAATTAGTTTCAACCCTCCCGAAGAGCATTAGCAAATTTCCCCCCCAGGATATTGGTACCCCTCTAGTCCAGGTGTAGACCATCCCGTTTGTAGAGGTCCCACCTATCTCAGAATGAGCCCCAATTATCCAGGTATCTAAATCCCTCCCTCCTGCACCATCCCTGTAGCCATGTGTTCAACTGCTCTCTCTCCCTATTCCTCATCTCGCCAGCACGTGGCACGGGTAACAACCCAGAGATAATAACTCTATTTGTTCTAGCTCTAAGATTCTAAGGGGCTGATTTAGCTCACAGGGCTAAATCGCTGGCTTTTAAAGCAGGCCAGCAGCACAGTTCGATTCCCGTACTAGCCTCCCCGGACAGGCGCCGGAATGTGGCGACTAGGGGCTTTTCACAGTAACTTCATTGAAGCCTACTCGTGACAATAAGCGATTTTCATTTCAGATTCCACTCTAGCTCCCTGAATTCCTGCCTTAAATCCCTATCCCTTTTCCTACCTATGTCGTTGGTACCAATGTGGACCACAACTTGGGGCTGCTCCCCCTCCCCCTTGAGGATCCCGAAAACACAATCCGAGACATCACAGACCCTGGCACCTGGGAGGCAACACACCAACCGCGAGTCTCCCTCGCTCCCACAAAATCTCCTATCTATTCCCCCTAACTACGGAGTCTCCAATGATTAATGCTCTACTCCTCTCCCCCTTCCCTTCTGAGCAACAGGGACAGACTCTGTGCCAGAGAGCTGTACCCCATAGCGTACCCCTGATAAGTCTCTCCCCCCCCCCCCCCCCCCCCCCCCCCCCCCCCCCACCAGTATCCAAAGCGGTATACTTGTTACTAAGGGGAACAACCACAGGGGATCCCTGTCGTGACTGCTTCCTCCCAGCCCCTCTCACCGTCACCCATCTATCTTGATTCTTCGGAGTAACTACACCTGAAGCTTCTATCTATGACCACCTCTGCCTCCTGAATGATCCGAAGTTCATCCAACTCCAGCTCTAGTTCCCTAACGCGGTTTCTGAGGAGCTGGAGATGGGTGCACTTCCCACAGGTGAAATCAGCAGGGACACTGACGGCGTCCCTCACCTCAAACATTCTGCAGGAGGAACATTGCACTGCCTTCCCTGCCATCCCCTCTGGATAAAACAAGAAAAAGAAAGGAAGAGCTTACCTGATATTCGCTCAACCCCTTGGGTTAGAGGAGGTGGAAGGGTGGGGGCACTACAAGTGTAGTGTCTCGGGTTTAGCAACTGCCCAATTTATATACAGGTACTACACACCTTCCCAGAAATCCCCACGGCCGACTTCCTGTTTCCCGCTGCTCTGAAACAAAAACAACTCTGAAACATAAAGTTTGTTAAAAACAAAAATTCAGCTTACCATCCGCTCTCCTTACCAAAAAAATCACTCCCCTCTCTGCCTGCTCCGCTGGAAGAATGACCATCCTCTATCTCTCCTCCCAACTCCTCCTCCCACTTGCGCTTCAGCTCCTCAGTCCCATCAGTTCCTTGTAAATGTCCGAGACGCTCCCTTCTCTCACCCGCCCTCTGGAAACTACCCAGTATTGAATCCCCCCTAGCGGTAGGCGCGGGACGGTTGACACCTGTTTACGTAGGAAGTCCCGCACCTACTGATACCTGAATTTGTTTCTCCTCGCCAACCCAATCTTCTCCTCCAGTGCTCTCATACTCTGAAAGCTCCCCTCTATAATCATTTCCCCCACCCTCTCAATCCCTGCTCGCAGCCATATCCGGAACCCCCCCCATACTTCCCGGGGCAAACCGGTGATTTACAGATTGGGGACCAGACCGATGTTCCCTCTGCTCCCACATGTCTCCTCCATTGCCCCCAGACACTCAGGGCCGCCACCACCACGGGACTGGTGGAGTACCGTGCCGGCGGGAATGGCAGAGGCACAGTTACCAACACCCCCAAACTGGTGCCCTTGCATGAAACCGCCTCCATTAACTCCCATGCCGACCCCTCCCCCACCACCCACTTCCTGATCATCGCTATATTCGCCGCCCAGTAATAGTTACTAAAATTTGGCAGCGCCAGCCCGCCCTCTCCCTGACTCCGCTCAAGCATTACCTTCTTTACCCGCGGAGTCTGGCCTGAGATCACTTTGTTGACCCGTTTAAAAAAGGACAGCGGAATAAAGATGGGGAAACATTGAAACATGAACAGGAATCTCAGGACCGTCAGCTTCACCGTCTGCACGCTCCCAGCTAATGACAACGGGAGCGCGCCCCACCTCCGAAAAACATCCTTCATTTGGGCTACTTGCCGGGCCAGATTTAATTCATGCAGCCGGCCCCATTCCCCTGCCACTTGAATGCCCAATCGCCTCTCTGCCCCCTTGCCTGGACCGCAAACATCTCCCTTTTCCCTATATTTAGTTTCTACCCTGAAAACCAGCCAAATTCCCCTAAAATCCTCATGATTTTCTCCATCCCCTCTAATGGGTCCGATACATACAAGTCATCTGCATAGAGCGAGACTCTGTGCTTCCCCCCCCAACCCGGACCAGCCCATTCCAGCCCCTTGAGGCTCTCGGAGCAATTGCCAACGGCTCTATAGCTAACGCAAGCAACAGTGGGGAGAGGGGGCATCCCTGTCTCATCCCCCGGTGCAGTCTAAAATAGTCCGATGTTGTCCTATTCATCCGTACACTCGCCACAGGAGCCTGATACAGCAACCTGACCCAGTCAACAAAGCCCCGCCCAAATCCAAACAACCCCAGTACCTCTCACAGATAATCTCATTCTACCCGATCAAAAGCCTTTTCTGCATCCATTGCGATCACTACTTCCACCTCCTTACCTTCCAGGGGCATCATGATCACATTTAACAACGTTCTTACATTGGCCACCAACTGCCTACCCTTAACAAACCCCTTCTGGTCCTCCCCAATAACGTCCGGAACACAATCCTCAATCCTGGAGGACAACATTTTGGCCAGCAGATTTGGCATCCACATTCAACAGGGATATCGGCCTGTAGGACCCTCACAGCTCTGGATTCTTGTCCCGCTTCAGAATCAGTGAAATCGTAGCCTGTAACATCGTCGAGAGGCAGCACCCCTCTTTCCCTTGCCTCATTGAACATCCTAATCAATACTGGCCCCAATATACCAGAGACTTTTTATAAAACTCCACTGGGTACCCGTCCGGCTGCCTCCCTTTCTAAGCTGCTGTGCAAGCATTCTGCTGGTCTTCTCTCCATACTCCTAGATCGCCCCCCTCGCCTTTCTCAGTTGCTCCACCGCCCTCCCTGTGGGTAACAAGCCGAACTCCGCCTGTAGCCTCCGCTGATCCCTTAAAAGCCCTGCCTCTGGGATCACCCCATACCTCCTATCGATCTGCAGCTGCTCCACCCCCCTCCCTGTGGTTAACGAGCCGAACTCCGCCTGTAGCCTCCGCTGTTTCCTTAAAAGCCTTGCCTCTGGGGTCTCTGCATACCTCCTATCGATCTGCAGTATCTCCTTAACCAGTCGGTCTGTCTCTGCCCTGTCCACCTTCTCCCTGTGGGCCCGTATCAAGATCAGCTCCCCTCTGACCACCGCCTTCAGTGCTTCTCAGACCGTCGCTGCTGAAATTTCCCCTGTATCGTTGATCTGCAGGTATTTCTGAATACATTTCCTCAGCCATTTGCACACCCCTTTGTCAGCCGAAAGTCCCACATCTAACCTCCAGTGCGGGCACTGGTTACTGTCTTTATGAACCTGCAGGTCAATCCAGTGTGGAGCATGGTCTACAATTGTGATTGCCGAGTATCCTATGTCCACCACCCCTGTTCAGTAAGACCCTGCTCAAAATGAAGAAATTGATCCGGGAGTGCACTTTATGCATGTGTGAGTAGATGGAGAACTACTTCATCCTCGGCTGCCCAAATTTCCATGGATCCACCGCCCCCATCTGCTGCATGAACCCTTTTAGTTCCTTTGCCATTGCTGACACCCTGCCCGTTTTTGAGCTTGACTGGACCAAGGCAGGGTCAACAACTTGAAGTCCCCTCCCATGACCAACCTGTGCAAGTCCAGGTCCGGTATCTTCCACAGCATCCTCTTTATAAACTCCACATCATCCCAATTTGGCACATACACATTTACTAATACCACCTGCACCCCCTCCAGTTTCCCACTGACCATAATGTACCGACTTCCCACATCGGAGACTATTCTGCCCGCCTCAAACACCACCTGCTTATTGATCAGGGTCGCAACCCCTCTAGTCTTTGAATCTAGTCCCGAGTGAAAGACCTGACTGACCCAGCCTTTCCTCAATCTCATCTGGTCAGTTACTCTAAGGTGCATCTCCTGCAACATTACCACGTCCGCCTTCAGTCCCCAAAGATGTGCGAACACACGTGCACTCTTGACCGGCCCATTTAACCCTCGACCATTCCAGGTGATTAGCCTAGTTGGGGGGCTCATTGCCCCCTCCCCCCCCCACCTTGGCCAATCAGCCAACCCCTTTTTGGGCCCGCCTCCAGCCCATGCCCCGTGCCTCTACCGGCCCTCCCTCGTCAGCTGACCATTCCCCCCCCCCCCCCCCCCCCCCCCCCCCGTAACAACACTCTGTAACCCAACCCCTTTGATAAACTGAACATATGCACACCCCGCACTGCGCTTCCGTGAGCTAGAATGCCCAGCTTGCTTGGTGGCCCCCATCCCTGCCGCCGGATAGTCTCCCACCTATTGTTCTCTCTTCTCTCTCTCTCTCTCTCTCTCTCTCTCTTCCCTCCCCCCAAAACACTCATACAAACATACTCCAATTTCAAACAATCCCCACACAATTGCCCGACAGAAAAACAACAAGATCTGAACAAGCACACCTCCATCCTCCAACAGTGCTTAACTCACCCAGCTCTGCTGCTGGTTCCAAATCAATACAGGAGGCATTACAAATAGCTTCCACAAAACAAAAAAAGAGAAACTTTTTTTAAAAAAAGAACAGAGAAACAAAAAAAAACCATGAACGTTGCAGCAAAGTTCTAAAGTTCTCAGTCCACCACCAGTCCTTTCCTTTTCACGAAGTCCAGCGCGTCTCGGGCGACAAAAAATAAAAGTGCTGTTCCTCGTATGTTACCCAGAGACAGGCCGGATACAACAGGCCGAACTTCACCTTTTTCCCGTAACAGCCTCCCCGAACAGGCGCCGGAATGTGGCGACTAGGGACTTTTCACAGTAACTTCATTGAAGCCTACTCGTGACAATAAGCGATTTTCAATTTCAATTTTCTTAAAAAGGATCGACCTAATCTGGTTGAAGCCTGCTCTTCTCCCGGCCGCCTCCACACTCAGGTCTTGGTAGACCCGCAGGATGTTATTGTCCCACTTACAGCTCCGTGTCTGCTTGGCCCACTGTAGAATGCGCTCCTTATCCAAGTACCTGTGGAATCTCACCACCATTGACTTCGGAGGGGTCTCCTGTTTGCGGCTTCTTTGCGAGTTCTTTGTGAGCCCTGTCCATCTCCAAGGGTCGGGAGAATGCCCCATCCCCCAGCATCTTCTCAAACATATCTGTGATGTATGCCCCAGCGTCCGCTCCTTTGGACCCCTCCGGGAGACCTACGATTCTCCAGTTCCGCCGGCGCGACCTATTCTCTAGATCCTCCACCTTCTCGAGGAGCTTCTTCTGCTGGTCTCTCAGCATCCCCACTTCCAACTCCACCGCAGTTTGATGTTCCTCCTGCTCAGCCAGCGCCTTCTCCACCTTCTGGATCGCCCAATCTAAGCTCAAGCCGCTCAATCGACTCTTTTATCGGGTTAACCCGTTTCTTGTTAGAAACTCTTACTGCCTGTTTTTATATTTCCAGCTAACTTTCACTTTAATTTTTCCCTCCTTATTAATCTTTTCATCCTTTGCTGTTCTTTATATTCTGTCTAAACCTTTGTCCTTCTGCCTATCTTTGCATAAATTTCATCCTTTTTCGTTTGATCTTCAATTTTTAAAAATAATTTAAAGTACCCAATTTATGTTCTTCCAATTAAGGGACAATTAGAGTCAGATTTACAGCATGAAAACAGGCCCTTCGGCCCAACGATGCCGCCCAGTTTCTACCACTAAGCTAGTCCCAATTGCCCACATTTGGCACATATTCCTCTCTACCCAGCTTTGCCATATAATTCTCTGAATGCCTTTTAAAAGACAAAATTGTACCCCCTCTACAACTACCTCTGGCATCTCATTCCAGACACTCCCCATCCTCTGTGTGTAAAAAATAATTGCCCCTCTGGACTCTTTTGTATCTCTCCCCTCTCCCCTTAAACCTATGTCCTCTCGTTTTAGACTCCCCAACCTTTGGGAAAAGATGTTGACTATACATTATTTATGTCCCTCATTATTTTATAGACCTCTATTAGATCATCCCCTAAGCTTCCTACACTCCAGGGAAAAAAGTCCCAGCCTATCCAGCCTTTCCTTTTCACTCGAACCATCAAGTCCCAGTGGCATCCTTGTAAATCTTTTCTGCACTCTTTCTAATTTAATAATAACCTTTCTAGAATATGGTGACCAGAACTGTACACAGTATTCAAAGTGTGGCCGTACTAATATCTTGTACAACTTCAGTAAGACGTCTCAACTCCTGTATTCAATATTCTGACCAATAAAACCCAGCCTGCCGAATGTCGTCTTCATCACCCTGTCCACCTGTGACTCCACCTTCAAGGAGCTATGAACATGTACCCTAGATCTCTGTTCTGTAACTCTCTCCAACTCCCTGCCATTAACTGAGCAGGTCCTGCCCCGATTCAGTCTATCAAAATGCAATACCTCACATTTATCTAAATTAAACTCCATCTGCCATGCATCGGCCCACTGGCTCAATTGATCAAGATCCCGTTGTAATCCTAGATAACCTTCTTCACTGTCCACTATGCCACCAATCTTGGTGTCATTTGCAAACTTACTAACCATGCCTCCTAAATTCTCATCCAAATCATTAATGTAAATAACACTCCACCCAGCACTGATCCCTGAGATACACCGTTGGTCACAGGCCTCCAGTTTGACCCTCTTCAGCCACCTTCTGTCTTCTCTAGTCAAGCCAATTTTGGATCCTGTGAGATTTAACCTTATGCAATAACCTACCATGCGGTGCCATGTCAAAGGCCTTGCTAAAGTCTATATAGACTGCACTGCCCTCATCTACCTTCTTGGTTACCCCTTCAAAAAAACTCAATCAAATTTGTAGGACATGATTTTTCCACTCTCAAAGCCATGCTGACTGTCCTTAATCTGTCTGTACCTCTCTAAATGCCTGTAGATCCTGTCTCAGAATACCTTCGAACAACCGCCAAAGATGGGCTCACCGGTCTGTAGTTCCCAGGCTTTTCTCTGCGCCCCTTGAACAAAGGCTTGGGCAATCCACCTATCCTGCATGTCATTGGGTTGTGGGGGTGAGACGCACACAGACACCGGGAGAATGTACAAACTCCACGTGTACAGTGACCCGGGGCCAGATCCTCGGCACCATGATGCAGCTGTGCTAACTACTGCACCACCATACCGTCCATTTTTAATCTTTCTAGTTGACCACGGATGGTATGTCTATCCTTTGAACATTTTGGGAATGTATTTATTCTGTGTATTCTCAAATATCCCCTTAAATGTTTGCCATCTAATCTCTATTGACCTATTTCTTAACCTAATTTGTCAATTCAGTTTCGCCAGCTCTGCCTTTGTGCCCTCGTAAAAGTTTAAACGTAGTCTTGGACTCACTCCTCTATCCCTCAAACTGAATGGAAACTTCAGTCATAGTTATTGTCGCTACTGGCTAGGGGTGCCTTCACTATGAGATCATTCATTGATCCCATCTTTTTTATACAATACCAAGTCTAGTATAGCCTGCTCTCTGATTGGCTCCAGAACATACTGTTGTAAGAAACTATCCTGAAAGCCTTCTGAGCTCCTTATCTAGGCTACTTTTGTCATCTGGAGTATTTACGTTTAAGGAAGGATGTGAGAAGTAGTTCAGAGGTTTACTAGACGAATACCAGTAATGGGAGGATTGTCTTATGAGGAAATGTTGGAAGGCTAGGCTTGTATCCACGGGAGTTTAGAAGAGCAAGAGGTGATTTGATTAAAATCTTTAAGATCCTGAGGGATATTGACCGGCTGGATGTGGAGAGATGTTTCCTCTTATAGGAGAATCCGGAACTTGGGGTTGCTCATTGAAGATGCAAATGAGGCAAAATGTTTTCTTTGAGGGTGGTATGGAACTTTGGAACTCTCTTCCTCAAAAGGCAGTGGAAGCAGAGTTTTTTTTGGATATTTTTAAGGCACAGCAAGATAGATTCTTGATGAGCAATGGTGAAGGGTTATCAGGCTTAGGCCTGAATGTGGGGCTGAGGTTACAATCCGATCAACCCGTTGCAGACTCTTTACATCTTCCTCACAACTTGCCCTCGTCACAACTTCCTCTCCCTCCTACCACAGTTTCTTCACCCATGCCCAATTTTTAAATTCTGGTTCTGCAACCAGACAGAATCTGCTTCTCGATCAGCACTTTGAAAATGCTAACATTAAAGTTTGAAGGAGAAACAAGACTGTCTCAGTCCCATCAGGAAAGTAGTCTATTAAAAATCAAATTTTAGAGAGAAAACTGAAGAAGATTGACCAAATTTATTTTTAAAAAGTTATGTTTTAGTTGTGTCCCTTCATTGCAACTCATTGGGGCAGAGTCTTCCTTTGTGTGAGTGAGAGCCAACCGTAACATAGTAAAGAATATCCCATAAATGGGAACTGGTATTGATATGACTAGTATAGTTTTAATTTCCTTACTGGTGTTCAATTCTGAATTCTCTTGACAGTCTTCAATTTTTCTCCTAGCATTCTATGCATTTCTGCTGTGTGGTGCTGCATTAGCGGCTGCCCTGTACAATGAGGTGAACCTAAGCTATATCCACAATAACCTGTTGCAACTCGCAATCGCTGCAATGGTATTCTCCCTTGTGCTGAGCATTTACCTGTACTTGCGCTCCTGGCGTGTTCCTACTGATGAACTGGCAGCAGGAGGAAATTCTGGTAAGTGACTGTTCATTAATTCCATTCATTCTAATTCCATTTCTCTGCTCTTGCCTACTTTCTTTTTATGTATTTATTCTCGGATACTTAACTAGCTTCCTTTTAAGTGGCACAAAGACAAACTACCACTGATGCTAAAAACACACCACAGGTCTGGAGCATCGGAGTTCTGATGCTAGGTCATCAATCTGAAATTCCTCTCCACAGATGCTGCCAAACCTCCTGAGTATCTCAGCAGTTTTAGCTTTTTACTGATGTGAGCTACTATCTCAAAACCGCTTGGAAGTAAATCAATGTTCTTGTAACACTACAGAAAAAATGTTACTTAATTTTACTCCTAAATGGTCTAACTCTGGTTTTAAGATTATTTCCTCTTCTGGCGCATGCCAGGGGGAGCTGGCCAAAGAAGGTTTATGTCCGAGGGTTGAATTGGTCGATTAAATGGTCATGTGTTTTCACACACTTGAGAAGTTTGTTCTTGCAGAAGAAGCACCTGAAGTTGAGAGATCAAATGAGACTGAGGAAGGGATGGGTGGGGCAGGTGTTCCACTTGGGGTTGGTCATAAAGACGAGGGGGGTGGCAGTGCTGGTCAATAAGAAAGTGGCTTTCAAGGTGGGTAGTATTGTAGCCAACCCTGGGGGAGGGTGGTAGATGTGTGATGTCAGTGGGAAGCTGGAGGGGATGGTGGTGATCCTGGGGACTCTCGATCCTGGTCCGAGAGAATAGTGTATATGTTCCTAACTATACTATCCATTTCTTTTCTCTCCGCCACTTGAATGTCTCTCTCTACCACCGTGCTCTAATCTCTTTGCTCATCCTCCCCCACATTCCCAATCTTATAGCACAGGGAGCAGCATTTTGAACCTGTTGGACAAGAGCTTCGGCTCCTGCAACCCTACCTCCTGGATCCCTCCACCTATCTCACTCATAGTCACACCCTCCTGCCCCTGACCACTGTTACTCCATTAATAATGTTGGTGAACCACAAGCCGTCCCTTATATCGATCAAATGACCACACAACCAGTTAGTTAGTTCAAAAAATGGTTTACTTACATACACAAGAGATATCTCAACATGCAAACACAATATCTACTACGAGTTAAAGTACACCAATCAGCGACAATAACCTATACTTAACTTCAGGGCGACCGGCACTTTGCAAATGGGTAAGGCTTTTATTTGGATTTCACTTGGCTGGTTCGAAGACCGTGTCTCTGCTGGGCTCATCCGTCAGGTAACGATCATTGGTCTTGAACTTAGCTGGCTGTTCCTGCTACGATTGGGTTGGCACAGGCCAGATCTAAAAGAATCAGAACACATGCTGTGTCCTGGGAAAATGGGCCATTAAAATGCAAACGAGCGGGGGTTTCGATCGGGTCTGGTTACTTGTGTTTCAGATACACATAGGCTCTGTATCTGTCTGAGTCCTGGGTTGGCCATAATTCCCATGGTCCTTTGCAGGTGGCCATCTTAGATGGCTACACCACTGGCCGAATTCAAGGTGGTTAATCTAATAGGTGTGACTGCCCCTTGAACACAACGTTCAGGTAACTCTTCCCCTCCCTGATGTGTCGCAGCGTCTGAAGATCAGAGTCCAGCTCATCAACTGAGTTGAAGGTCCTCAACCAACACTTGCGACAGGTGCCAGCTCCCACATCATGCAGGTACAAGACATTTTTAAATCCCCGCTCTGACTCAGCTCCCGCTCTTTTTAAATCTCCATTCTGACTCTCAGCTTCCACTCTTTTTAAATCCCCATTCTGACTCTCAGCTCCCGCTCTTTTTAAATCCCCGCTCTGACTCTCAGCTCCCGCTCTTTTTAAATCCCCATTCTGACTCTCAGCTCCCGCTCTTTTTAAATCTCCACTCTGACTCTCAGCTCCCACTCTTTTTAAATCCCCGCTCTGACTCTCAGCTCCCGATCTTTTTAAATCCCCATTCTGACTCTCAGCTCCCGCTCTTTTTAAATCCCCGCTCTGACTCTCAGCTCCCGCTCTTTTTAAATCCCCATTCTGACTCTCAGCTCCCACTCTTTTTAAATCCCCGCTCTGACTCTCAGCTCCCGATCTTTTTAAATCCCCATTCTGACTCTCAGCTCCCGCTCTTTTTAAATCTCCGCTCTGACTCTCGGCTCCCGCTCTGACTCTCGGCCCCACCACACACACTTTTTAAATCCACTTAAGGACAGTGGGGGGAAATCAAGGACAGTGGGTTGTGCCAGAGGAAATGGCCGATGTATTGAATGAATACTTTGCATCGGTATTCACCAAAGGAAAGGACTTTGTGGACGATGATTATTGGTTAGTGTTTGTGGATAGCTGAACAAGAACAAAGAAAATTACAGCATAGGAACAGGCCCTTCGACCCTCTCAGCCTGCGCAGATCCAAATCCTTTATCTAAACCTGTTGCCTATTTTCCAAGGATCTACTTCTCTCTGTTCCCCACCCGTTCATATATCTGTCCAGTTGCATCTTAAATGATGCTATCGTGCCCGCCTCTACCACCTCTGCTGGCAAAGCGTTCCAGGCACCCACCACCTCTGCGTAAAAAAACTTTCCACGCGCATCTCCCTTAAACTTTTCCCCTCTCACTTTGAAATCGTGACCCCATGTAATTGACACCCACACTCTTGGAAAAAGCTTGTTGCTATCCACCCTGTCCATACCTCTCATAATTTTGTAGACCTCAATCGGGTCCCCCCTCAACCTCCGTCTTTCCAACGAAAACAATCCTAATCTACTCAACCTTTCTTCATAGCTAGCACCCTCCATACCAGGCAGCATCCTGGTGAACCTCCTCTGCACCCTCTCCTAAAGCATCCACATCCTTCTGGTAATGTGGCGACCAGAACTGCACGCAGTATTCCAAATGTGGCCTAACCAAAGCCCTATACAACTATGACCTGCCGACTCTTGTACTCAATACCCCGTCCGATGAAGGCAAGCATGCTGTATGCCTTCTTGCCCACTCGATCGACCTGCGTTGCCACCTTCAGGGTACAATGGACCTGAACTCCCAGATCTCTCTGTACATCAATTTTCCCCAGGACTCTTCCATTGACCATATAGTCCGCTCTTGAATTAGACCTTCCAAAATGCATCACCTCGCATTTGCCTGGATTGAATTCCATCTGCCATTTCTCTGCCCAACTCTCCAATCTATCTGTATTTTGCTGTATTCTCTGACAGTCCGCCTCGCTATCTGCAACTCCACCAATCTTAGTATCATCTGCAAACTTGCTCATCAGACCACCTATACCTTCCTCCAGGTCATTTATGTATATCACAAACAACAGTGGTCCGAGCACGGATCCCTGTGGAACACCACTAGTCACCTTTCTCCATTTTGAGACACTCCCTTCCACCACTACTCTCTGTCTCCTGTTGCCCAGCTAGTTCTTTATCCATCTAGCTAGTACACCCTGAGCCCCATACAACTTCACTTTTTACATCAACCTGCCATGGGAAACTTTATCAAATGCTTTACTGAAGTCCATGTATATGACATCTACAGCCCTTCCCTCATCAATTAACTTTGTCACTTCTTCAAAGAATTCTATTAGGTTCGTAAGACATGACCTTCCCTGCACAAAACCATGCTGCCTATCACTGATAAGTCTATTTTCTTTCAAATGTGAATAGATCCTATCCCTCAGTATCTTCTCCAACAGTTTGCCTACCACTGACGTCAAGCTCACAGGTCTATAATTCCCTGGATTATCCCTCGTACCCTTCTTAAACAAAGAGACAACTTTAGCAATTCTCCAGTCCTCCGGGACTTCACCCGTGTTCAAGGATGCTGCAAAGATATCTGTTAAGGCCCCAGCTATTTCGTCCCTCGCTTCCCTCAGTAACCTGGGATAGATCCCATCCGGTCCTGGGGACTTGTCCACCTGAGTAATGTTCACATCAGAAAGGAGGAGGTATTGGGTGTTTTAAAAGACATGAAGGTAGATAAGTCTCGTGGGCCGGATGGGATTTACCCCAGAATACTGAGGGATGTAAGGGAGAAAATTGCTGGGGCTTTGACTGACATCTTTGTATCCTCATTGGCTATATGAAATGAAATGAAAATTGCTTATTGTCACGAGTAGGCTTCAATGAAGTTTCTGTGAAAAGCCCTAGTCGCCACATTCCGGCGCCTGTCCGGGGAGGCTGGTACGGGAATCGAACCGTGCTGCTGGCCTGCTTGGTCTACTTTAAAAGCCAGCGATTTAGCCCAGTGAATTAAACCAGCCCCTATAGGAGAGATCCCAGAGGACTGAAGAATAACTAATGTGGTACCGCTGTTTAAGAACGGTGGCAGGGATAATCCTCGAAACTATAGGCCGGTGAACGTCGGTAGTGGGTAAATTATTGGAGAGTATTCTCAGGGACAGGATTTATACCCATTTGGAAACAAATGGACTCATAAGCGATAGACAGCATGGTTTTGTGAAGGGGAGCTAGTGCCTCACTAACTTGATCGAGTTTTTTTGATGTGGAGATGCTGGCGTTGGACTGGGGTGGGCACAGTAAGAAATCTTACAACATCAGGTTAAAGTCCAACAGGTTTGTTTCAAACACGAGCTTTCGGAGCGCAGCATTCACCTGATGAAGGAGCTGCGCTCCGAAAGCTCGTGTTTGAAACAAACCTGTTGGACTTTAATCTGGTGTTGTGAGTTTTTTTGAGGAGGCGACAAAGGTGATTGAGGGTGCAGGTGGTGGTCAGGCTCTTCTCTTTTCCCCCATCCCAAGCGCATTTAGTGTGCAGCAGACAGGCTGGATGTTGTTTACATGGACTTCAGTAAAGCCTTTGACAAGATGCCTCATGGCAGACTGGTACAAAAGGTGAAGTCACACAGGATCAGAAGTGAGGTGGTAAAACGGATACAGAACCCGCTCGGTCACAGAAGGCAGAGGGTAGCAGTAGAAGGGTGTTTTTCTGTCTGGAAGCTTGTGTCTAGTGGTGATCCACAGGGATCTGTGTTGGGGCCTCTGTTGTTTGTGGTGTACATGAAAGGATTTGGAGGAAAATGTAGCTGTTCTGATTAGTAAGTTTGCGGTGTTGCAAAGGTTGGTGGAGTGGCAGATAGTGTTGAGGATTGTCAGAGGATACAGCAGGGTGTCCCAGGTGGTGTGGTGCCAGCCTGTCTGCTGCACACTCTTGTGTGCTTGGGACAGGGTGGGGGGGCATGACCGCCACCTGTGCCCAGGTACGACAAAATAATAATGACCCGTTTATTGTCACAAGTATGAAGTTATAGTGAAAAGCCCCTAGTCGCCACATTCCAGCGCCTGTTTGGGTAAACTGGTACAGGAATGGAACCTGTGCTGCAGGTCTTGTTCTGCATCACAAATAAGCTGTGTAGCCCACTGAGCTAAACCAGCCAAAGCTGGCCACCGGGGACAGGGTCGCCCGCCTCTCCTTCACCATGTCCAGGAGGGTCTCGAGCTTGGTATCAGTGAAACTTGGCGCCGCTCTCCTCGCTGCCATCTTGTTGGCTGGGATGGTATGTGTAGGGAGTGGTGTGTGTATATATATAAAACATAGAATTTACAGTGCAGAAGGAGGCCATTCGGCCCATCGAGTCTGCTCCGGCCCTTGGAAAGGGCACCTCACTTAAGCCCCATACCTCCACCCGATCCCAGTAACCCCACCTATACCTTTTTGGACACTAAGGGCAATTTATGATGGCCAATCCACCTAACCTGCACATCTTTGGACTGTGGGAGGAAACCCACGCAGACACGGGGAGAACGTGCAGACTCCACACAGACAGTGACCCAAGCGGAAATCGAACTTGGGACCCTGGAGCTGTGAAGCAACCGTGCTAACCACTATGCTAATGGGACAACAGTTTCTCAACCTCCTGTGTCAATCGCTAAACTGGTGAATCCCGCACTGTTTCTGATTGGAATAGATTGAGTTCTATGTGACGCCTGTGCTAGCGCCTCCACAGTTGCTGAATTGGTCCAGGTGCGATGCTAATTTGCTGTTGTGACAGTTCATGAATTCTGCATCGGCCTCAACACTTAGTCTCAGGAATGGAGAATTCCGCCGAAAATCGTTTGGTTAAAATGTCTGATTTCTTGTCAGAACCTTCAAAACCACTTCTTTATTCTGAGTGGATGACTTTGTATCTTACCCATCCAGTTATCACTATTGAGTCAAAATAGGGATTTGGAGATAAATAGCTGGGAATGTTCAATACTATATCACTGCGCAAGATTCCAAGATATGTTGGTGCTTAATCTTTCTTATTCTGTAGCAGTGTATACTATTCCATTACTCCCTATCATTAAATACTGTCTGATCCTCGCACATATGCTTGTAAGAGTTGCAAAGTTCCCATTTTAATGCAAGTTATTATATAAATAAAGCACAGGTTGCAATTTCTTTAATCTCTTCGTTTGCAGGTAGTTTTGTTTATGACTTCTTTATTGGGCGTGAACTGAATCCTCGTATCAAAAACTTTGATCTGAAGTATTTCTGTGAGCTACGACCAGGCTTGATGGGCTGGGTGAGTTTGAAGTATCTGCTGACTAAAGTAATAAACCACATAGTAGCGATTTGAATACTAATGGTGGCGTAGTTGTTAGCACTGCTGCCTCACAGCGCCAAGGACCCAGGTTCAATCCCGGCCCAGGTCACTGTCTGTGTGGAGTTTGCACATTTCTCCCATGTCTGTGTGGGTCTCACCCCCACAACACAAAGATGTGCAGGGTAGGTGGATTGGCCACGTTAAATTGCCCCTTAATTGGAAAAACTAAATAAATTGAACACTGATTAACATTTGACAATTAACATATGACGCTCTCTGCTTCTTTCCAAATTTCCTTCCACCTGAATACATTGCCCCTGTCCTTATTGCCCTGCTTCCCATCCCATTGCCAAAGCTGAAGGAAATGTGTCTGAACATTTACTGGACGGGCCTGATCCTGGTCAAAGTGCATCCAAGTGCCAAGATTGGGTGGTCTTGAAATGAAATGAAAATCGCTTATTGTCACAAGGAGGCTTCAAATGAAGTTACTGTGAAAAGCCCCTAGTCGCCCCATTCCGGCGCCTGTTTGGGGAGGCCGGTACGGGACTTGAACCGTGCTACTGGCCTGCCTTGGTCTGCTTTCAAAGCCACCGATTTAGCCCAGTGCTAAACCAGCCCCTTGTGCCACTGTTGACAGCTCAGACTGGAATCAGCTGCTAGTAGTGGATAGGGTTCCTCTGCTGTCCTGCAAGCTATTCTGCCACTCCAACTATTTCCAGCTCTCTGAATCTGCGCAGGCTTCATGATCAGCATTCATAAAAATGTAACTAAATTTCTGTTTCAAATTTGAGCTTTAAATATTGTCTTTTTCTGAACAAAAAGGAAATTGTAATATCTCTCTTTAAGTTTGGGGCTTTTAAAGCAGACCAAGCAGGCCAGCAGCACGGTTCAATTCCCGTACCAGCCTCCCCGGACAGGCGCCGGAATCATAGAATTTACAGTGCAGAAGGAGGCCATTTGGCCCATCGAGTCTGCACCGGCTCTTGGAAAGAGCACCCTACCCAAGGTCAACACCTCCCAATAACCCAGTAACCCCACCCAACACTAAGGGCAATTTTGGACACTAAGGGCAATTTATCATGGCTAATCCACCTAACCTGCACATCTTTGGACTGTGGGAGGAAACCGGAGCACCCGGAGGAAAACCACGCACACACGGGGAGAACGTGCAGACTCCGCACAGACAGTGACCCAAGCCGGAATCGAACCTGGGACCCTGGAGCTGTGAAGCCATTGTGCTATCCACAATGCTACCGTGCTGCCCCTAGTCGGAATGTGGCGACTAGGGGCTTTTCACAGTAACTTCATTGAAGCCTACTCGTGACAATAAGCAATTTTCATTTCATTTCAATAGAGAGACAAGACAAAATACTCAATATTACAGTTTCCTTTGAATGAGGCGAAGAAACCGCTCCCAAGGTGCAACTTTGCTTGGTCAGGTTACAAAAAGCTGGTTGCTCCAGATTTATAAAGTGGTTATGAAATCCTTTGCTTGTTAGACCATTCTCCACATTCCAGAATTCCCCCCTTTGCTGATTACATATTGTGACCAAGGGTCACAGCTGATCGCCCATGTTCTGCATTGACACATTGAGATGTGTCAGTCTCAAATCTAATGTATTTTAATCTTTGATATGCTCTTCAGGTGGAAGAGAAACTAAACTAGATTAGCCATATAAATACTGTGGCTACAGGAGCATATTAGATTTTGTGGCAAGTAACTCAATTTCTGACTCCCCAAAGCCTGTCCACCATCCACATGGCACTAGTCAGCAGTGTGATGGAATCCTCTCCACTTGCCTGGATGAGTGCAGCTCCAATGACACTGAAGAAGCTCAACACCATCCAGGACAAAGCAGCCCTGCTTGATTGGCACCCCTTCCATCACCTTTAACACCCACTCCACCACCGGAGTACAGTGCAGCAGTGTGTGCCGTCTACAATATGTGCATTGCAGCAAATCACCCAGGCTCCTTCGACAGCACCTTCCAAACCCACACTAACTAGCCGAACTAGGGCTGCAGATGCATGGGAACAACGCCAAATGGAAATTTCCCTCCAAGCCACACACTAGCCTATCCTGCTCATATATTGTCGTTCCTTCACTGTCGCTGGGTGAACTAACAGCAGTGTGCGTGTTTATACACCACGTGGCCTGCGGTAGTTCAAGAAGGTGGCTCATCACCACCTTGTTGAGGCAATTGGGGATGGGCCATAAATTCTGGTCTGAAAAGGATGCACTTTCCAATCCTGTAAAGTGTATATTCATTTCTGTCTCCTTAAAAAGTAAAAGATTTGTCTGACTGTCAGATGTCTGCATAACTACATTGTGATGGCTGTTGTCTTTAAGTATTTTCCCATGTCCTTTTTAAAAAATCTTGCAGGTTGTCATTAACTTGGGATTGTTGTTTGCTGAGATGGAAATGCAGCACCGTGATGTGCCCTCGTTGGCGATGATACTGGTGAACAGTTTTCAGCTTCTGTATGTGATGGATGCACTGTGGAACGAGGTATTTCCTGTCGATTTAATCCTATTAACTAAATTGCTGACTTAGCGCTGCCCCTTTGTAGCAGTCAGCAACAATAGCCTCAGTGTCTCTGGATTGGCCTTGTTCAGGTAATGTGGGCATTGATGGCTGGCCCAGCATTTATTGGCCATCCCTAATTGCCCTTGAACTGAGTAGTTTGCTGGGCCATTTCTTAGAACACTTAAAAGTCAACCACAATTGCTGTGATCTGGAGTCACATATAGGCCAGACAAAGACAGCCAGACTTCTACTTTCTGATCATTGTCCCAACCATCTTGCGTGGACACTGCTAGAACAGAATCAGACTCCATTCTGAAGCCTGCTTATTGCTGATGTTTGCTGTTGGGCTTACATGTGAATATTGGTTCTAGGACCAAGGTACCCAAGACTAACTGGCAGTCCTGGGTCATGGTTCAAGAAGAAGTCAATTCAGAAGTTGTGAACTGTTTGGTAGAGTAAAGAGCTTGATGCGGAAGGTAAAAGAATAATGCACATAGGGATCATGCAAAGTGTTCCTCTGACAGCTCAGTTGGTTAAGTTTTTAAACCGTATGAATTGAAGGTTCCCAAATTAATTCCCTGATTATTCCTATTTGCTAGTTGCAGCAATGAGAAAGGTTTCTATTCCCCTTAATGCCTTGGGTTATGGAGGGATAAATCATACAGTATACCCCATCCTGCTAGCTATCTCTCAACTCCTGTTAATTGCACTTGTGTGGACGTTGGGTGAAGACAGGACCTTGCTCTGCTGTAATTCTGAGTCGGCTAGTCTGCCAGCACTTGCTGCAAATTCAAAGCATGAATGGCTGCCAGGGCCGGGTATCTTTCCAACTATCTCAGGAAGGAACTAGAACTCGATTGGAGAATGTAGGTGATAAATGATGAGTAATGTTCATTTTTTTCACTTGGTGCTCTCCAGATGCAGGTTTGAATCTTCAGAGTTTAGTTTCCTGTTCTCACTTTATTCTTCTTGATTTTTGAACACAGGAGGCAATTCTGACCACCATGGATATTGTGCATGATGGATTTGGATACATGCTAGCATTTGGAGATCTGGTCTGGGTACCATTCGTGTACAGCCTGCAGGCTTTCTATCTGGTTAATCACCCGAATGAACTGACCTGGCCAGTAGCTCTGACCATCATTGCTCTCAACAGTAAGAGAATTTAGAGAACTTTTCCCTTTAATGACTATATTCCGATTGCAGTGCTACACGTTCCAACTGTCACACTTTGCATGATTCGCAATGTTTGTTTATGTTGCAGCTGTTGGTTACATCATATTCCGGGGAGCCAACTCACAAAAGAACGCTTTCAGAAGGAATCCTCATGACCCCAAACTGGCACGTAAGTACCAGACTCTCATTCCCCTTAATGCACACCACAAACCACACAGAATAAGATGTGTGTTTGAGGAAGCTGGGCAGATAATTCCTTCAATATAGGTTGAAGTAAATGAATGGATTGATTATTTGTGACAGAAAAATATTGTATTCTTTAATAGTTTTATAAACTCTTTCTACCAAATATGCAGCATAACTGAAGCATTATTCAACTTTCAGAGTATTTCTGAGTGAGATTTCCCATGGGTAGTTCTGTACACCTCATTGAACGGCACGGCAGCACAGTGGTTCGCACAGTTCCTTCACAGCTCCAGGGTCTCAGGTCGCTTCCTGGTTTGGGTCACTGTCTGTGCAGAGTCTGCACGTTCTCCCTATGTCTGCGTGGATTTCATCCAGGTGCTGGTGGTTTCCAGTCCAAAGACGTGCGGGTTAGGTGGATTGGCCATGCTAAATTGCCCTTGGTGTCCAAAAAAAAAGGTTAGGTGGGGTTACTGGGTTACGAGGATAGAGTGGAGGTGTGGGCTTTCCTAGGCCGGTGCAGACTTGATGGGCCAAATGGCTTCCTTCAGCACTGTAAATTCTATGAAATCTACAGCTTTTATGAATTTCTTGCTTTAAAGCCCCCTCATTTCTATAGCGACAGAAATACTCTGAAAGTAAACTACAATCAGCTCCAGCAGTTAGTTACAAAACCACTTATGAGGCACTTGAATGCCATGTAGCTGACTGACCCAGTCAGCAAGCAGCAAGTAATTTCCAGGACCTCTGGTGCTAGTACTGTTATCCAAACAGCGGTTCTCCTTGCCTATCACCCAGCATCAACTGAAGCAAAGTACCGTTACTCAGTGGGAGCTACTAATGTGAAGCTGCATGCTTTACCTTTCGATAAACTGTTTGTAATTGTATTCTACACTCTGAAAATTGTCAGATCTATGGTATAACATAGTCCAGTATGGTTACAAATGGGTCCAGTTACAAATGATGTTTTTCTTTCTGCAGATTTAAAAACGATTCCCACAGCAACAGGAAGGAGTTTGATTGTTTCTGGGTGGTGGGGATTTGTCCGACACCCAAACTACCTGGGTGACCTCATCATGGCTTTGGCTTGGTCACTGCCCTGTGGTAAGTAGGAAATTGTCCAATCGTATTGATCAACCAAAGGGAGAGGTTGATCACCCCAATTGGCCTTTCTCTTCCTAAAATTGCTCAGTCCCTGGTTAGGAATGGAACAGAATGTTTCAAGATCAGCTAAGTAGAATTCCAGACACTTTATGAAACATGTTAGTCGTTCAGATGCCGTAACATATGCAGAGCAACTTGTTAAAAAATGGTAATGTTGATCATAAAGGTGGATGGAGCTTCATTCATTTGAAAAGGAGAAGAGGTAGAAACATTGGAGGATCTTTGTCCAGAGGATTATACACAGAGGGACAGTGCAAAAATCAGTCTTGCTGTCAACTGGTGCACTGTGGACAAAGGTTAAAAATCCCAATGGAGAATGGGAAGAGAAAGGAAAGATTACATATGGTCCCTGTTTGTACTTGGATGGTGCAGGGTGATGAGACACTGGCCTCTTTATGCTCCCTGATAATTTGGAAAATAGAGAGCTGGCTGCTCTATACTGCAATTCTGTTTTGTACAATGTGAAGTTAGCTACGACAGTCCTGCTGTTCGGTAACCTTTGCATTAAGGATTTCTGATGGAAAATGATGCATGATTCCATTTATTTCTAATAATTTCTATCTTGTCACTTTCTCTCTGGGCACTTGTGAATAGATGATAACTGTCACTGGGTCAAAATCCTGGGACTCACTCCCTAACAGCACAGTGGGTGTACCTACACCTCTGGGACTGCAACGCTTCAAGAAGGCAACTCACCACCACCTTCTCGAGGACAATTGGGGATGGGCAATAAATGCTGGCCTAGCCAGCGACATCCATGAAATAATTTTTTTTTAAGTGTCCCAGCATTATTCAACCTGATGTTTGGAACATGGAGAACTGACTGACAGCAGTTGCTACATACTGCCGTTTTGCTTTATCCATCACTAAATTCTCTCAAACCATTTGGCAGACGTTTCACATTTTGGGCTGGGAGGGGCCCTTGTGCTGAGGATTTATGATTCGACGTTCAACTTTGATAACTTGCAGCACTGGGCGGCACAGTGGTTAGCACTGTTGCTTCACAGCATCGGGGTCCCAGGTTCGATTCCCGGCTTGGGTCACTGTCTGTGCAGAGTCTGTACATTCTCCCCGTGTCTGCGTGGGTTTCCTCCGGGTGCTCCGGTTTCCTCCCACAAGTCCTGAAAGACGTGCTTGTTAGGTAATTTGGACATTTTAAATTCTCCCTGTGTGTACCTGAACAGGTGCCGGAATGTGGCGACTAGGGGCTTTTCACAGTAACTTCATTGCAGTGTTAATGTAAGCCTACTTGTGACAATAATAAAGATTATTTTGTTAAATTTAAGGAAACCTCTGAACTGGGTGTGATCGTTGCAGTTGTTGGTTGTTCATCTAAAGTCACAGGGATTTTAATTGTTCTAGATGAATTTGGTGCACACAGTCAAATCAGGCCAAGCCTCTACAAAATTGAAAGATTTGGACTCTAAATATGGAATACGACTAACATCTAAATCACTTCAGTAAGGGTAGTGGGGAAGTCCTACGTGCTGCTTGTTTCTGTATCAGTTCTATTTAAGGAATGAGCAAAGGAGGAGGGTGGGGATTTCTGAATCTGAAGCACCAGGACACTTGGAAGATTTGGCATACATCGGGCTTGCTGGGTGTGGAGTAGATGAGACGGGGAGAAGAGCAGATTTTAAGAAGAGGGTGTAGAAAGGAGGCCAGGTAGGGTGTAGGCGCTGAGTGAGTGAAATGCTTGTCTACAATACAACACTCGCGCAGAAGCAAGCTATTTAATATGGGAATTTGATTTGATTTATTATTGTCACATGTATTAGTATACAGTAAAAAGTATTGTTTCTTGCATGGTGTACAAACAATGCATACCGTACATAAGGAAGCCATGATGTGGAGGTGCCGGCGTTGGACTGGGGTGAGTTACCGTTACCGTACGTAAGGAAGGAAAGAGAGACTGCAGAATATAATGTTACAGTTATAGCAAAGTGCAGAGAAAAGATCAACTTACTACGAGGTAGGTCCATTCAAAAGTCTGATGGCAGTAGGGAAGAAGAAGAAGCTGTTCTTGAGTT
Source organism: Scyliorhinus canicula (assembly GCF_902713615.1). Lineage (NCBI taxonomy): Eukaryota > Metazoa > Chordata > Chondrichthyes > Carcharhiniformes > Scyliorhinidae > Scyliorhinus > Scyliorhinus canicula. Next base: position 5,288,531 of record NC_052151.1, on the reverse strand, counting down.
GGTTGGTTGGTACGTGACCTCAAATTTTGGTATCTTTTTCCTGACGGAAGGAGGTGGAAGAGAGTATGTCCGGGGTGCGTGGGTCCTTAATTATGCTGGCTGCCTTTCTGAGGCAGCGGGAATTATAGATAGTCAATGGATGGGAGGCTGGTTTGCGTGATAGATTGGGCTACATTCACGACCTTTTGTAGTTTCCTGCGGTCTTGGGCAGAGCAGGAGCTATACCAAGCTGTGATACAACCAGAAAGAATGCTTTCCATGGAGCATCTGTAGAGGTTGGTGAGGGTCGTAACTGATATGCTCAATTTCTTCAGTCTTCTGAGAAGGTAGAGTCATTGGTGGGCTTTCTTAACTATAGTGTCGGCATGGGGGGACCAGGACAGGCTGTTGGTGATCTGTACACCTAAAAACTTGAAGCTCTCTACCCTTTCTATTTCGTTCCCATTGATGTAGACAGGACATGTTCTCCACTACACTTCCTGAAGTCGATGACAATCTCCTTCGTTTTGTTGACATTGAGGGAGAGATTGTTGTTGTCGCACCAGTTCACCAGATTCTCTATCTCATTCCTACACTCTGTCTCGTCATTGTTTGAAATCCGACCCACTACGGGATCTAAGAAGCTGTAACAGGTCTGAACCTTGTAAAACTCTGTTTAAATAAACCCCTGCCATTTCTTGCTCTTTCCACAGGGTTCAATCACATCATTCCATATTTACCTAATTTACCTTCACTTGTCTGCTCGTTCATCGTGAGGCCAGGGATGAAACATTCAGTGCAGGAAGAAATACGGTGTGGCTGGGAACAAGTATGCAAGCAGGTCCGCTACCGAATCTTTCCCTACATCTACGTAGGAGAGCAAGTGTGTTTCCACTCCACCCATGAGAAAATACGAGATGAAGGTTGCTATATTAAATCAATAAAAATCATGGGGCTTGCTGTTTTAAAAAGTATGTATTTTTTGCTTCATACTCTGTCCCTGCCTTTTAAAAACAATTTAATTCAATTCAGTTTAAAATTAGCCACATTTGTAGCAGAACAATAACCTTCCTGTGGGTAGAAGACCAGGCAGATCCTATTACCAATTTGAAACCTGTGTTGTGCTTTTAGAATAAATTGGACAGGAGAGTCTGAGGGACAACATATTTTGTGCTGGTGTTACTGTTTGACTCCTGCAAAGACTGAGCTATAAACATGGTTTGTATATTAGTCACTTTACAGAAGGATTCACTTATCTCAGGTATTCAGAAATTGGGGTGGATTGTATTGTGAAACTTGTGTTTATCATGACCTATGTTTTTAAGATGGTCATAAAATCATTGATTGATGTTCCTCGTGGCACTTTACAGCACCTCTTGCTTTCAAATATCAACTGTTTGAAAATAAAATGAATTTTTGTTAAGTTTTTTTGTTTCTCCCTATATAATTAATCAAAGTCCGATCCTGCATGATGCCATGGTTATGGGCTAATGATAGCCGTATTCCCTCTAACCTATTTTTAAAAAAAATACTATAATGGCATTTATCCCAATAATTGTCATTTCTCAACTTTTTATCATTTGTTTTGGATAATTTGGCCAGTTACTTGAGCTGGTAATTTTAATTTAAAGCTTTGTAATTCATTTGCTATGTTATTTTTTTGTATCGATCAGAACAGGGAACTAAAGAGCTATGATCTAACTGGCTGTACTTGACTGTATCACCAGACTCTTTCTTACCTCCCATCTCCTTCTTCCCCTTTAAATAATAATTAAATCAGACCTCCACTGGGATATAGAGTAATTGTGGAATCTGCCTGGTATTATCTCTAACCTTAAAGCTCTGTCGCATAAAGCTTATTTTAAAGAAGAACTTCTGGATTGGAATTTTGTGTTGTACTGGAGGGTTTACATTCTGGGTATTACAATACTTTCTTTTGCTAATGCAGTGTTTGGCGAGACTGTGGGTGACACCTTTCAAGCTCCACAATTCTCTGGTTTGAATTGTGTTGCTGTTTTGCACAAGTGACATAACCTGAGGAATGTATAGAGCAAGGCTTGCGATAGATATATCCTCACACAGACTCGCTCACAGAAGACCTTTTTAAATTAAGACTAATTGTGCTCTCGGTATTGTCAATATTTTAAAATAAAGTCTTCAGTGCTTTTAATGAGGTAGTGGTTGTTAACCTGTTAGCTTTTCAGTGCTGGAAGCCCGAGGATAGGCTAATTCTTCACCATCACCAGAAAAGTGTTTATTTTCTCCCTAGCTTCACTCTTCCTTTTCCAAGAGCGAGTGAGTGGTTACAGCCACAAGATTGATTCTGCTGCTTCAGTCCTTGCTTTAGGAAATTGAGGTGTCAACAAGATGGACCATCCACTCTGGACCTTCAGTTTTCCAGAGGGATCTCATTAGGATGCAAAGGACTGATGTTTTATATCGGAAGAAGGTGTCTGATTGAAAAGCCATTAAATTGCCTGCTTCATTGGAGTGGGCTGTGTCTAGTGATAATAACTCTGACAACTGTATTTGAGAAAGGCTTGATATGCTAGACTACAGAGTGCATCTATATTAACTTCACTGTTTTGTGTAAGTTTCTAGTTCTAAAAAGGGTTACAGCTTTTCAATCTGGGCCCTATTGCCTGGCCTGTAGTCCACCAATTAGAAAGCTAGTCTTCCAAAATGAATTAGAAAGTGTTTTATTTTTTGGGATAACGTACTGAATAGGGGTGGCAGTAATTCAGAAAGTCACAGGGCCCCTTCCCAAAATTTGCCTCGAATACAGGCACTTATTTTGTACATTTGATGCTAGTTATCCAGTCTTTGACTGTGAACCAGTGATATAAAACCTATTGCAGTGTATCCTGTCCTTGTTTGGAGTCTACTGCCTCCTGATTGCACTTTTCCACTGGGGCCAGTCTTAAAATGATGCTGATATCGGTGGCGCTTCTGAAGGGTTCTCCCTGCAATTAGCAGTAAATAGTCACATCAGGCAGATTGGATTGGACCTGTGTTCTTCTTTGAATGGAGCACGGATTTTATGCTCATACCAGTTCTGTATTAATAAATTGTTGGTGCAGAACTTGAATAAAAGCAGCCATCAATAAATCTAGGAAAACCACTGAATCTGTCACCCTGGCCTTAACCTGCATAAATTGGTGCATTATTTTACCAGACCACCAACAACACGGGCTACATTTCTCAAATTTTATTTTTTGATATAAACTCTGAATTGTTATCCTGAAAATCAAACTTTCAAATTTATAAATGTAGCTTTATTGATTAAAATATTTTGTATTATTTTATTTTGTATGTCTTACAGTATTTCAGATGGATTTCAATGTCCTTGATTTATAGTGTAACCCTTACTGTACTGTCAGTGTCCTTACTGTTATGGTGGCACTGTACAGATTTGTGGAAGGACAATTTCATTTTACATAAGTCTAAATGAGCCAATAAGTAGTCTGGTGCGCAGTAAATAGTTAAGAATCGGATTTTCCCTCTACCCAACTTCAAAGCAAATAGTTTCCCCAATCCCATCAAAGCTGGTCTCATCCCTGCACATTGTATAAAATGACATTGGAGTCTTATGCTGGTTAAGGCAGACCTCTGCCCTCTGATTTCTGTGCAACCTTTAAACCTCTACTGTAATTCTGGAGGAATCCATGACTTACCCTGAATCATCTGCCAGTCACACTACCCAGGTCACAGTAATAGCTCATCTGATCCTAGACCCAGCTTATCACTAACATAACAGTGATAAAATGCTGATATGTCAGATTGCAGCCTTTGTAGATTTGGTCATGTGTTGTCCTGAGCATTCATACTGAAAGAAGCCTGTGGCCCAGGTAGCAGGTTCTTCCTTACGGTACACAAGAATGTGTACAGATTGAATCTGGACACTCCCCATCAGATTTTCATCTGGTAGGATCCCTTCACGAATGTGAAAAATAATATGACATGTTATAGTTATAACAAATAGTCCCAGCTTGTGATGGAAACTCCAGCTGAAAGCCTGTTAACTTTCACTCAAAACATCGGAGCTGAGCTTTTGGGAATAAAAGTGCAGTGCCTAGTTAGTAATGTGTGTTTGAGACTTGAGGCACTGAGTGTAAATAGTATCTTTTAATGGGTAAATTGTTGGGGTGGGTAGGAGGGATTTTTTTTCTTGTGCTTGTTTTTATTGTAACTGCTTGTGTAACAATACCCAAGATTTTGTTATCACTTGTGAAAAAATGCATTGTACAAAAACAAAGTAAAACTACTTTTTATATTTTTTGGCTGAAATAAAGTTTCACAATACTTTCTGCATGTGTTTAATGGTATGTATCAAGCTATACAGATCAGAAAAGAGAATTTTATTTATTTAGTAACTTTCAGCCTTCATATTGGCTGCCAATTTGCACACAGCAAGGTTCCAAAAACCAAACTAACCCCATAAGGTGGAAAAGGTTTTACTCTGGTTTTTTTTAAAAATGTATAATTAACAGGGGTACAGAACAATTCTACATAGCTGATACTGTAAAAATTCGATTAAAACGAGGACTAAGGTGTTAAAGTCTGCTATCTTTCGCTACTGAGACTAGAGGGGGAAAGCATAGCTTTGCTTTACGCCCTACTCTTTTTCTACAAAATTTATTTATTCAAGTTTTCAACAGATTTTCAACAAGCACCCCCCCCCCCCCCCCCCCTTACAGAAAAAAGAAACAAAAACACAACCCACAATAATTATACATAGGATTCCCCAAAATACAATGAAAATGAAATGAAAATCGCTTATTGTCACGAGTAGGCTTCAATGAAGTTTACTGTGAAAAGCCCCTAGTCGCCACAATCCGGCGCCTGTCCGGGGAGGCTGGTACGGGAATCGAACCGTGCTGCTGGCCTGCTTGAAAAGCCAGCGATTAGCCCAGTGAGCCCATATAATAACAAGAACACAAATCGGGAAACCCCCCCCCCCCCCCCCCCCCCAGTTGCCGCCGCTGCTGACCTAACGCTCCACGAGAAAGTCTAGGAACGGTTGCCCCCGCCTGAAGAACCCCAGAACAGACCTTCTCACAGTCCCCCATTCTCTTGATCCCTGCCCTAAAATTGCCCTTAGTGTTGGGTGGGGTTACTGGGTTATAGGGATAGGGTGGAGGTGTTAACCTTGGGTAGGGTGCTCTTTCCAGGAGCCGGTGCAGACTCGATGGGCTGAATGGCCTCCTTCTGCACTGTAAATTCTATGATAAGGCAAACTTTATCTTCTCCAACTTGATGAACCCAGCCATGTCATTGATCCAAGCTTCTGCGCTAGGGAACCTCAGCTGATCTAAGAATCTACTCGACCTCACCCCTGTCATATGCGCTCTGTGAACAACTTTGAACTGTATCAGGCTGAACCTGGCACAAGAGGAGGAAGAATTAACCCTACTTAGGGCATCAGCCCACAGACCCACATCGATCTCATCCCCAAGCTCTTCCTCCCACTTGCCCTTCAGCTCCTCCACCGAGGCCTCTTGCAGCTCCTGGTAAATCGCCGAGACCTTGCCCTCTCCAACCCATACCCCTGAGATCACCCTGTCCTGAATACTGCGTGCTGGAAGCAGGGGGAATTCCCTCACCTGCATATACCTGAAAGCGTTTCCCCGGGGGCATCCCAAATGTCTCCTCCAGGGCCCCTAGGCTCGCAAACGCCCCGTCAATGAACAGGTCCCCCATTCTCTTGATCCCTGCCCGATGCTAGCTCAGAAACCCCCCATCCATCCTTCCCGGAACGACCCAATGGTTCTCTCGCATCAGGGACAAATTGAGGCTCCCATCTCGCCCCTGTGCTGCCTCCACTGCCCCCAGATCTTCAGAGTCGCCACCACCACCAGACTCGTGGTGTACCTTGTCGGCGGGAGCAGCAGCGGTGCCATCACCAGCGCCCTCAAACTCGTGACCACACAGGACGCCATCTCTAGCCTCTTCCACGCCGCCCCCTCTCCCTCTATTACCCACTTGCGAATCATCGCCACGTTGGCTGCCCAATAATAGCCACATAGGTGCGGCAACGCCAGCCCCCCGTCTGTCCCTGCTACGCTCCAAAAACAACCTCGGGGTCTTATTCGCCCACACGAATCCCATGATGCTCCTGCTTACCAGTTTGAAAAAGGTCTTGGGGATCAAAATGGGAAGGCACTGGAACACAGAGAAACCTCAGTTGACCGTCATTTTAATCAACTGCACCCTACCCGCTAGTGAGAGTGGCAACATATCCCATCTTTTAAAATCCTCCATCTGCTCCACCAGCCGTGTCAAATTGAGCTTATGCAGGGCCCCCCAACTCCTAGCTACCTGGATCCCCAGGTACCAAAAGCTCCTTTCCGCCCTCTTCAGCGGAAGCTCGTCTATCCCTGGTCCCCTGGATGCACCACAGAGAGTTCACTCTTCCGCACGTTGAGTTTATACCCCGAGAAGTCTCCAAACTCCCTAAGGATCCACATGACTTCCGCCATCCCCTCCACTGGGTCCGCAAGGTCATCGGCGTACAACGACACCCGATGTTCCTCCCCGCCCCCCCGAACCAGTTCCTGGACTCCCTCATGCCATGGCCAACGGTTCAATTGCCAGTGCAAACAATAAAGGGGATAAGGGACACCCCTGCCTCGTCCTCTGGTACAACTGAAAGTACTCCGACCTCAGCCGGTTCGTAGCCACGCTCACCACAGGGGCTTTGTATAGCAGCCTAACCCAACTTATGAACCCTTCCCCGAACCCAAACCTCCGTCGCACTTCCCAAAGATACTCCCACTCCACCCGATCGAAGGCCTTCTCCGCGTCCATAACCGCCACTACCTGCTTCCCCCTCCACCGAGGGCATCATAATCACATTGAGGAGCCTCTGCACATTAGTATTCAGCTGCCTACCCTTCATAAATCCCGTCTGGTCCTCATGAATTACCCCGGGACACAGTCCTCAATTCTTGTGGCCAAAACCTTTGCCAGCAACTTAGCTTCAACATTGAGGAGCGTGATCGTTCTATATGACCCACATTGCAATGGGTCCTTGTCCCGCTTCAAGATCAAAGAAATCAGCACCCTGGACATTGTCAGGGGCAGGGTCCCCTCCTCCCTCACCTCATTAAAAGTTCTCACTAGCCTTCCCCGCCTGCATGCTCCATAATCCTTTAACCAGCTCCTCCAGCCCAATCGGTGCCCCCAGCCCAACCACCTTCTCCTCCTCCACACTTGGGAACCTCAGCTGATCTAAGAACCGTCGCATCCCCTCCTCCCCCGCCGACCGGGGGCTCAGACCTATACAGATATCCTTAGAAGTCCCTAAATACCTTGTTTATTTTCACCGCACTCCGCACCGTGTTCCCCCCTTTATCCCTAACTCCACCAATCTCCCTCGCCGCCTCCCTCTTACAAAGCTGATGTGCCAGCATCCGACTCGCCTTCTCCCCACACTCATATGCCGCCCCTTGCGCTTTCCTCCACTGCGCCTCTGCTTTCCCCGTAGTCAGTAAGTCGAATTCCATCTGGAGGTTCCTTCGCTCCCTAAGTAGCCCCTCCTCGGGTGGGCCTCTGCATAGCTCCTATTCACCCTTAATATCTCCCCCACCAGTCTCTCCCTCTCCCTCCTCTCTCTCTTCCTATGGGCCTGTAATTAAAAATACAGAAAAATGTGTCATTTGAAACATGGAAGTCTGGCAATATCTGGTCTGAGAGGTGTTGCACGTTTTACTTGAGTGTATTACGCGTTTATTGGAGTGTATTAACACACCTCCGTTTAAAGGCGTGTGCTTAACACTACTACAGCTCTGTATGTAATTCTGCTCGGAGTCGCCAGGTGCCATATTTAGACACCTCACAAGTATATCAAGGTCGGGTTCAAAGTAATAAACTGTACACCGATTAGTAAGTTCAAACAATCGATATTTATTATAACAAATATAATAAATACACATGCATACGCTAAAGACTAATACTTATTTCTACTATTAAACGACTAAATACTTAACTAAGTAGGAACCAGCAAGGTCAGGGGACAAGGCCTTTTGTTCCTTTCTGGACTGCACCTTCTGTTCACTAATAGTCGGCAAGAGTATAAGCAATGCCTGGGTCACGTAGCGAGCGTTGTTTTGGCACTTACTGAACGATGGCTGATGCTCAACGGCCGGTGATGAAAGACAGGATCTGGAGGCTGGGGTCGGAGTCAGGATGCAACAGCCTAGGCCGGAGTCTGGAAGCAACAGCAGATCTGGGCCGGAGTCTGGGAGCAACAGCAGATCTGGGCCGGAGTCTGGGAGCAACAGACCGAATCATGTGCTTGACCTTTTTATAGGTCCGTGCCCCTTGGGGCGGGCTCTTTCACCTGCCAGGTATCGATTGGGCCTTCTCCCAATCGATATTTTCCAAACCCCCAATCTGAGGGTCGCTTCTCGGGTGGGGCGGTCTCTATGGTGCTTTGTGATGGATACTTATGGTGCCGTTTCTTCTGGGCGTCCACTCAAAGTATCCATTCAAACCCAAATGTTTCTATTGTGTGGGCCTAGATCTGGATCACCTCATTACTATGCAAATCGTTGTTGCCATTTACACCTTTAGCTGAGATTCTGCACCTGGCCATAAACTGGTTTCTGTACGTGCAGAATGCTAATTAGCCTTCTGCAAACTGCTTGTCCTTGCTAAGACTGTTTTCTCCCTGCAGCCTTAGCAGTTCTCCATTTTTGTAGCCCAGTGTCCATCTTAGGTGGCTACAGAGGATACAGGGAAAGATCCCACAAAAGGTTAATAGCAGCTGCAAAGAGCAGGATTATAAAATGCAGATTTTTTCTCACAAGCAGGTTTAGCAAACACACAGGATCCATGTAATAAGCTAAAACAATGGCTCACACCTTTATTGAAAGTAAATATCTTAGGAAGCATCTAGAAAAGCATGGATGAGAGTTTCAATTGAATTAAGTGACGAATGTTTAAAACAGGCAGGTCTTTCAAATTATAACCAAGTTAAATTTTAGCATACAGCTAAAAGCAAAGTTTCACACCTTCATTGAAATAAACTCTCTTAGTAAACAGCTGGAAAGGATGGATGATGCTCAGTCGAATTTGGTGTCAATTCTAAGTGTAAAATTCTCTTAACATCAAGTCAATTAAAAGAAAATTGGAGACGACCTGTCTACAAGAAACATAATTTAAAGTCAAAATCAAAGACAAAGTTATGAGCTGGGGACAATTGGAAAATTAAACGATTCGAAATCACAGAAATAAAAGTAACACCTATTGAAACCAAAGCATTTTTTTATCAGATCTGAGAGGAGACGTTATGCCCAAAATGAATAATTAGTTGTATTAAAATGTTTACATCAAAGATACTTTTTAACAATCAAAGTGAAACAAGCTCATTTACAATAAAGTCGTTAAAACTTAATAACTCTTCGAAAGAGAATATAAACCGGAAGAAAGGGGACAGCAGGCAGAGCCAGAGCCAGCTCTCACAGCTCGGTACATGGGAAGGATAGGACACAGCAACCGAGTTCACCAGCGAATACATCTCAAGGAGACCAGATTTTAAAGAAGATTGATTGTCAAGGTGGGCCTGAAGGTCCCTTCAACCAACAGGAAGTATCCAGAAACAAGATCTTTTCACCTTTCTGTAAAGAAAGTGTTTGCAGCTTTAAAAAAAAAAAATTATAACAAAATAACTTAAAAGTTTAAACCTGAAACAGTGGTTATTAGCCTACTTTACTTACTTAACAATGCAGGACCCAGGACATCGATGCTACTAAGTGGTAAGTAGGTAAAATTCTTCGGTGAAGGTATGGGTTATACCGGGGAATAACTTGAAAATATCGTTTGACCTGAATAGCACCCACCGAAGCCTGCATCGGAGTCAGGGAGTGAGAATCCCTGTTCACCATTTAGAATATCGACCCTTTTCTTGGTATGAAAATGAAATGAAAAATGAAATGAAAATCGCTTATTGTCACGAGTAGGCTTCAAATGAAGTTACTGTGAAAAGCCCCTAGTCGCCACATTCCGGCACCTGTTCAGGGAGGCTGGTACGGGAATAGGGGGAATTCTAAGAATAGTGGTGAGTTTTAACTTCATGGCACCCAACGTGGGGCCTAGAATATTAGAAGTTTCTAGGTGAAGCGAGCCTAGAATATTAGAAGTTTCTAGTTAATCAGAGTAGGGGCTAGCATATTAGAAGTTTCTAGTTCCCAAGAAACGGTTGGAATATTAGAAGTTTCTAGTCTATGTGTGAGTCAAACTTTACCTGCCGAGTTTAGTTTGGAAAGTCATGTGTGATTGACTTTTGTAAGGATATTCTGTGGATCGAGGGGACTGAAGCTCAGGTTGGGTGTGAAAATCAGCAGAGTAGGAGATACTGACCCTGAGTGAAAGTCTGCAAGACATTTTGGTGACAGCACTAAAAATCTTGCATCCATTACTGGTAAAAGGAGGCCAAAGAATAAATCATCCTCAGAGTAAGGCAGATTGTGCGGAAATTTTCTGGAAAATAGGGACGCCTAGAATCTTCAGAGACCAATAACCAATCGACCCTTAACTAAAACAGGAAGATAGTGCCTTGGATGGGGCCCAGAAAGGGTACTTATCCTTAATTTCAGAGTGCACCTGAAAGGGACAACCAGGAACAGAACTTGAATTCTGAAAAATGGCAATGAGAATAATCCTCTTGCTCTGAAACACGGTCAAGAGAATTGAAACAATTAAACAAGAGTGGAAAAGCTTAACAGAGGCAAAAAAACTCCCGCAGAAGTGAAACTTATCAGCATGGAGGGGTCTCAATTTTTGTTAAGAGTAACCAAAACCCTACAGATTAGAGGTCCAAGATCTCAGTGGATAAATGTGAGTGTGTGTTTAATAAGGATTTGTGAAATCCTACAGAGTAGAGATCCAAGATCTGAGTGGATGAATTAGTGTGCATGTCTAATAAGGAATTGTAAATTTCCTTTAATGTTTGTATTTTAAAAAAATGTTGTGTTTTATGAAACCGTGTTTCACATAAATTGGAAAGTTATAAATGGCAGGTAGAAATGTGATCAGTATTATAGGATAGTAAATCAGTATGTTCAGAACTAAATTGGTCTCAGAATAAACAGATACAGAAGTTTTAACTCGGCAGCAGTCAGCTGCTTGCAGACTTTGAAACTGCTGCATTGAAATTGACACTGCATGGCTCTGCAGGGTCCTAGTGCCCAACGATCAGAGAAGTCACTAGCAGAAATAATGATGTTTAGAATGTTAAATACATTGAAGAAGGAGCTTTAGAGAATAAAGATATTGCACCAGAAGTTAGATTAGGAGAATTAATTGCAGTATCAGGAAATGAGAATCTGATTGCAGGAAAAGATTTAATACAAATTTATGCAGAAAAATTAAGATATTAAAACCAATTGATAATGCAGGGGAAGTTTGGGTGAAGCTACCAACTAAAACTGCAGGAAAAATACTCCGTGAAGCTGTAAAATGTAAAGACAAGGTTATTCAGATTCTGGGTACACATACAGTTGAATTAGAGAAGCATGGTGACTGGAGCAAAATAAATTGTATCACAATTAAAACACATGGCCCAATTGGTGGGAAGACGGTGAATTAAAACCTGTTAGCAGCATTGTTTGGACAGATGATGAAGTTAAAATGTCATGTTTAGATCTTACTTTCATAAAAATCCGGTCGTAATCAAAAAAAGTAATTAAAGTAAATGCAGTAGCAATATCAGGAATGTATCAGGGTAAGGTTTTGACCAGATTGGATCACTGGGTGAGCAAAAGAGGAGGATTTTGAGATTCTTTGCATCTCACTCAGGGGTGCAATGACAGAAGGAGGAGGCTTAACAGGCCTTAATTGTATGATGTACATCAATGATAAGGAAAATAAACCAGTTCAAAAAGAAATGGTGGCAAAAGAAATCCGGAAGTCCTGGAGAGGGCACTTCTGGGATAATCCAAATGAAAATAGAAAGTACAAATTAAAGATTAGGGCCCTCTCCACCCTTGATCTGTTCATTTGATTTTTCAGATGAAAAAAATAAATAACAAACCAGTTTACAAGAAGGAAGAGAACTACACGCCAGAGAAGAATCTTTTAGACAGGATTGGGGGAAACTAATGATACAATTGGCTACATATTTGAGGGAATTAAATGACAGAACCCGGAGGACAATTTTACGGGTTAGAAACAAATCAAAATATCAAATTATTACTGAACAGTGAAACCTCCGGTCAGACATCTAACTGGACATTAGCTGATGGATGATCTGTGGTCTCCACGGGGTATGTACTACACGGTGGAGTTATTAAGGGTCTCAGCAGACAGCAGCGACTGACGAGGAACCCCAACATGATAAATGACAATCGTTTAAGAATTTTTGTAGCTTGATGCCATGGTGGGAAAATTGTTACCAATGCAGCAAACAATATTGCATTGAAGAGCTGTAATCGTTATTAAAGAAAGAAATGTCATGTAAATTGGTAGGGACTGCTATATATATGATAAGGGGGGTATGTGTGCCGTTAAAGAACTTGATCCGCATTTCTAAACTGTGTGAATGTTTTAATAGAGGTGGAATAGTGGTAGTTTAGTGTGTTTTCTTGATTTATCTACATAGAACATTACAAATAATATTGATGTTGTTTATATGCCATATTTAGTATGTAATGATTATTGGTCCCAAAGCCACGAAGGGATGTTTCAATATTGTACCTTATTTCTAGTATTTAAATTACAGTTGCAAATATGTAAAGTTGTAACACACAGTCTATTTGTGTGGTTAGGTAATGAGTAATATGTTAAGATAAGACTTAATTTTTTTACTGTGTATTTAATAGGGAGAATTTATTTGGAAAAGTGACAGTTCAATGTGGTTTTGCAAATGCTGTAATGGAAAATATACACTTTCATGTTGTAAGGGAAATGATGACAGACGAAAGGGATTTGAAGGAAATTTGTCAGAAAGATATTCTCTCATGGCAGACATACATGACAATGTTAGACATTAATGTGGAAGTTAGGAATACAAGCAGGATCAATTGAACCTTTTAAATTAATGAAGCAAGGGGATCAGTGGGTGGTACATGATATCATAATTTGCCATTCCAATCAGAAATGGAAAGCAATTTGGATGACGGAAAAATGGGACACGTAACAGCCAGTGATGGACAAAAGACCTTTGTGGTTACTGATGAACTGAGTTGTGTGCTGTTTCTAAGGGACATGAGGAAGCTTCTACGGTGCTGCTATCCCAAGGAAGTAAAATAATTGTGTTACCTTCCTGAGCGGCTATGGCTATGGTTCACGGTAATTGGACTGGAACGGGGAAAAAAAAACTCTTATCGACACTGGTCTGAGATATGGATACATTTACGAGTTGATTTTGGTGCACAATTTAAAATTCCAACACATGCATACAAATGACAAAGATCGGGGATATATGTTAGCTAGTACAATTGGATGGGGAGGACAATTGACCAAATGATATAGTTATGTTTCAAAAGTCAAGACGGTGTGTAATTCAAAATACAGAAAAATGTGTCATTTGAAACATGGAAGTCTGGCAATATCTGGTCTGAGAGGATACAGGGAAAGATCCCACAAAAGGTTAATAGTAGCTGCAAAGAGCAGGATTATAACATGCAGATTCTTGCTCACAAGCAGGTTTAGCAAACACACAGGTTTCATGTAATAAGCTAAAACAATGGCTCACACCTTCATGGAATGTAACTATCTCAGGAAGTATCTGGAAAAGCATGGATGAGAGTTTCAATTGAATTAAGTGACGAATGTTTAAAACAGGCAGGTCTTTCAAGTCATAACCAAGTTAAATTTTAGTATACAGCTAAAAGCAAAGTTTCACACCTTAATTGAAATAAACTCTCTTAGTAAACAGCTGGAAAGGATGGATGATGCTCAGTCGAATTTGGTGTCAATTCTAAGTGTAAAATTCTCCTAACATCAAGTCAATTAAAAGAAAATTGGAGACGACCTGTCTACAAGAAACATAATTTAAAGTCAAAATCAAAGACAAAGTTATGAGCTGGGGACAATTGGAAAATTAAACGATTCAAAATCACAGAAATAAAAGTAACACCTATTGAAACCAAAGCATTTTTTAATCAGATCTGAGAGGAGACGATATGCCCAAAATGAATAATTAGTTGTATTAAAATGTTTACATCAAAGATACTTTTTAACAATCAAAGTGAAACAAGCTCATTTACAATAAAGTTGTTAAAACTTAATAACTCTTCGAAAGAGAATATAAACCGGAAGAAAGGGGACAGCAGGCAGAGCCAGAGCCAGCTCTCACAGCTCGGTACATGGGAAGGATAGGACACAGCAACCGAGTTCACCAGCGAATACATCTCAAGGAGACCAGATTTTAAAGAAGATTGATTGTCAAGGTGGGCCTGAAGGTCCCTTCAACCAACAGGAAGGATCCAGAAGCAAGATCTTTTTACCTTTCTGTTAAGAAAGTGTTTGCAGCTTTTAAAAGAAAAAAATATATAATAACAAAATAACTTACTTAACCTGAAAAAGTGTTTTTTTCCTAAAGTCTACTTTACTTACTTAGCAATGCAGGACCCAGGACATCGATTCTAAGAATAGTGGTGAGTTTTAACTTCAGGCCCTAATGGAAATTAGTTCCCCCCTAACCACCGCCTCCCAGATTACCCCCACATACACCTCCCCATTGTCATTGGCCTCCAAGTATCTTTCGATACACCCCCGAACACCACCTCATCCGCCAACAGTCCCACATCAAGACGCCAGAGCGGGCACTGGTCCCTCTCCTCCCCAAGATCCAGCTCCACCCAATGTGGGGCATGATCCGAGATGGCTGTGGCCGAATATTCCGTTCCCTCCACTTTCGGGATTAGCGTCCTACTCATGATGAAAAAATCTATCCGGGAGTAGGCTTTATGGACGTGGGGAAAAAAAGGAAAATTCTCTTGCCACCGGCCTGGCAAACCTCCACGGATCCACTCCCCCCATCTGGTCCATAAACCCCCTCAGCACCTTGGCCACCGCCGGCCTCCCGCCCGTCCTGGGCCTAGAACGGTCCAATGCTGGGTCCAGCACCGTGTTAAAGCCCCCCCCCCATTATCAAGCTTCCTTCCTCCA
Source organism: Scyliorhinus canicula (assembly GCF_902713615.1). Taxonomy (NCBI): domain Eukaryota; kingdom Metazoa; phylum Chordata; class Chondrichthyes; order Carcharhiniformes; family Scyliorhinidae; genus Scyliorhinus; species Scyliorhinus canicula. Next base: position 5,273,438 of record NC_052151.1, on the reverse strand, counting down.
GATCCGGAATCCGACCCAACATGCGTTTCATAAATCCGGCATCATCCCAGTTTGGGGCATATACGTTCACCAGCATCACCCGCACCCCCTGAAACCTGGGGCTGGTTTAGCTCACTGGGCTAAATCGCTGGCTTTTAAAGCAGACCAAGCAGGCCAGCAGCACAGTTCGATTCCCGTACCAGCCTCCCCGGACAGGCGCCGGAATGTGGCGACTAGGGGCTTTTCACAGTAACTTTATTGAAGCCTACTCGTGACAATAAGCGATTTTCATTTCAACCTACCACTCACCATCATGTATCGCCCTCCATTATCCGCCATGATGTTCAGCGCCTCAAAGGACACTCGCTTCCCCACCAGAATCGCCACCCCTTTATTCTTAGCATCTAACCCCGAGTGGAAGACCTGTCTTCCCCATCCCTTTCTCAGCCTAACCTGATCTGCCACCTTCCGATGCGCCTCCTGGAGCATGACCACGTCCGCCTTCAGTCCCTTTAACTACACGAACACCCGGGCCCTCTTGACCGGCCCCTCACATTCCAAGTTATCAGCCGGATTAGGGGGCTTCCCCCCCCCCCCCCCCCCCCCCCCGCAGACTAGCCATCTCCTTTTTTAGGCCAGCCTCGCGCCCGCGCCTCCCGCACCCTCCAGCCCCCCCAGGCGACAGACCCCCGCCCCGACTCCCTCTCCTACCTCCAGATCCCCTTTGGCCAATGCAGCAGCATTTTGCTCCCCCTATGACACTCCCGTATGTCAGCTGACTCCTGCTGACCCCGGCCTCTCCCGCCATTCCGTTGACCCCCCCCCCCCCACCATGTGAGAATGCCCCCACCTCCCCTTGGCAATCAGTGCACGCTCCTCTCCAGCACCGCCCTTCCCCTCCGGTCCCGCCCCTTCCCACGCACGGGGAAAAAGCCCGCACTTTCCATCCAAGCCAGCCCCACCCCCTCTGGCGCAGCTCCCTTTTTGCGACCTAACCCCAACTCCCCAACCCCCCTCTTCCTCCGCGGGGCCCTGCCCCTCCAACTCCGGCGCCCACACTCTCACACGGCCCTCACATCAAATTCATTCACCCAACCCCACCCAGCACCCAACAAAAACCGAATATTCCTAAAACACAGCAACCCCCATAAGCACCTCCTCCCCCCCCCCCCCCCCCCCCAAAACGACAAACCCTCAGTTCGAGTCCAACTTTTCTGATTGAATAAAGGTCCATGCCTCATCCGGCGTCTCAAAGTAGTGGTGTCGATCTTGAAATGTGACGCACAATCGCACTGGCTGCATCATCCCGAATTTCACCCCTTTCCAATATAGAACCGCCTTAGCCCGGTTGAAACCAGCCGTCTTCTTGGCCACCTCCGTACTCCAGTCTTGGCAGATTCGGATCTCCGTATTCTCCCACCTGCTGCTCCATTCTTTTTTGGCCCATTTCAGGACGCACTCCCTGTCCATGAAGCGGTGGAACCTCACCACTGCAGCCCTAGGCAGCTCGTTGGCTTTGGGTCTCCTTGCCAGGACTCGATCAGCCCCGTCCAGCTCCAGGGGCCTCGGGAAAGCTCCCACGCCCACCAACGAATTGAGCATCGTGACCACATTTGCCCCGGCATCGGACCCCTCCACTCCCTCAGGGAGACCCAGAATTCGGAGATTCTTCCTCCTCGACAGATACTCCGGATCCTCAAACTTTTCCTACCACTTCTTATGTAGCGCCTCCACCTTCACCGCCAGGCCCAAGATCTCATCCTCGTTTCCTTAGGCTTTTTGCTGCACCTCCCGGATCGCCGCCCCTTGGGCCTTCTGGGTCTTCACGAGCTTCTCGATCGACGCCTTCATTGGGGCTAACATTTCTGCCTTCAGCTCCGCAAAGCAGCGTTTGAGGAACTCCTGCTGCTCCTGTGACCATTGCGCCCATGCTGCTTGGCCTCCACCCGCCGCCATCTTGCTTCTCCTTCCTTGCAATGTTCGCTGGTCCAAAACTACTTTCTTCACCGCTCCACCCCTGGTCCAATCCATCCAGTACCAGGAGAACCGTGCTGTCACCTTCCCACACTGGGAACCGTCGAACAATTGCCGTTGGGGCCCTTCAAAAGTCCATTCCTGGCGGGAGCTGCCGAACGTGCGACCTACCTCGGCATTGCCGCAACTGGAAGTCGCTTTACGCCCTACTTTTAAAGTATTGAGAACATAAAGGCTTTTGGTTCTTACCATAGTTTAGTATTTCCCATACCCCTGAGAATGTGGCATGACCAGACAATTTGACTTCTATAGAATCCCTCCAGTGTAGAAGGAACCGTTGAGTGCACTAACTCTCTGGAAGAGCTCTCTACCGAGGCCCACTCCCTTGCCCTAAGCCTGTAACCACGCGTATTGATGATGGCCAATTCACTGAACCTGGTCCATGGGAAGAACCCAGAGTACCCAAAGTAAACCCAGGCAGACTCTGGGAGAACATGCAAACTCCACACACACACTGACCCAAGCCAGGCATCAAACCCGGGTCCCTGGTGCTCAGGCCTTCCCTCTGCAAAGTATTTTGTTCATCTTCCCACAATTCCATGTTTGAATCTCCAATCAGCTTCTGTCGCAGTAGTCAAACGACCAGTTTGTTATCTTTCCTGATCCACCCTGACATCTGCAGCCTTTACCGACAACCTGTGCCAGTGTGTGGTCCAACCTGGGCCAGTGTGTGGTCCAACCTGTGCCAGTGTGTGGTCCAACCTGGGCCAGTGTGTGGTCCAACCTGTGCCAGTGTGTGGTCCAACCTGTGCCAGTGTGTGGTCCAACCTGGGCCAGTGTGTGGTCCAACCTGGGCCAGTGTGTGGTCCAACCTGTGCCAGTGTGTGGTCCAACCTGGGCCAGTGTGTGGTCCAACCTGTGCCAGTGTGTGGTCCAACCTGTGCCAGTGTGTGGTCCAACCTGGGCCAGTGTGTGGTCCAACCTGGGCCAGTGTGTGGTCCAGCCTCACTTGACCTGGAGTCTCAACAAGGTTGAAATTAACTTTTATTTTAAAATAATCTGAGGTCTTTGACTGTCCAATAGCTACAGTCGCCAAATTTGTAAATTTAAATAATTAACTTTTTATTAACAGTAACTATAATTAAGTAGGTAACTGGTTAACTATCTAATCTCTAACCCCCTTTTTAAGGGGCAATTTAGCGTGTTCAATCCACCTACCCTACACAGCTTTGTGTTGGGGTGAAACCCATGCAAACACGGGGAGAATGTGCAAACTCCACACAGACAGTGACCCAGAACCAGGATTGAACCTGAGACCTCGGCGCCGTGAGGCTGCAGTGCTAACCATTGCGCCACCGTGCTGCCCTCCCCTCCCCTTAACTCATCCTACCCAATACATACATACACACTCAAACACTGGGGAACATAGAACAGTACAGCACAGACAGGCCCTTCGGCCCTCGATGTTGTGCCAAGCGTTGTCTGAAACCAAGATCAAGCTATCCCACTCCCTGTCATTCTGATGTGCTCCATGTGCCTATCCAATAACCACTTGAAAGTTCCTAAAGTGTCTGACTCCACTATCACAGCAGGCAGTCCATTCCACACCCTAACCACTCTCTGAGTAAAGAACCTACCTCGGACATCCCTCCTATATCTCCCACCCTGAATCTTATAGTTATGCCCCCTTGTAACAGCTACATCCACCCGAGGAAATAGTCTCTGAACATCCACTCTATCTATCCCCCTCATCAACTTATGAGTCGCCTCTTATCCCCCTCCGCTCCAAAGAGAAAAGTCCCAGCTCCCTCAACCTTTCCTCATAAGACCTATCCTGCAAACCAGGCAGTATCGCCACTGTTTAAAAAAGGAGGTAGGCAGAAAGCAGGAAATTATAGGCCAGTGAGCTTAACTTCGGTAGTAGGTAAGATTCTGGAATCTATCATCAAGGAAGAAATAGCGAAGTATCTGTATAGAAATTGTCCCATTGGGCAGACGCAGCATGGGTTCATAAAGGGCAGGTCATGCCTAACTAATTTAGTGGAATTTTTTGAGGACATTACCAGTGCAGTAGATAACGGGGAGCCGATGAATGTGGTATATCTGGATTTCCAGAAAGCCTTTGACAAGGTGCCACACAAAAGGTTGCTGCATAAGATAAAGATGCATGGCATTAAGGGTAAAGTAGTAGCATGGATAAAGGATTGGTTAATTAATAGAAAGCAAAGAGTTGGGATAAATGGGTGTTTCTCTGGTTGGCAATCAGTAGCTAGTGGTGTCCCTCAGGGATCCGTGTTGGGCCCACAATTGTTCACAATTTACATAGATGATTTGGAGTTGGGGACCAAGGGCAATGTGTCCAAGTTTGCAGATGACACTAAGATGAGTGGTAAAGCGAAAAGTGCAGAGGATACTGGACGTCTACAGAGGGATTTGGATAGGTTAAGTGAATGGGCTAGGGTCTGGCAGATGGAATACAATGTTGACAAATGTGAGGTTATCCATTTTGGTAGGAATAACAGCAAACGGGATTATTATTTAAACGATAAAATATTAAAGCATGCTGCTGTGCAGAGAGACCTGGGTGTGCTAGTGCATGAGTCACAGAAAGTTGGTTTACAAGTGCAACAGGTGATTAAGAAGGCAAATGGAATTTTGTCCTTCATTGCTAGAGGGATGGAGTTTAAGACTAGGGAGGTTATGTTGCAATTGTATAAGGTGTTAGTACGGCCACACCTGGAGTATTGTGTTCAGTTTTGGTCTCCTTACTTGAGAAAGGACGTACTGGCGCTGGAGGGTGTGCAGAGGAGATTCACTAGGTTAATCCCAGAGCTGAAGGGGTTGGATTATGAGGAGAGGTTGAGTAGACTGGGACTGTACTCGTTGGAATTTAGAAGGATGAGGGGGGATCTTATAGAAACATTTAAAATTATGAAGGGAATAGATAGGATAGATGCGGGCAGGTTGTTTCCACTGGCGGGTGACAGCAGAACTAGGGGACATAGCCTCAAAATAAGGGGAAGTAGATTTAGGACTGAGATTAGGAGGAACTTCTTCACCCAAAGGGTTGTGAATCTATGGAATTCCTTGCCCAGTGAAGGAGTTGAGGCTCCTTCATTACATGTTTTTAAGGTAAAGATAGATAGTTTTTTGAAGAATAAAGGGATTAAGGGTTATGGTGTTCGGGCCGGAAAGTGGAGCTGAGTCCACAAAAGATCAGCCATGATCTAACTGAATGGCGGAGCAGGCTCGAGGGGCCAGATGGCCTACTCCTGCTCCTAGTTCTTATCCAGGTAAATCTCCTTTACACCCTTTCCAATGCTTCCACATCCTTCCTATAATGAGGTGACCAGAACTGCACACAATACTCCAAATGTGGTCTCACCAGGGACATGTATAGTTGCAGCATAACCCCGCGGCTCTTAAACTCAAGCCCGCTGTTAATAAACGCTAACACACTTTAGGCCTGTGGTGAATGTAATATATGAATGTATATACTAATTCACACTGTTATTGTAAGCGCAGTATCGCCATCCTGCCACTAGGGGGAGTAGCGCTGGGAGCACTTAGGAACATGTACTGGGCTCCCCCCTTGGTTCCGCCCATGACTCCTCCCCCTAGTGCAGCTGTATAAGTATCCGTGTCCAGAGTCAGCCTGGAGCACTTCGAGTTCATCAACGTAACAGGCTGGCTCTGAAGTAAGTTGATTAAAGCCTAGATTCATATCGGAAACACGTGTCTGGTGAATTGATGGTTCCATCAATTTAATCGACTTAAGAACAGTAAAGATCGATTATGGAATCGGCCCTCAAGCCTGGACGCCTGGAACTCAACCCGCAGGATGCAGAGGCTAAAGAAATCTTCTCCCATTGGATCCGGTGCTTCAAGGCCTACCTGGCAGAAGCAAGCACAGCCGAAACTACAGAGGATCAGAAGTTGAGTCTACTGCACGCGAGGGTGAGACACAGAATCTCTACGCAACTAAACTCGGCCGGTTCATATACTGCGGCGCTAGCAGTTCTCAAAAAAATGTATGTAAGGCCCATTAATGAAGTTTATGCTCGCCATGTGTTTACAACTCGCCGTCAGCGGCCTACGGAATCACTCTCTGAATTCCTAAGAGAACTTAACAATTTGTCCAATGACTGTAATTACCGAGCGGTTACCGCGGCTGAACACAGAGAACTTGCGGTACGCGATGTTTTTGTAGCGGGCCTCAGGTCTAACTATGCGCGCCAACGATTGCTGGAAAAGGGGGCCCAGGACTTAGAAACGACTGTGGAAGCTGCGACCACGATGGAGGTCTCCTTCCGCAGCCTTAACTCGTTCCCCGCGGACCCCGCGACCCAATCATGGGCCCCCGACCAGCGACTCCCCCAGGCCTGTGCTACGCGGCCACCCAGCCACCATGCTGCCCCAGCCACCATGCTGCCCCAGCCACAATGCTGCTCCAGCCACTATGCTGCTCCAGCCACTATGCTGCCCCAGCCACTATGCTGCCCCAGCCAGCCACTATGCTGCCCCAGCCAGCCACTATGCTGCCCCAGCCAGCCACCATGCTGCCCCAGCCACCATGCTGCCCCAGCCACCATGCTGCCCCAGCCAGCCACCATGCTGCCCCAGCCAGCCACTATGCTGCCCCAGCCAGCCACTATGCTGCTCCAGCCACTATGCTGCTCCAGCCAGCCACTATGCTGCCCCAGCCAGCCACTATGCTGCCCCAGCCAGCCACTATGCTGCTCCAGCCAGCCACTATGCTGCCCCAGCCTGCCACTATGCTGCTCCAGCCAGCCACCATGCTGCCCCAGCCAGCCACTATGCTGCTCCAGCCAGCCACCATGCTGCCCCAGCCAGCCACTATGCTGCCCCAGCCAGCCACCATGCTGCCCCAGCCAGCCACTATGCTGCCCCAGCCACTATGCTGCTCCAGCCAGCCACTATGCTGCCCCAGCCAGCCACCATGCTGCCCCAGCCAGCCACTATGCTGCCCCAGCCAGCCACTATGCTGCCCCAGCCAGCCACTATGCTGCCCCAGCCACCATGCTGCCCCAGCAAGCCACTATGCTGCTCCAGCCACTATGCTGCCCCAGCCAGCCACTATGCTGCCCCAGCCAGCCACTATGCTGCTCCAGCCACTATGCTGCCCCAGCCACTATGCTGCCCCAGCCAGCCACTATGCTGCCCCAGCCACCATGCTGCCCCAGCCAGCCACTATGCTGCTCCAGCCACTATGCTGCCCCAGCCACCATGCTGCCCCAGCCAGCCACTATGCTGCTCCAGCCACTATGCTGCCCCAGCCAGCCACTATGCTGCCCCAGCCAGCCACTATGCTGCTCCAGCCAGCCACTATGCTGCTCCAGCCAGCCACTATGCTGCCCCAGCCAGCCACTATGCTGCCCCAGCCAGCCACTATGCTGCTCCAGCCAGCCACTATGCTGCCCCAGCCACCATGCTGCCCCAGCCAGCCACTATGCTGCTCCAGCCAGCCACTATGCTGGGGGGGAAATTCCTCATGGTTGTCGACTATAGTCAGACCATAAATAGATTTACGCTCCTCGACGCGTATCCCCTCCCCAGGATTGCAGACATGGTAAACCAGATCGCCCAGTACCGGCTCTTCTCCACGGTGGATCTGAAGTCTGCATACCACCAGCTCCCAAACCGCCCGGACGACCGCCACTACACGGCATTCGAGGCCGATGGCCGCCTCTTCCATTTCCTCCAGGTCCCCTTTGGCGTCACTAATGGGGTCTCGGTGTTCCAACGAGCAATGGACCGAATGGTGGACCAGTACGGGCTGCGGGCCACGTTTCCGTACTTGGACAATGTCACCATCTGCGGCTATGACCAGCAGGACCACGACGCCAACCTCCACCGTTTTCTCCAGACGGCACAGAAACTCAACCTAACGTACAACAAGGAGAAATGCGTTTTCCGCACATCCAGACTAGCCATCCTCGGCTATGTCATGGAAAACGGAGTCCTGGGCCTCAACCCGGACCGTATGCGCCCCCTCTTAGAACTCCCTCCCCCTCATTGTCCCAAGGGCCTCAAACGGTGCTTGGGATTTTTTTCTTACTACGCCCAGTGGGTCCCTCAATATGCGGTCAAAGCTCGCCCACTTTTTAGGACCACACGATTTCCCCTGTCAGCCGAGGCACGCCAGGCCTTCAACGGCATCAAGGAGGACATCGCCAAAGCGGCCATGCGGCCGGTGGATGAATCCACTCCATTTCAGGTTGAGAGCGACGCCTCAGAGGTAGCTCTTGCAGCCACGTTAAATCAGGCAGGGAGACCCGTTGCATTTTTTTCCCGTACCCTCTCCGCTTCAGAACTCCGACACTCCTCACGGTAGCATGGTGGTTAGCATCAATGCTTCACAGCTCCAGGGTCCCAGGTTCGATTCCCGGCTGGGTCACTGTCTGTGTGGAGTCTGCACGTCCTCCCCGTGTGTGCGTGGGTTTCCTCCGGGTACTCCGGTTTCCTCCCACAGTCCAAAGATGTGCGGGTTAGGTGGATTGGCCATGCTAAATTGCCCGTAGTGTAAGGTTAATGGGGGGATTGTTGGGTTATGGGTATACGGGTTACGTGGGTTTAAGTAGGGTGATCATTGTTCGGCACAACATCGAGGGCCGAAGGGCCTGTTCTGTGCTGTACTGTTCTATGTTCCTCAGTCGAGAAAGAAGCACAAGCCATTGTGGAGGCTATCCGTCACTGGAGGCACTACCTCGCAGGTAGGAGGTTCACCCTCATCACCGACCAAAGATCGGTTGCCTTCATGTTCGACAACTCGCAAAGGGGCAAAATTAAAAAACGATAAAATTCTGAGGTGGAGGATCGAACTCTCCACCTACAATTACGACATTAAGTATCGACCCAGGAAGCTTAACGAGCCTCTGGATGCCCTATCCCGCGGGACATGCGCCAGCGCGCAGATCGACCGATTAAAAAGCATCCACAATGACCTCTGCCACCCGGGGGTCACCCAGCTCGCCCACTACATCAGGGCCCGAAATCTACCTTTCTCCAACGAGGAGGTAAAAGCGGTCACCAGGGACTGCTCGATCTGTGCGGAGTGCAAACCGCACTTCTATAGACCAGACATGGCCCACCTGGTCAAGGTTTCTAGGCCCTTTGAACGCCTCGCGATTGATTTCAAAGGGCCACTCCCCTCAACTAACAAGAACATCTACTTCTTAAACATAGTAGATGAGTTCTCCCGTTTCCCATTCGCTATCCCGTGCCCCGACATGACCTCCCACACAGTCATTAGGGCCCTGCAAAGCATCTTCACCCTGTTTGGTTTCCCCAGCTACGTGCACAGTGACCGGGGTTCGTCCTTCATGAGTGACGAGCTGCGTTAGTACCTGCTCAAAAAGAGCATTGCCTCGAGCAGGACTACCAGCTACAATCCCAGGGGGAACGGGCAGGTGGAGAGGGAGAACGCGACGGTCTGGAAGACCATCCTACTGACCCTCCAGTCTAGAAAGCTCCAAGTCTCCCAATGGCAGGAAGTCCTCCCAGACGCGCTCCACGCTATTAGGTCCATCTTGTGTACGGCGACCAACCAGACCCCTCAAGAGAGGCTCTTCATTTTTTCCAGGGGCACTACCACGGGGGTCTCACTTCCGGCATGGCTGAGGACGCCGGGCCCCATACTCCTGAGGAAACACGTCAGGGGGCACAAAACCGACCCCCTTGTTGAGAAGGTGCGCCTGCTCCACTGCAACCCCCAGTACGCATTCCGCGAGTTCCCTGACGGCCATCAGGACACTGTATCCCTCCGGGATCTGGCACCCGCCGGATCCAGCACCCCCTCTGCCCCCACAGAAAGATCTCTCACCCTACACCCCATGCTGCCGCCTCCTTGCGCTCCCGAGCTCGCTCCACCAGTCCCGCGCACCCGCGCCGGCCAGCCCCCAGTCGAACCAGAAGAGTATGAAGCTCGAATAAAACCCTCCCTGGTGTCCACCATCGTACCCCAGCACACCACACCCATCCAGCCACCGCAAGAGGCTGCAACCCCGGTGCTCCGCAGATCTCAGCGGACAATCTGACCGCCGGACAGACTGACGTTATAGACTGGACCACCATCCCCGCCGGACTTGATTTTTTGCAGGGGGTGAATGTAATATATGAATGTATATATACTAATTCACACTGTTATTGTAAGCACAGTAGCGCCATCCTACCACTAGGGGGAGTAGCGCTGGGAGCACTTAGGAACTTGTACTGGGCTCCACCCTTGGTTCCGCCTACGACTCCTCCCCCTAGTGCAGCTGTATAAGTATCCGTGTCCAGAGTCAGCCTGGGTCACTTCGAATTCATCAACGGGTAACAGGCTGGCTCTGAAGTAAATCGATTAAAGCCAAGATTCACATCGGAAACACGTGTCTGGTGAATTGATGGTTCCATCAAGGCCTTCTTCACAGCTCTATCCACTTGAGTGGCAACCTTCAGAGATCTGTGGACATGAACCCCAAGATCTCTCTGTTCCTCCACATTCTTCAGAACCTTGCCATTGAACCTGTAATCTTTGTTTCAGATGGATGTCTCCCAGTTAGTTGTTTCTTCGGTCTAAGCTTTTACACAGATGCTATCTTGTATTTCATCTTGTAATGGTCTTCACTGTAGAGTGACAGAAATAGCAGGCAGTCAGCATTTGAGAGAGATGGCTTCTTTCCTTAAGACCGTAGGCAGCAGAGAGAGAGAGAGCTGCTTCCACCTTTCAGGGTCCAATGGCCTCTCTTGGGTTCTCTCCGAAAACCCCGCCTGATAGGATGTCTGTTGCCGGGTAGAATACTGTCCCTAGCCGATCCATTGACCACCAACAAACCAATTGAAACAAACCCCTCCAGTCTGCTGGGTGCCATAAAGTCTGGGTTATTTTGCCCAAAATACAAAACTTCATAACAATGTACTATTTTTAACACTTCTTATTCCCTCTGCTCTCCATTAAAGATCCATAAACCAAAACTAATGAAGACAAAATAAAATAAGAACTAAAGGTATCAACAGTAAGGGCCCTTACAATATATGCTGCTTCTGTTCACCAGTGGGACTGCCCTCACAAGTCTACATATCGCTGACTTCCAGCCCGTGCACTATTATATTTGCTGTTCAAGCCTAAGCACTCACCTACAAAACATTGGCATATTCCAAACTTTTGACAACCAACTGTCCACCTATTGTCAGATAGCTTGTCCAATCTCTTCAGTCAAGTTTCAGCATTGTTGTGTCAGTAAAATTTCAGACTCTTTGACTAGTTTATTACTCAAAATGTTATAATAATCTTTATTGTCACAAGTATGCTTACATTAACACTGCAATGAAGTTACTGTGAAAAGCCCCTAGTCACCACATTCCGGTGCCTGTTCTGGTCACAGAGGGAGAATTCAGAATGTCCAAATTACCTACCAGCACGTCTTTCGGGACTTTTACCCATCGGTGGCGCAGTGGTTAACACTGCTGACTCACTGTGCTGAGGACCTGGGTTTAACCCCGACCCTAGGTTACTGAGTGTGGATTGGGATTTTATTTATTGTCATGTGTACCGAGATACAGTGAAAAGTATTTTTCTGCGAGCAGCTCAACAGATCATTAAGTACATGGGAAGAAAAGAAATACGTAATAGGGCAACACAAGGTAATTATATAACACCGGCATGGGGTGAAGCAGACAGGGTGTAGTGTTAATGAGGTCAGTCAATAAGAGGGTCATTTAGGAGTCTGGTGACAGTGGGGAAGAAGCTGTTTTTGAGTCTGTTCGTGCGTGTTCTCAGACTTCTGTATCTCCTGCCCGATGGAAGAAGTTGGAAGAGTGAGTAAGCCGGGTGGGAGGGATCTTTGATTATGCTGCCCGCTTTCCCCTGGCAGCGGGAGGTGTAGATGGAGTCAATGGATGGGAGGCAGGTTTGTGTGATGGACTGGGCGGTATTCATGACTCTCAAGTTTCTTGTGGTCTTGATCCTAGCAGTTGCCATGCCAGGCTGTGATGCAGCCCGATAGAATGCTTTCTATGGTGCATCTGTAAAAGTTGGTACGTTAATGTGGACATGCCGAGGTGACAGGAGAACAGCTAAGGTCGGGAGGGTTTAAACTAGTTCAGCAGGGGATTGGGAACCTGAATTGTCGCTCCAGTACACAGGAGGTTGAGAGTAGTGAGGTCATGAGTAAGGTTTCAAAGTTGCAGGAATGTACCGGCAGGAAGGAAGGTGGTCTAAAGTGTGTCTACTTCAATGCCAGGAGCATCCGGAATAAGGTGGGTGAGCTTGCAGCATGGGTTGGTACCTGGGACATCGATGTTGTGGCCATTTCGGAGACATGGATAGAGCAGGAACAGGAATGGTTGTTTCAGGTTCCGGGGTTTAGATATTTCAGTAAGCTCAGGGAAGGTGGTAAGAGAGGGGGAGGGGTGGCATTGTTAGTCAAGGACAGTATTACGGTGGCTGAAAGGACGTTTGATGAGGACTCGAATACTGAGGTAGTATGGGCTGAGTTTAGAAACAGGAAAGGAGAGGTCACCCTGTTAGGGGTTTTCTATAGGCCTCCGAAAAGTTCCAGAGATGCAGAGGAAAGGATTGCAAAGGTGATTCTGGATAGGAGCGAAAGTAACAGGGTAGTTGTTATGGGGGACTTTAACTTTCCAAATATTGACTGGAAACGCTATAGTTCGAGTGCTTTCGATGGGTTCGTTTTTGTCCAATGTGTGCAGGAGGGTTTCCTGATGCAGTATGTAGATAGGCCAACAAGAGGCGAGGCCGTATTGGATTTGGTACTGGGTAATGAACCAGGCCAGGTGTTAGATTTGGAGGTAGGTGAGCACTTTGGTGATAGTGACCACAATTCGATTACGTTTACTTTAGTGATGGAAAGGGATAGGTATATACCGCAAGGCAAGAGTCATACCTGGGGGAAAGGCAATTATGATGCGATGAGGCAAGACTTAGGATGCATCGGATGGAGAGGAAAACTGCAGGGGATGGGCACAATGGAAATGTGGAGCATGTTCAAGGAACAGCTACTGCGTGTCCTTGATAAGTATGTACCTGTCAGGCAGGAAGTGGTCGAGCGAGGGAACCGTGGTTTACTAAAGTAGTTGAAACACTTGTCAAGAGGAAGGAGGCTTATGTAAAGATGAAACGTGAAGGGCGCTTGAGAGTTACAAGTTAGCTAGGAAGGACCGAAAGAGAGAGCCAAGAAGAGCCAGGAGGGGGCATGAGAAGTCTTTGGCAGGTAGGATCAAGGATAACCCTAAAGCTTTCTATAGATATGTCAGGAATAAAAGAATGACTAGGGTAAGAGTAGGGCCAGTCAAGGACAGTAGTGGGAAGTTATGCGTGGAGTCCGAGGAGATAGGAGAGGTGCTAAATGATTATTTTTCGTCAGTATTCACACAGGAAAAAGACAATGTTGTCGAGGAGAATACTGAGATACAGGCTACTAGACTAGAAGGGCTTGAGGTTCATAAGGAGGAGGTGTTAGCGATTCTGGAAAGTGTGAAAATAGATAAGTCCCCTGGGCCGGATGGGACTTATCCTAGGATTCTCTGGGAAGCTAGGGAGGAGATTGCTGAGCCTTTGATCTTTAAGTCATCTTTGTCTACAGGAATAATGCCAGAAGACTGGAGGATAGCAAATGTTGTCCCCTTGTTTAAGAAGGGGAGTAGAGACAACTCTGGTAACTATAGACCAGTGAGCCTTACTTCGGTTGTGGGCAAAATCTTGGAAAGGTTTATAAGAGATAGGATGTATAATCATCTGGAAAGGAATAATTTGATTAGTCAACATGGTTTTATGAAGGGTAGGTCGTGCCTCACAAACCTTATTGAGTTCTTTGAGAAGGTGACCAAACAGGTGGATGAGGGTAAAGCAGTTGATGTGGTGTATATGGATTTCAGTAAAGCGTTTGATAAGGTTCCCCACAGGAGGTTATTGCAGAAAATACTGAGGCATGGGATTCAGGGTGATTTAGCAGTTTGGATCAGAAATTGGCTAGCTGGAAGAAGACAAAGGGTGGTGGTTGATGTGAAATGTTTAGACTGGTGTCCAGTTACTAGTGGTGTACCACAAGGATCTGTTTTGGGGCCACTGCTGTTTGTCATTTTTCTAAATGACCTGGAGGAGGGCGTAGAAGGATGGGTGAGTAAATTTGCAGATTAAACTAAAGTCGGTGGAGTTGTGGACAGTGCGGAAGGATGTTACAGGTTACAGAGGGACATAGATAAGCTGCAGAGCTGGGCTGACAGGTGGCAAATGGAGTTTAATGCAGAAAAGTGTGAGGTGATTCATTTTGGAAGGAATAACAGGAAGACAGAGTACTGGGCTAATGGTAAGATTCTTGGTAGTATGGATGAGCAGAGAGATCTCAGTGTCCATGTACGTAGATCCCTGAAAGTTGCCACCCAGGTTGAGAGGGTTGTTAAGAAGGTTTACGGTGTGTTAGCTTTTATTGGTAGAGGGATTGAGTTTCGGAGCCATGAGGTCATGCTGCAGCTGCACAAAACTCTGGTGTGGCCGTATTTGGAGTATTGCGTGCAATTCTGGTCACCACATTATAGGAAGGATGTGGAAGCATTGGAAAGGGTGCAGAGAAGATTTACCAGGATGTAGCCTGGTATGGAGGGAAGATCTTATGAAGGAAGGCTGAGGGACTTGAGGTTGTTTTATTTAGAGAGAAGAAGGTTAAGAGGTGACTTAATTGAGGCATACAAGATGATCAGAGGGTTAGATAGGGTGGACAGCGAGAGCCTTCTCCCGCGGATGGTGATGTCTGGCACAAGGGGACATAGCTTTAAATTGAGGGGTAGTAGATATAGGACAGATGTCAGAGGTAGGTTCTTTACTCAGAGAGTAGTAAGGGCGTGGAATGCCCTGCCTGCAACAGTAGTGGACTCGCCAACACTAAACACATTCAAATGGTCATTGATTAGGCATATGGACGATAAGGGAATAGTGTAGATGGGCTTTAGAGGGGTTTCACAGGACGGTGCAACATAGTGGGATGAAGGGCCTGTACTGCGCTGTAGTGTTCTATGTAAGGTTGTCCGTCTGATGGCGAGCGTTGACCTTGGACTGACTGACTTCTGGTGCAGCTGGTGGACGGGTGTCTCCGCTTCGAGAGCCGAGTCCAAGAGAGCGATTCTCTCTCGGGGGCTTCTTCTTATACCCGAAGGGGCTTCGTGTGCTTTTGGGCGGGCCTTGAACTTGGCCCCAATTAATTGGGCCGTATCTTGATCACTGGTATTGATCTTGACCAATAAAGGGGTGGGTACCCTGATGGCTGGGCGTGTCCCTAGGTGGCCGTTAGCCTTACTTTGTTTATGCTTTCGGTTTGGGGAGCTGGCGCCGGGGTGTCTGGAGCTAGATCGGTTGCTTGAGTGTCTTTCCTTTGTTCCCGGAGATGGGCCATCAATATGTTAATTGACCTACAGTTTCAGTCTCGTCTGGGAGTTGCCTTCTCAATACACATACCGGCTCTGTGCCTGCCTGCTTTCCTAACATTGTCCATAGTTCCCTACATTCATTGCGATCATCCATTTTGTATTCTGCAAGTGGCCATCCCAGCTGGCTACAAAATGAATAAACATCTTTAGGATTCACCTTAATCCTACTTGCTAATGGCTTTTCATGTCCCCTCCTTGCCCCCTGATTTCCCGCTTCCGTACCGTCTTATTTTCTTTATATTCCTCAAGGGCTTCGACTGTCCCCACCCTTCTAGACTGTACAAAGGTCTCCTTTTTCTTTTTGACGAGATTCACAATATCCCTCGTTATCCAAGACTCCCTTAGCTTCCCATACTTATCCTTCATTCTCTCAGGAACATGATTTTTCTGAATCCTAATCAACTGTTGCTTCAAAGACTCCCACATGTCTGATATTGATTTATTATCCAACAGCCGCACCCAATCCAAATTCTTCAATTCCTGTGTAATGTTATCGGAATTTGCCTTTCCCAGTTTAGCACCTTAACCCGAGGGTTACCCTCATCTCTGCCCAAAAGTACCCTAACACTTACGGAATTGTGGTCACTACTCCCAAAATGTTCCCCTACTGAAACCTCAACCACCTGTCCAGGCTCATTCCCCAATACCAGGTCCAGTACTGCTCCTTCCCTAGTTGGACTATCTACATATTTAATCAAGGCGGCTTCCTGGCGGCACAGTGGTTAGCACCGGGACTATGGCACTGAGGACCCGTTTTCGGGTCACTGTCCGTGTGGAGTTTGCACATTCTCCTCGTGTCTGCGTGGGTTTCGCCCCCACAACCCAAAAAGGTGCAGGGTAGGTGGATTGGCCACGCTAAATTGCCCCTTAATTGGAAAAGAAAAAAATATTATAATAATAATCACTTATTGGATTGGATTGGATTTGTTTATTGTCACGTGTACCGAGGTACAGTGAAAAGTATTTTTCTGCGAGCAGCTCAACAGATCATTCAGTACATGGGAAGAAAAGGGAATTAAACAGAATTCAAGAAAATACATGAGAATAAAAGTGGATCTGTTGGGGAGAGCTTGCAGAGAGTCGCCTCGCTCTGGCGCCATCCTCTGGCACAGGAAGGTCACAAGTCACAATTGACTATTGTCACAAGGAGGCTGCAATGAAGTTACTGTGAGAAGTTCCTAGTCGCCACATTCCGCCGCCTGTTCGGGGAAGCCGGTACGGGAATTGAACCCGCGGCTGCTGGTCTTGTTCTGCATCACAAGCCAGCTGTTTAGCCCACTGTGCTAAAAAATTGGGTACTCTAAATTTATTTGAAAAAAGGCTTCCTGGACACACCTTACAAACTCTGCCCCATCCAAACCCCCTAGCACTAAGTGAGTCCCAGACAATATTGGGGAAATTAAAATCCCCTACCACAACAACCCTCTTACGTTTGCATCTTTCCAAAATCTCTACACCAATCTGTTCCTCTGTCTCTCACTGGCAGTTAGGGGGTCTGTAATAAACACCCAACATTGTGATTGCTACTTTCCTGTTCCTGACCTCTCCCCAGATTGCCTGATTGAATGAGCCCTCCAAGATGTCCTCCCGCAGTACGGCTATAATATTCTCCTTAACCAATAATACTACTCCCCCAATTTAGCCTGGCCAATCCCCCTAGCCTGCACATCTTTGGGTTGTGGGGGCGAAACCCACACAGACACGGGGAGAATGTGCAAACTCCACACGGACTGTGACCCGGGGCTGGGATTGAACCTGGGTCCTCAGCGCCATGAGGCAGCAGTGCTAACCCCCCCCCCCATAGCTTAAGTTGTCTGCTAGGAAGGTGGAGCTCGGATACGCTTTACTGCGATGTTTCAGCTCTGGAACATGAGCAGCCAGTGGGATGTACGGTTTGGACTAAGCGACCCCTCTTTAAACCGGCCACCAACAATAACTAGGTGGGGTGTGACAATGGTCAATGGGTTTAGGCTGAAAATACTGCTACAGCGTTGTAGCAGCCAGAAAACCACTAAAAGGTGCTTCTCGCACACTGATTTTTAGGCCTAGCGTAGTGAGGAGGTTCTGCAGTTCTTTTAAGAGTTTAAGATGTTCCGCAGTTTCAGTGTGGAGGAGATCATCTACACACTGCACCAGACATTCAGCTCTTCAAAATCCTTGCAGACCCTTTGTGAGTCTGTGTGGAATCTGGAAGCGCTGAAGCAGGTACGTCCAAGTATATTGCTGCCCTTGAAAGGTGCCTGCAAACTTACACTGGCATTGCCCGTCTAGGGCAATCGACCAGAAGCCATTGCTAATGAAATACTTGTGGGGCCTGCCTGATTTTGGCTTTGGGGCTGGTTGCTACCGTGGGGGTTGTGATCAGGGTGCTTCTGTTCAGCTGCTGGGAATCGAATATCAGCCTGTGTGACCTGTCCGGTTTTCTTACTGGCCAAATCGGAGGCAGGACTCCTGTTGATGATTTTGACCACCACCCCTTCGGTGAGCTTGGGGAAGCCGGACAGTCTTTGGGTTGTGGATCAGGGCCGTCTTAATGACTTCCCCTATCACCAGGCCACAGACATGTTTGTGGCTTGTGAATGCCTGTCTGAGCTTCACAAGGATTTCCCCTGTGCCCTGGGATCACCGTCATGTGGGTCATTATTTCCCCCATGGTGGAAATCCTATGTATCTTCCCAGCGTCTCATCCGTCTGATCGGCATGGTAGCACAGTGGTTAGCACTGTTGTCTCAGTGCCAGGGTCCCAGGTTCGATTCCTGGCTTGGGTCAGTGTCTGTGTGGAGTCTGCACGTTCTCCCCGTGTCTTGGGTGTGTAACCATTGTGCTACAGTGCCGCCCGCAAGTTGCTTCAGATGCAGTTAATTTTCCCCCGGCCTTGTGGGTTTGTGCCTATCCAGCTCCTCTACCACATTCCCCCAGGTGTGGGTCATTCTCCAGACCAGCCACGCCCTCAGTGCGTGCGCCAGCGGCTGGGTCAAAATTCCCAGAAGCCTTCCGACTGCCTTTGCTGACATGTAAGATTAATGTTCAGATCCAATTGGACAGGATCGGCACATTTAACTGGGCTGGGTCCATCGGCCGAAAAGTTCCTGCAAACTGCGGTCGGATCTGCCCTTTATTCTACCTGCACTTATTCAGGCTCTCCATTGTGCCCTCTCCAGACAATATTCCCACCTACATTTCCCCCAGTGTCCCCATGGCTCTATTTTTGGGTGGGGCAACGGAAAGCGTATCGTCGAGTTCAAGCAGCAAGGCGGGGCGAAGGCGGAGCGTATCGCTGAGTTCAAGCAGCAAGGCGGGGCGAAGGCGGAGCGTATCGCTGAGTTCAAGCAGCAAGGAGGAGCGAAGGCGGAGCGTATCGCTGAGTTCAAGCAGCAAGGCAGAGTGAAGGCGGAGCGTATCGCTGAGTTCAAGCAGCAAGGCGGGGCGAAGGCGGAGCATATCGCTGAGTTCAAGCAGCAAGGCGGTGCGAAGGCGGAGCGTATCGCTGAGTTCAAGCAGCAAGGCGGAGCGAAGGCGGAGCGTATCGCTGAGTTCAAGCAGCAAGGCGGAGCGTATCGCTGAGTTCAAGCAGCAAGGCGGGGTGAAGGCGGAGCGTATCGCTGAGTTCAAGCAGCAAGGCGGGGCGAAGGCGGAGCGTATCGCTGAGTTCAAGCAGCAAGGCGGAGCGAAGGCGGAGCGTATCGCTGAGTTCAAGCAGCAAGGCGGGGCGAAGGCGGAGCGTATCGCTGAGTTCAAGCAGCAAGGCGGAGCGAAGGCGGAGCGTATCGCTGAGTTCAAGCAGCAAGGCGGGTGAAGGCGGAGCGTATCGCTGAGTTCAAGCAGCAAGGCGGAGCGAAGGCGGAGCGTATCGCTGAGTTCAAGCAGCAAGGCGGAGGCGAAGGCGGAGCGTATCGCTGAGTTCAAGCAGCAAGGCGGAGCGAAGGCGGAGCGTATCGCTGAGTTCAAGCAGCAAGGCGGGCGAAGGCGGAGCGTATCGCTGAGTTCAAGCAGCAAGGCGGGCGAAGGCGGAGCGTATCGCTGAGTTCAAGCAGCAAGGCGGGCGAAGGCGGAGCGTATCGCTGAGTTCAAGCAGCAAGGCGGAGCGAAGGCGGAGCGTATCGCTGAGTTCAAGCAGCAAGGCGGAGCGAAGGCGGAGCGTATCGCTGAGTTCAAGCAGCAAGGCGGGAGCGAAGGCGGAGCGTATCGCTGAGTTCAAGCAGCAAGGCGGAGCGAAGGCGGAGCGTATCGCTGAGTTCAAGCAGCAAGGCGGGGCGAAGGCGGAGCGTATCGCTGAGTTCAAGCAGCAAGGCGGGGCGAAGGCGGAGCGTATCGCTGAGTTCAAGCAGCAAGGCGGAGCGAAGGCGGAGCGTATCGCTGAGTTCAAGCAGCAAGGGGGCGAAGGCGGAGCGTATCGCTGAGTTCAAGCAGCAAGGCGGGGCGAAGGCGGAGCGTATCGCTGAGTTCAAGCAGCAAGGCGGAGCGAAGGCGGAGCGTATCGCTGAGTTCAAGCAGCAAGGCGGAGCGAAGGCGGAGCGTATCGCTGAGTTCAAGCAGCAAGGCGGAGCGAAGGCGGAGCGTATCGCTGAGTTCAAGCAGCAAGGCGGAGCGAAGGCGGAGCGTATCGCTGAGTTCAAGCAGCAAGGCGGAGCGAAGGCGGAGCGTATCGCTGAGTTCAAGCAGCAAGGCGGGGCGAAGGCGGAGCGTATCGCTGAGTTCAAGCAGCAAGGCGGGCGAAGGCGGAGCGTATCGCTGAGTTCAAGCAGCAAGGCGGAGCGAAGGCGGAGCGTATCGCTGAGTTCAAGCAGCAAGGCGAGCGAAGGCGGAGCGTATCGCTGAGTTCAAGCAGCAAGGGAGGCGGAGCGTATCGCTGAGTTCAAGCAGCAAGGCGGAGCGAAGGCGGAGCGTATCGCTGAGTTCAAGCAGCAAGGCGGAGCGAAGGCGGAGCGTATCGCTGAGTTCAAGCAGCAAGGCGGAGCGAAGGCGGAGCGTATCGCTGAGTTCAAGCAGCAAGGCGGAGCGAAGGCGGAGCGTATCGCTGAGTTCAAGCAGCAAGGCGGGGCGAAGGCGGAGCGTATCGCTGAGTTCAAGCAGCAAGGCGGAGCGAAGGCGGAGCGTATCGCTGAGTTCAAGCAGCAAGGCGGAGCGAAGGCGGAGCGTATCGCTGAGTTCAAGCAGCAAGGCGGAGCGAAGGCGGAGCGTATCGCTGAGTTCAAGCAGCAAGGCGGAGCGAAGGCGGAGCGTATCGCTGAGTTCAAGCAGCAAGGCAGGCGAAGGCGGAGCGTATCGCTGAGTTCAAGCAGCAAGGCGGAGCGAAGGCGGAGCGTATCGCTGAGTTCAAGCAGCAAGGCGGAGCGAAGGCGGAGCGTATCGCTGAGTTCAAGCAGCAAGGCGGGAGCGAAGGCGGAGCGTATCGCTGAGTTCAAGCAGCAAGGCGGGGCGAAGGCGGAGCGTATCGCTGAGTTCAAGCAGCAAGGCGGGGCGAAGGCGGAGCGTATCGCTGAGTTCAAGCAGCAAGGCGGAGCGAAGGCGGAGCGTATCGCTGAGTTCAAGCAGCAAGGCGGAGCGAAGGCGGAGCGTATCGCTGAGTTCAAGCAGCAAGGCGGAGCGAAGGCGGAGCGTATCGCTGAGTTCAAGCAGCAAGGCGGAGCGAAGGCGGAGCGTATCGCTGAGTTCAAGCAGCAAGGCGGAGCGAAGGCGGAGCGTATCGCTGAGTTCAAGCAGCAAGGCGGGGCGAAGGCGGAGCGTATCGCTGAGTTCAAGCAGCAAGGCGGGGCGAAGGCGGAGCGTATCGCTGAGTTCAAGCAGCAAGGCGGAGCGAAGGCGGAGCGTATCGCTGAGTTCAAGCAGCAAGGCGGAGCGAAGGCGGAGCGTATCGCTGAGTTCAAGCAGCAAGGCGGGGCGAAGGCGGAGCGTATCGCTGAGTTCAAGCAGCAAGGCAGAGCGAAGCGGAGCGTATCGCTGAGTCAGGCAGCAAGGCGGAGCGAAGGCGGAGCGTATCGCTGAGTCAAGCGCAAGGCGGAGCGAAGGCGGAGCGTATCGCTGAGTTCAAGCAGCAAGGCGGAGCGAAGGCGGAGCGTATCGCTGAGTTCAAGCAGCAAGGCGGAGCGTATCGCTGAGTTCAAGCAGCAAGGCGGAGTGAAGGCGGAGCGTATCGCTGAGTTCAAGCAGCAAGGCGGATCGAAGGCGGAGCGTATCGCGAGTTCAAGCAGCAAGGCGGAGCGAGGCGGAGCGTATCGCTGAGTCAAAGCAGCAAGGCGGAGCGAAGGCGGAGCGTATCGCTGAGTTCAAGCAGCAAGGGGGGCGAAGGCGGAGCGTATCGCTGAGTTCAAGCAGCAAGGCGGAGCGAAGGCGGAGCGTATCGCTGAGTTCAGCAGCAAGGCGGGCGAAGGCGGAGCGTATCGCTGAGTTCAAGCAGCAAGGCGGGGCGAAGGCGGAGCGTATCGCTGAGTTCAAGCAGCAAGGCGGAGCGAAGGCGGAGCGTATCGCTGAGTTCAAGCAGCAAGGCGGGGCGAAGGCGGAGCGTATCGCTGAGTTCAAGCAGCAAGGCGGGGCGAAGGCGGAGCGTATCGCTGAGTTCAAGCAGCAAGGCGGGGCGAAGGCGGAGCGTATCGCTGAGTTCAAGCAGCAAGGCGGAGCGAAGGCGGAGCGTATCGCTGAGTTCAAGCAGCAAGGCGGGGCGAAGGCGGAGCGTATCGCTGAGTTCAAGCAGCAAGGCGGAGCGAAGGCGGAGCGTATCGCTGAGTTCAAGCAGCAAGGCGGGGCGAAGGCGGAGCGTATCGCTGAGTTCAAGCAGCAAGGCGGAGCGAAGGCGGAGCGTATCGCTGAGTTCAAGCAGCAAGGCGGAGCGAAGGCGGAGCGTATCGCTGAGTTCAAGCAGCAAGGCGGAGCGAAGGCGGAGCGTATCGCTGAGTTCAAGCAGCAAGGCGGGCGAAGGCGGAGCGTATCGCTGAGTTCAAGCAGCAAGGCGGAGCGAAGGCGGAGCGTATCGCTGAGTTCAAGCAGCAAGGCAGAGCGAAGGCGGAGCGTATCGCTGAGTTCAAGCAGCAAGGCGGAGCGAAGGCGGAGCGTATCGCTGAGTTCAAGCAGCAAGGCGGAGCGAAGGCGGAGCGTATCGCTGAGTTCAAGCAGCAAGGCGGAGCGAAGGCGGAGCGTATCGCTGAGTTCAAGCAGCAAGGCGGAGCGAAGGCGGAGCGTATCGCTGAGTTCAAGCAGCAAGGCGGAGCGAAGGCGGAGCGTATCGCTGAGTTCAAGCAGCAAGGCGGAGCGAAGGCGGAGCGTATCGCTGAGTTCAAGCAGCAAGGCGGGGCGAAGGCGGAGCGTATCGCTGAGTTCAAGCAGCAAGGCGGGCGAAGGCGGAGCGTATCGCTGAGTTCAAGCAGCAAGGCAGGGCGAAGGCGGAGCGTATCGCTGAGTTCAAGCAGCAAGGCGGAGCGAAGGCGGAGCGTATCGCTGAGTTCAAGCAGCAAGGCGGAGCGAAGGCGGAGCGTATCGCTGAGTTCAAAGCAGCAAGGCGAGGCGAAGGCGGAGCGTATCGCTGAGTTCAAGCAGCAAGGCGACGAAGCGGATGCGTGATCGCTGAGTTCAAGCAGCAAGGCGGAGCGAAGGCGGAGCGTATCGCTGAGTTCAAGCAGCAAGGCGAGGCGAAGGCGGAGCGTATCGCTGAGTTCAAGCAGCAAGGCGAGGCGAAGGCGGAGCGTATCGCTGAGTTCAAGCAGCAAGGCGGGGCGAAAGGCGGAGCGTATCGCTGAGTTCAAGCAGCAAGGCGGAGCGTATCGCTGAGTTCAACAGCAAGCTGATCGAAGGCGGAGCGTAATCGCTGAGTTCAAGCAGCAAGGAGGAGCGTATCGCTGAGTCAAGCAGCAAGGCGGGGCGAAGGCGGAGCGTATCGCTGAGTTCAAGCAGCAAGGCGGAGCGAAGGCGGAGCGTATCGCTGAGTTCAAGCAGCAAGGCGGGCGAAGGCGAGCGTACGCTGAGTTCAAGCAGCAAGGCGGAGCGAAGGCGGAGCGTATCGCTGAGTTCAAGCAGCAAGGCGGGCGAAGGCGGAGCGTATCGCTGAGTTAAAGCAGCAAGGCAGGCGGAAGGCGGAGCGTATCGCTGAGTCAAGCAGCAAGGCGGAGCGAAGGCGGAGGTATCGCTGAGTTCAAGCAGCAAGGCAGAGCGAAGGCGGAGCGTATCGCTGAGTCCAAGCAGCAAGGCGGGAGCGAAGGCGGAGCGTATCGCTGAGTTCAAGCAGCAAGGCGGAGCGTACGGCGGAGCGTATCGCTGAGTTCAAGCAGCAAGGCGGGCGAAGGCGGAGCGTATCGCTGAGTTCAAGCAGCAAGGCGGGGCGAAGGCGGAGCGTATCGCTGAGTTCAAGCAGCAAGGCGGGGCGAAGGCGGAGCGTATCGCTGAGTTCAAGCAGCAAGGCGGAGCGAGGCGGAGCGTATCGCTGAGTCAAGCAGCAAGGCGGAGCGAAGCGGGAGCGTATCGCTGAGTTCAAGCAGCAGGCGGGGCGAAGGCGGAGCGTATCGCTGAGTTCAAGCAGCAAGGCGGGGCGAAGGCGGAGCGTATCGCTGAGTTCAAGCAGCAAGGCAGAGCGAAGGCGGAGCGTATCGCTGAGTTCAAGCAGCAAGGCGGAGCGAAGGCGGAGCGTATCGCTGAGTTCAAGCAGCAAGGCGGGCGAAGGCGGAGCGTATCGCTGAGTTCAAGCAGCAAGGCGGAGCGAAGGCGGAGCGTATCGCTGAGTTCAAGCAGCAAGGCGGAGCGAAGGCGGAGCGTATCGCTGAGTTCAAGCAGCAAGGCGGAGCGAAGGCGGAGCGTATCGCTGAGTTCAAGCAGCAAGGCGGGGCGAAGGCGGAGCGTATCGCTGAGTTCAAGCAGCAAGGCGGAGCGAAGGCGGAGCGTATCGCTGAGTTCAAGCAGCAAGGCGGAGCGAAGGCGGAGCGTATCGCTGAGTTCAAGCAGCAAGGCGGGGCGAAGGCGGAGCGTATCGCTGAGTTCAAGCAGCAAGGCGGAGCGAAGGCGGAGCGTATCGCTGAGTTCAAGCAGCAAGGCGGGGCGAAGGCGGAGCGTATCGCTGAGTTCAAGCAGCAAGGCGGAGCGAAGGCGGAGCGTATCGCTGAGTTCAAGCAGCAAGGCGGAGCGAAGGCGGAGCGTATCGCTGAGTTCAAGCAGCAAGGCGGAGCGAAGGCGGAGCGTATCGCTGAGTTCAAGCAGCAAGGCGGGGCGAAGGCGGAGCGTATCGCTGAGTTCAAGCAGCAAGGCGGCGAAGGCGGAGCGTATCGCTGAGTTCAAGCAGCAAGCGAAGCGGAGCGTATCGCTGAGTTCAAGCAGCAAGGCGGAGCGTATCGCTGAGTTCAAGCAGCAAGGCGGGGCGAAGGCGGAGCGTATCGCTGAGTTCAAGCAGCAAGGCGGAGCGAAGGCGGAGCGTATCGCTGAGTTCAAGCAGCAAGGCGGAGCGAAGGCGGAGCGTATCGCTGAGTTCAAGCAGCAAGGCGGGGCGAAGGCGGAGCGTATCGCTGAGTTCAAGCAGCAAGGCGGAGCGAAGGCGGAGCGTATCGCTGAGTTCAAGCAGCAAGGCGGAGCGAAGGCGGAGCGTATCGCTGAGTTCAAGCAGCAAGGCGGAGCGAAGGCGGAGCGTATCGCTGAGTTCAAGCAGCAAGGCGGGTGAAGGCGGAGCGTATCGCTGAGTTCAAGCAGCAAGGCGGGGCGAAGGCGAGCGTATCGCTGAGTTCAAGCAGCAAGGCGGGAGCGAAGGCGGAGCGTATCGCTGAGTTCAAGCAGCAAGTCGGAGCGAAGGTGGAGCGTATCGCTGAGTTCAAGCAGCAAGGCGGGTGAAGGCGGAGCGTATCGCTGAGTTCAAGCAGCAAGGCGGGGCGAAGGCGGAGCGTATCGCTGAGTTTCAAGCAGCAAGGCGGAGCGAAGGCGGAGCGTATCGCTGAGTTCAAGCAGCAAAGGCGGAGCGAAGGCGGAGCGTATCGCTGAGTTCAAGCAGCAAGGGCGGAGCGAAGGCGGTAGCGTATCGCTGAGTTCAAGCAGCAAGGCGGAGCGAAGGCGGAGCGTATCGCTTGAGTTCAAGCAGCAAGGCGGAGCGAAGGCGGAGCGTATCGCTGAGTTCAAGCAGCAAGGCGGGGGAAGGCGGAGCGTATCGCTGAGTTCAAGCAGCAAGGCGGAGCGAAGGCGGAGCGTATCGCTGAGTTCAAGCAGCAAGGCGGAGCGAAGGCGGAGCGTATCGCTGAGTTCAAGCAGCAAGGCGGGGCTAAGGCGGAGCGTATCGCTGAGTTCAAGCAGCAAGGCAGAGCGAAGGTGAGCGTATCGCTGAGTTCAAGCAGCAAGGCGGAGCGAAGCGGAGCGTATCGCTGAGTTCAAGCAGCAAGGCGGAGCGAAGGCGGAGCGTATCGCTGAGTTCAAGCAGCAAGGCAGAGCGAAGGCGGAGCGTATCGCTGAGTTCAAGCAGCAAGGCGGAGCGAAGGCGGAGCGTATCGCTGAGTTCAAGCAGCAAGGCGGAGCGAAGGCGGAGCGTATCGCTGAGTTCAAGCAGCAAGGCGGG